>NC_137469.1:146852425-147338406 GCF_964235325.1 Thermobia domestica
CCATATCAGATATATCAAGGAAGTAGTTAGAAAGCTGCAATAAGGCTACCTTTCCCATTACTAAAACAGCAGCTGTGCAGCATTCTATTCGGAAGTACCTCCAACTTCATGAACGAAATGGTCTAAGCCTAAACCGAATCGAAAGAGGTTGGTCTGTTGACCCACACACCTACCATCAGCTCCAGTTTGATAATTTTACTTACCCGTAGATAAAAAGCGAAAGCAAGATAGGATTGTGAACGAGGTACATGCTCTTGTAAAACAGCCGATATGAAGTATTCAAGGTTTTGTGCATTCTGCCAAGAGATTTCATGTAAAAATGGCAGATCGGAAGATAATTTCATATAGATGATAACGAACAACAGCTGTAAAAAACCAATAAGTCATTTACAACGGATTAATTGTTGATCCAATCAGCTATGATTATTTCTTTGTGATATCGTTTATAGAACTAAAAAAACGGACATAAAGACGATCTTGATGAAACTTTAAATGAAGGTGTAAAGAAAAGCTATAAAACATAAAGGTGGTGTATTCTTCTGTTTAGTTATTTTTGATCTTTTAACACGTGCTGCTTCGGTACCCGAAGAGAAAACAAAACCGTAGCAGGACATGTTTAAGATATTGACCAAAAACCAATTCATTTAGCTATCACATTCGCGTACTAAGTATCATTCAATTGTATGTAAATAACAATCGTTTATTGTTTGATTGTTTATATGTTAAGATGTTCAACAGCATACCACTGACTCCGAGGATTAAGCTATCTGCAAGGACACTTAAAATTGTGTAACTCCCGTTCAGTTTTCGACTTTCCTACAAGGATCTAAAGTTTAACACTCTTAATAAAGAACAATGTTTGTATATTCCATTCATGCAAACACTCCATGTACATTTTCATCCAAGAGGGCGTAAGAATAAAAGCTCTACTACACCTTGATTCCAGTTGGTTTATTCTTATTGACCTAGGTTTTATACGACACAAGGTTAATCAATCCTTACTGCACATCACCTTGTTCATTTGCGACTATTCCAAGCTGCTTAACAGACAGAAGGCCTAGAAAGCTTAACAATTTTCCGTAACAGTTATAACACTTATGGTCGTAAGCTTATTAGGATTCATAAGCAGCTTATTGGCCTGAAACTCTATTAGGAGATTTTTAGGTTATTAGGTACGCGATTATTTGTAGACACAGGCCCGCTTCTCTTGGCCTGTGACACAAGACCGGACTATGAATTTATAAAGCTAGCGGTTTAAAGCAATGATTCGCAATACAAAAAAGGTATACAGGCCTGGTAGAACAGGTGTAGAACACAGACATAAACAAAATTGTCAATTGAAAGATTTTTTTTTGCAGTCAGTTCACATTTGGAGATTTTCATTTAGTACACCTGAAAGATATAAAACTTCCTAGGCTAACTTTCCACATCTTGGAGTAGAAGCCCTATTTTTTACCCTTAGTAATAGTGTTCGAGTACTTCCTCGTCTCGGTGCCCAAAGAAAATAATAGATACTGCCATTACTTTCGCTTAGCCTGAGAGTTAATCTTGCGTCTATAAAAAATTCAATGCGTCTTTTGCAACTTTGACACACTTCGTTAAGATGATATATTGATAACGCTACGTATCGATCACACTAATCTACAGGCTATAGAACCTTAAAGTCCCTTTGACTCGCACGGTTCAACTTGCACTACAGACTGCCATATCGCACACTCTTTTTAAGCCTACTTCAGGATTTCAATTTCTCGATTTTCTAAGCGTTTTCCCACCGGAGAGTACAGTTCTGGTAAGCTTCCCCTCTGTAGCACATTAGTGCACTAACTGATTAGTTTTTTTGACACATTTCATATCTGAGACAGAACGATCAACAAGAAGAATATCTCTAATCTTATTTAATTAATTCAACACTACCTTAACTCGCTGACGTGAATACAGCTTGCGTGTCTTTCCGTCGACCTAAAGGTATCTTCTCAAGAGCAGAATGATACTCCACAAAATGTACCAGATTAATCGCCAGTAGTTGAGGCTTACGAATTGTACTCATATCTAACACTTTACCTGACTGTCTTTTGGCCTGGTATGAATGCGAGCACATCCATGGCGTTGACCAGAGCCATCCTAGATCACCAAGTAAATTCCTTTACAAAAATAGGAGCACCAAATCGTCTGTAGAATTCTACATAGATGACAGCTGCATATAGTGGAATATCATGGCAAACTGCCTAGAGTACATACCTTGCACAGTCCAACTAAGAGCAGTTAACATTGGCAAAAAGAAAGTCGAAAAACGCAGATATGTGCTTAGATCTTATCTTCAGACTGTCTTCAGAGAACTTTACATTACCAAGATATAGAAAGATTCAGATATTTTATTAAGGGGAAAATTCGAGATACGTGTTGTTTACTTATCATAACGAATGCAAGCAGTTAGAATGCACTAAAACCAACGATACATAGTAAAATTTGATAAGAGCGTAGAAGGATTAAGATTTTCCAATTGCAACTTACACGCTGTAATACTCTAAAATTTGTTTGAAAAATTACTTTCATATGGCAAAAGAGTTAAGGTTTATCTACAAGGATGCCGACTGTGGTTTTCTGCAGAAATTATGGTATAAGTAATTGTAAATATCAGGATGCAATTAGATAAAAAGATAATAAGAGTACATGTCAAGATTAGCCATGATACTTGTATTAAAACGAGTGGATTCAGTTTGCATGAGTTACAACCGAAGAAAGCTTGCGGGTTGAAATGGGAAAAGTACGACAGCTCAAATTGTCCTTAGGACTTGAAAATTAGAAATATTCGAGTTTAAAACTAGTGACGTGGGGAACAAGGAGTCTTTAGCTTAGAAAGACAGAAAACCACGGTGAGCTCATAACGTATAGTAAAGAGAAAACGCGTTAAAATGGATCACTTGATTGGGTAGACATCCCCGAGCTTGTGAAGCTTTTTCTATTATTCATCAGCAACACCGGAAATCACCTTCAAATGAGACCGTTAGCAGAAATGTCACCTGATTTCATTGTAATAGCATTCTACAGCGTATCAAAAAGATAATAATTAGAGTTTAAATCAATCTCTGAGTGATGCGTTGATTAATGAAATAATATTGAGGATGGACGTTTATGTTCGATATTTAATTAGTGGTTCACGGTGCAAAAGGCGTTCCAATAATTCGAGGGTTTTATTTCGAGGTGTCCGGTAAGTCTAAAGAGCCTATGGAGGCCTATGTCAGACTAAAAAATTTGTGAAATTTAGAAATCAGCAATTGACGTCGGAATCTATTCCTTTATTCATATTGGCTTAGAGCTAGTAAACAAATTCAACAATGAATCGGAGGCCGCATTATCTTGTGTTGGGTACCTAAATATTAAAAACGAATCAGCAGTGCTTTTAGAGAAGCTTAACTATCATTATACAATGGCGTACCAATTAAAAAACCGTGGATATACTTCTCCCTTTAATAAGACGAGGGTATCACAATCATATAGCTTTGGAATCTTACAGCGGTTTTTTTAGGTGGGCCCTTGGGATTGAAAAATATTCTGATACCAAATGTAAAATCATAAATAATAATTTATCACTGATAATCAGCAATTGCTATACTTCCCGTTTATATGCATCTACAATACTATTTGTGAGTGCTTCCTCCTGAAGAAATCTATTTAGCTCCCATAACGCTCTCCCCTTGTTCTTGATCGTGAGCCTAATGGAAACTGTTTTAATCCAAAGATTTGTGTTCTTATGGATACAATATTTATAGAAATTCTCCTGTGTGTTAAGTATGCATTTAATTAACGTCCATCTGCTTACTTGATTTTACATATAGAGCTGTGTAGGATTCACTCGGTTCCGGACTATCATTAATAATATTTTCACGTTATTATTCATAATAATAAAAACTGGATATGGAACCCATTACATTCTAACTACCGAAGCATCCTTTCTTTGGGACTGTGACCGGTGATCTGATCGATGAAACAAATATAACATCGATTTTAGGTTCTCTTGAGATCTTCCCTTAGACTTTTAGGTAATAAATATTTACGGTAGTTTTGTGTTCGCTACCAAATAAGTAACACTGGTCATCACAAAGCAAACAAAGCAAAGCAACAAAAATCTGGGCTAATGAAATAATCTTTTCATATAAACTCATTGTATGCTTTGATTAGTAACTAAGTGCCACACATTTAATAGAGAAGAAAGGGTCATTTATTACAGATGTCTGTTGATGAAAATTCTCTACACAGAAGTTCTTGAGGGTAAAAGTAATGTTATATCACGTTAGCATTGTCTTGATAAGAATATCGTATCACATTTCTTGACTCTGACATCCACTTTCCCTCTAATGCTATACACTCATGTTCTTGGTGAGTCAATGCTGTCTTACTCGAAAAATTTAATTAAGTCTTTACTCGCATCTCGCGTCTCGATTTTCTATTCTCAAACAACCTTTGGATAGCTTTTCATCTTGTAAAAGCTTCGCCACAACGATTGTGTAATGGTGAGATACACACCTCCCTTTTGATATAAGCAGTGTGGTTCCTCTGTATTTCTTGAATATTTCAACATCAAGTACTACTACTAATTTTTCTACTCTTCTGCATACAGTAAAAACTGCAAGAAAATAGAAAAAAAGCACATGCATTATGACATTACGTTATCCATTATACTGGAAAGGTGTTCATATCGTACCACAGCTGAAGAAATTTCTGAACGGTCCAGTGTTGTAACGCTTTTATGATGTTTGCAGTTTAGTAATTACTAAGCACGATTGGATACATTAAGTAGGAAATGGTATAGAAGAACTTTGGTGTATCCTGTACACTATGACAACTTTACTGAAAATTCTGAATGGCCATGCCTACTTAAGATCATTGAGAACGCACTTCTAGACTTTGCTCGTGGACTTGTACATTGTTTTATTGTCATTTACAATCGTCGGAGAAGATGACAAAATCTAGGATCTGCGATATCATACAGGAATGTCTGGATGACGAAATCTCTAAGCAACATTTACAACAAAATGAAACCATGATTAAAAAAACATATTAGGTAATCTTAAAACTAAGAAGGTGACATTTTCCGAATGGCCAACTTTGGCTGCAGTATACGGTATCAGAAGAATACAAGAAATTAACAACACAAGGAACATTCACAATTAGCAGAAAAAGAGGCCCTTTTGAGGGAAAGTTCCAAGTGATATGATTATCGAATAGTGCTTATTGAAGGCCAGGATATTTTCTAGGGGATTAACCCAACGTCAGACTCAACCTTAGCAAGATTAATTCTTCATTCCCAAATACAGTTATTATAACAGAAGTTCTAAACGACTTTTGGTGGCATCACTTTATCCTCAGGGCGACACGTTAAGCTAAGGCCACCTTCCTTCTGTGATAATATCTTAATGAAGAAAGAATGTCAATTTGTCAACGGTGAATATACTGCAGAGACATTGTTGTGTTGTGTAATAAATCCCACACGTAGAAGGAAGAGCCCTTATACACGCAATAGTGTGGACTAAAAATGCGTTAAGTACGTATATAAATTGTTAAGCGGTATTTTCACCTAATATTTTATGGGCATAAATTACAATTAGACACGGAAAGTGCCAAAAGACAAAAATAGCTTTCGGGGAATATCTCAATGATCGAAATTAATTGTGCCTTTGAAGCTATGACAATTCACTCACGGTCCTTGATAATCTTGGAGATCAAAACTAGACTGCTTTAAATGATACAAAGAGTTTTCGAAGGAGCAAAAGTAACTCTATATTGACAACAGTAATAGGAGAAACTAGAATCTGTAGCAGTTGATGGCTGTGATTCAGATCTTTTAAGAATCTTGGTAGAAAACTTCATGAGCTGTTGCCGATTCTTTTAAAGCCACATACAAGCAGAACCGAAAGGAAATGCTACGAAATCATTAAATTTCAAGAAACTTAGCATCATTAAAAGTTTGCTTTCACTTTTTTTTTTTTATATTGCAACAGGCTGTGACACGACCTCAGCTATACTCATGAGAGAATAGTTGCAAGCCGTCAAGATACTTCGAAAAGAAAAAGAACTCTGCAAGTTAGTCAGAGTCTTCAATGGAGTTAGGAGTCAAATCTCAATCCTAACAAAATGTTCAATATTACAAATTTCTTATTTCCCTGTATGAAGAAGGAAACATGTCTTCCCTAGTATAAGCCTATCAGTTTGCAAAAGACGACTCGGAATATTTTTATATACGGAGTTTAACTTTCAGGCTATATAACTAGCAGTATCTATTCCTTTATTTGGGTACCGGGACGAGAAAGTACTCGAACACTATTACTATATAGCCTAAAAAGTTTTATATGTTTCAGGTATTCTTAATTGAAACTCTCCTAATGAAACCTAACTACAAAAAAAAATTATGTCTGTGTTTTACACCTGTTCTACCTAGCCTGTATAACTACTTTCTATCGCGTATCAGTGCTTTAAATTTCTAACTTTAAAAATACAATGGCCGGACTTTTCTCGCAAGCCAAGAGAAACGGGCTTGGGTTTACAAGGTAATCAACTACCTAATTACCTAAAATCTGCTATTAGAGTTTAATAGCAATAAACTGCATGTGATTCTTTTACAAGCTTACTACCATAAGTTAATGTAACTGTTACGGAAAGTTGTTAAGCTTTGTGGCATTCTGATTGTAAAAGAGACTGTTACACTTTCCGAACCGTTAACTTTAGCTGCAGTTAGACCTGAAAGATATAAATCTTCCTAGACTCACTTTCCACATCTTGGATCAGAAACAATGAATTTTCTTTCTTAGTAATTGAGTTCGGGTACTTCCTCGTCTCGGTGCCCAAAGAAAGCAATAGATACTGCTATTAACTTCGATTAGCCTGAAAGTTAAACTTGGGGTTCACGTTCTTCCCCCTCAACACTGAATACGGAAATGGAGAACTTATTTAGAATTTGATTGTTGTTTCCAATAAATTTCAGGCATCACTTCTCGGACATAGGCCTGTGTTATGTCGATACATTGCTATCGTCGATATCTATATTATCATATATCAACATTCGATATCGCAAATATATGGACATGAATATATGATTCAACATTTTCGATATCGATATTCGGGGGGGGCGACGAGATACAAGGAGCCCCTAAGACTTGATGAAGGAGCCCCCAGGGTAAGAAATTAAAGTTACTTTTTACAATCTTTATTACCACAAATTGCAATGTAAATACAATCACTTTCAAATTTGCAATATATATGATATAATTTCTTTGACGCCAGAACGTTTCTGTTACCTGAAAAAAAGAAACAAAGCATCACGTCCAAAAGCAAGTGCTATGAACTTTGAACTAGAATTTACCATAAGAAAGTTAATTTATTTCTCTCTTATTTCTGCCACACTGATATATTTCTGACAAAATTGAGGTTTTGTTCAACGCCTTTCGAAATTGCAAACAACCCAACGGCCGAGTTGTTTGGGTTGCCTGCTATTTTAGGAAAAGGAGAATTGCAGGTGGTAATGCACTTTTGGAGTCGTGTATACATATCACCGTTGAGTTGATACATTTATAATTATTGAAGCCTTCTTTGCTTTTATTGGGTTTGTGTATATTGAATAATTAGTAGAACACTGTATGGTATTAAATTTCGTATGTTGCTGGTAACCCTGTTAACAATTTGTATTTAACGTAGGAGATGTCTGCTAGGGTAGACGGAGTGACAGCAGGAACCTCTATAGAAGAATTGTTCAAGGTAAAGGTTAATCAGTTACAGTTACTTCACATTAATTAATTACTCCCCATTAGTTAACTGTAAAGATAATTACATTGTTTTAATTACAGTCTTCTTAGCATCTTCATCTTCGTGTACAACTTTGAATCATGAAGCCTAAAGTTACAAATAAATAAAACTATTGTAAAAGATCTTTTAACGTTGTTCCAAAACCAGTAAACATCATTTTACATACTCAACAAACTGAATTAAACATCGTAAAATTAGCAAAAGATTGCAGTTAATTTTTATCGGATCGTAAATCAATGCAGAAGAAAAAATAATAAAATGACTGTGTATATATGAACAAACCCAAAACAGAACTATTAGCGAAACAAAGAAAACTGTTACGGTTTTCTACAAGTCCTAACAATGAACTATGGATTGCTCTAGATTTTGTTGTTAGTGCTTTCTGGGGAACTAACGAGAAGTTAGCTCGTTTTTTTTTTCTTTTTGCCCCTAGCATCCAAACTAATGAAGCATTAATGTTCGGATTTGGTGCTCTAAGAAGTAGTTAACGATTGCAGTTATTTACTCCATGCAGCAGAGTAGAATATAGAGTATTACTACTTGATGTTGATATATTGAAAAAATACAGATGGACTACATTGCTTATATCAAAAGGAGAGGTGTGTATCTCACCATTACACAATCGTTGTGGCAAAGATGAATAGCTATCCAAAGGTTGTTTGAAATTAGGAAATCGAGACGGGAGATGCGAGTGAAAATTTGATTAAATCTTCCGAGTAAGGCAGCATTGATAAACCAAGAACATGAGAGTATATCAATTGATTGAAAGAGAATGTCAGAATGACGAAATGTGATACGATATTCTTATCAAGACTATGCTACCGTGATATCATTCAAGAATTTGGATATGGAGAATTTTCATCAAGGAACTTCTGAAATTAATGACTTTTTCTGCTCTATGTTACGTGTACCACTATGTTTCTAATCAAAGCATACAGTGAGCTTATATGAAAGTGTTATTTGATTAGCCCGAAGTTTGGTTGCTTTTTATGACCATTATTACAAAGTTCTTAGCAAACACAGGACTGACTATACCGCAAAAATTTTCCACCTAACCGTGTAAGAGAAGATCTGAAAAGTACTAAAGTCGATTCTTTATTTGGCTCATAGATCAGATTACCGGTCTTAGGCTCAAATTAAGGCTGCTTTGGAGGTTAGAATAAAATGGGTTCCATAGCAATTTATACAGTATAAAATCAGGATAGTATTATTAATCATAGACCGTAATTTAGTCAATCCTACACAACTTTGTATGTAAGTCGTAGTGAGCTGCAAGGACGCCTATTCAACCCATATTTGATAGCCACACAGACGACTTTCTTTAAATAATATATCCGTAAGAACACAACTCTTTGGATTAAACCGTTTCTATGAGAATAACAATTAAGAAATCGGTGAGAGCGATATGAAACCTAAGTAGATTTCTTCAGTTTAAGCACTCTCATATAGTAATGTAGTTGCATACAATTGCTTGATAATCATTGATAAATTAATACTTGTTTTTTACATTTGGTATCCCAACATTTTTCAATCTCAAGGGCCCATGTAAAACCAACCGCTCTTCGTTCCCAAAGGTACACTCTTGTGATACTAACGTCTTATTAGAGGCAGAAGTTAATCCATGGTTTTTTAAATCATACGCCATTGTATAATGTACTTAAGGAGCTCTAAAAGTACTACTGCTTCGTTTTTAGTACCTTGGTACACATCACAATATCCTACGGCTTCGGATTCATTGTTGAATTTTTTTTCAAACTGTAAGCTAATATGAATTAAGTAATAGATGCCAATGTCCACTGCTGACTTCCACATTGCATCATTGTAAGAAGAACATAAGCCGGCCTAAGCTGTTTACCAATACCGGACAACGCAAAATATAACTCTCGAATTATTTACGCGCCTGTTGCAATCTAAACCACTAATTAAAAATCAAACATCCCCGTCCATCCTCTAATTTTTTCTTTAATCACCGCATCGATTGAATCTCCTATTAATATCTATTTTCGGACATTGTAGAACACTATTACAATGAAGTCAGTGACATCTCTGCTAATGTTCTCATTTTAATGAGATTTCTGACGTTGTGGTTGCATATTACAAAAAGCTTCACAGGCTCGGGCATGCTTGTATTATCGAAAGTGACCCATGAACTTTTCATTCTTTTTAAAGCGCTTTCTCATTACTATACCTTATGAGCTCACCGTAATATTCATTCTTTCGCATTCTTGTTCGCACGTCACTGGGTTTAAACTCGGATATTTCGAATTTGCAAATCCTAAGATCAATATGATCTGCCGTACTTTTGTCATTTCAACTCGTCCGTTCTCGTCGGTCGTACTGCATGCAAACTGAGTCGAAACTGATTCTAATGAAAGTATTATGGCCGATCTCGACATCGACTGTTATTATCTTTTTTATCTAAATGCATCCTGATATCTACAATTAGTAATACCATTGTTTCTGCAGAAAATCACAGCATGCAGGCTTGTAAATAAATCTTAAATTTTTTGCCTTAAGAAATTAATATTTGAAAAAATTTAGATTATTACACCGTGTAAGATGAAATTTACAAATTATGATCTCACTGCGCTTTTATCAAATATTATTATGTCTGGTTGGTTGTAGTGCTTGCTAACTCTTGCATTCGTTTTGATAAAACAACAACACGTATCTCGATATCTTCTTTTAGCTAAATATCTGTATGTTTCCGCAGCTTCGTAAAACTGTGCTCCCTGAAAAGTGTCTGAAGTATAGATCTAAGAACTTATCTGTGCGTTTCATCTAACTTCTTGCCAATGTTAATGGCTCTTAGCTGGACTGTGCAAGGAATGTACTCTAGGCAGGTTTCCATAATATTCCGCCATATGTAACGATCATGTATACAGAATTCTACAGACGATTTGGTTATTCTATTTTTGTAAAGGAATTTACTTGGTGATCTAAGAAGGCTCTCGTCCACTGTCATGGATATGCTAGCATACCTTTCATGGAGTGCTTTTTAGAACACCAACTCCTAGCATTAGTGCTTTAATAGTTTCTACGCTAGAAGCCAAAAATTTGGGGGTAGGCTAACTTCACTTTAGCCCTTCCAGAAAGCACTAACGATTAAAACTATTGCAATCGTTAGTGCATGGTTAGCGCTTACAGAAAACACTATTAGTTTCGTTAGTGCTTCAAAATTAGTGTGGCTATGCTCAGTTATATGTCACGGAATTCCAATAAGGAATACATGGGTAATTTTTAATTGGCTCAAATTCTCGCCACATTTAAAAGCGCTAATGACCTCTACTAGTGTGATCGTGCGATCGTTTGTGCTTCGTTAGTGCTACTTAGAATACCAAGTAGAAACATTAGTCCTGCAATAGTTTGGACGCTAGATGCAAAGAACTATTAGGGTGCAACTTCTCGATAGCCCCCCCAGGAAACAGCAATTGCTCATGAAGTCTTCTATCAAGATTCTTAAAAGATCGGTATCCCACCCATCAACAGCTACAGATTCCCCGTTTCTAATTTCTTTTATTACTGTTGTCAATATACAGCTACCTTTGCTCCTTCAAAAACTCTGCATCATTCGAAACAGTCTAGTATTTATCTCCGAGATTCTCAAGGACCGCGATTAAATTGTCATAGCTTCAAAAATTTTTATTTCCATCGTTCAGATATTCCCCGAAAGCTATTTTTGTCTTTAGCACTTTTCGTGTCTAATTGTAATTTATGCCCATATAATATTTGGTTAAAATAGTGCTTATCATAAATTATATACGTACTTAACGCAGATTTGACTGGCAATTTTTAGCCCACCCCGTTGCGTGTAGGACTCATCCTTACACGTGTGGGTTTTAAGACACAAGACAAGAGAGAGACTGCAATATTCACCACAGTGAAATTGACATTATTGCGCATGAAGACATTATCACCTGTCGCTCTGATGATAAGCTGATGTCCAGAAAAGTACTGTAGAACTTTTTTTTTTTATCATAACAGGATTTGGGAATTTTGCTAACGTTGTGTCATTTCCTCCAGAAAAATTTGTGGCTATCGTTAAGCATTATTCGATTATCTTAACACTTGGAACTTTGCTCAAAAACGCTTCTTTTTCTGCTAAATGTGAATGTTCCTTGTGTTGTTAATTTTTGTAATCTTCTCATACCTTTATACAGCAGCCAAAATTAACAGTTCGGAAAATGTCACCGTCTTAATTTTGAGATTTCTTAATATGGTTTTTGGCATGCAGTTTCATTTGGTTGTAAATGTTGCATATAGATTTCCTCATCCAGACGTTGGTGGATAAGATCGCCGATCCTGGATTTTTCAACTCCTCCGACGGTTGTAAGTGTCTTCATAACCCCATGTAGAAATCCCCGAGCAAAGTCTAGAATTGAGATCTCAATGATCTTGAGTTGACATGGCCATTCAGCATTTTCAGTAAAGTTGTCATAGTGTACAGGATACACCAAAGTTCTTCTCCAACATATCCTGACTTAATGTATCCAATCGTGCTTAGAAATTACTTAACTGCAAATTTCATCTAAGCGTCACAAGAATGGACAGTTCAGAAATTTCTTCAGCTGTGGTACGATTTGAACACCTTTCCTATATAATGGCTGATCTAATGTCATAACGCATTTGCTTTTTTCTATTTTCCTTGCACTATTTACTGTATGCAGAAGGCTAGAATATATAGTATTAGTACTTGATGTTGAAATATTGAAGAAATTCAGAGGAACCACACTGCTTATATCACACGCAGAGGTGTGTATCTCACCATTACACAATCCTTGTGGCGAGGCTTTCACAAGATGAATAACTATCGAAAGGTTGTTTGAGAATAGGAAATCGAGACGCGAGACGCGAGTGAAAATTTGATTAAATCTTCCGAGTAAGACAGCATTGATACACGAAGAACATTAGTGTAAAGCAGTAGAGATAAAGTGGATGTAAGAGTGAAGAAATGTGAGACGTTATTCTTATCAAGAAAATGCTACCGTGATATAGGATTAGTTTTACATTCAATACCTTGGATATGGAGAATTTCCACCAACAGACATCTGAAATAAATGACCTTTTCTTCTCTATGAAATGTGTGGCACTTAGTTACTAATCAAAGCATACAATGATATTATATGAAAAGATAATTTGATTAGCTCAAAGTTTGGTTGCTTTGTGATGACCAGTGTTATTAAGTTGGTAGCGAACACAGGACCGTCCAATGATTTCCACCTAACCGTTTACGGGAAGATCTCAAAAACACCTAAAATCAATTTTTTATTTGTCTCATCGATCAGATCCCCGGTCACAGACCCAAAGTAAGGCTCCTTCAGAGGTTAGAATCTAATGGGTTACATAGCAAGTTTCTTTATTATGCAATCGTGAATATAATATTAATGATAGACCGGAACCTAGAGTAGTTTTTTGCTCTTGAGAGGACTACTTTCAGTCGTGAAAGGACACGCAAGCTCCATTCACAAATGCGAGATGAGCTAGTGTTGAATTTAATAAATAAGATTACAGAAATTCTTCTTGTTGATTATTCCGTCTCAGATATGAAAGCTATCGAAAAGCTGATACAGTCGGTGTACTAGTCTGCTACAGAGCGGAAGCTTACCTGTATTTACTTAACTAACTTACTCTGTGGCCTATGGAACCCGGCCACACAAAAACTCTCCACTGATTTCTATTCTTAGCTAACTGCATCCAGTTTCTACTTTGTATTCCAATCTCTCCGAGATCCATTTTAATATTGTCCTCCCATCGGCGCCTAGGACTTCCTAATGGTCGTTTTCCGATTGATCTTCCAATGAAGACTTGAAAGCGTTTCTACTTTCATCCATTTTAGATACATGACTCGCCCAACTAAGCTTCCTAGACTTGACGACCCTAACAATGTTGGGTAAACCATATAATTATGTAGTTCCTCGTTATGAAGTTTCCGCCATTCCCCATTCCCGTTCCTCTAGGGCAGGCCTGTCCATGAATTGGCTCCCGGAGCCAAAGCGTGAGCGGGCACGAGCGAAGATAAGAACAGGTGAGCACAGGTGCTGCTAGCTTCGCTTCTTCCACTGCATCCGATAAGTGTTGCCAACCACACATGATGGCAAAAAACCTATGGCCAAGCCTGGCCAGAAATTCGCACGATGATATGCATTGAGCAGACGCAAGCGTGAAATGTGCAGGTGTGCTCTCCCCCTCCCCATTTCGAAAGCAGTGACGCGAAAACACTGCAGGAAATAAAATTGGTACGTTTTTTGGTTGAGGAAGACGCATGATAGAGGCTACAGTTAGCGTTGAAGTAACTAACAAATGAACAAGAAAGAAAGAAAAAAAGAAACTAATATTAAACATGCCATCTTACAGACGTAAAAACGACTGCAAAAATCGGAAACGAATTGTTTCAGACCTTTTTAGCTTGCTTACACAATTCGTGACGTTGTATTACATTAGCACTCGGTCTGTAATTTGTCATTCGCTTCACGTTTGCTAAGTTGTAAACGCCTTTCGTTGCTAGATTGATAGGAGAACGACGGGGGGTTGAAAATAATAATAATAATAATAATAATAATAATAATAATAATAATAATAATAATAATAATAATAATAATAATAATAATAATAATAATAATACGCATTATTATTATTATTATTATTATTATTATTATTATTATTATTATTATTATTATTATTATTATTATTATTATTATTATTATTATTCGGACCAAAGAGGGATGAAAATGGGGATTGGAGGAAATTCATAACTAGGAATTGCATAGTTTATACCGCTCACCTAACATTATTAGGGTTATGAAGTGTAGAAGGCTCAGGTGGGCAGGCCATGTAGCCAGAATGGAAGAAATTAGAAACGCTTTCATAATTTTAACTGAAAACCTAATTGGAAGAAGACCACTAGGAAGACCTAGGCGTAGATGGGAAGACAATATTAAGATGGATCTTGCAGAAATAAGAGTACAGAGTAGAAACTGGATCCAGTTGGCTAAGGACATAAGTTAGTGGAAATATTTTGTAAACGCGGCATTGAACCTTCGGGTTCCATAGACCATAGAGTTAGTTAGTTATTATTATCTAAAAGAAATGTTCAAATGTTGTTAAGAGACAATTACACAGAAGAACCGAGTTTCGACCCAACACTAATTTGCCGGAAGGAAATTCCAGTGCAGTCCAGCCTACTTTAAGCGTTATCCGTGCAACCCACGTTTCATGTTCAAGACATTGGGAATAATTGTTCGTATCATTCAGTTGGAACGTTTCCTTTCGAATTTACGCTATTACAGTAGACCTACGCTATTACAGTAGGCCTACGCTATTACAGTAGGCCTACAACATTGTGACTTTCAAAATCAGTCAGTAACTATCGAAGAAAGACAAGCGTGTAGCTTCAGTCGTTGAAATGATTTAACATTCTTTTTCACTTTTAACAAGCCACCGGCAAGCAACCAGCCAGGGACAATACATTTTTCCTTATTAAAAAGACACTCCTTGTTAAAAAAAAAAAAAAAAAAAAAACTAATTGCAGTCACTAACGGTCACACTTAAAAATGGAAAATCTCTTTGGCTCTCTTAATATTTTGTTTGATTCTTTGCGATCAAAGTAACTTTAAAAGTGGAGTAAGAAATACTATTCTTCCTATTGATAGTGTAATAGTGGCTTCTAATCTCCACAACCAACCCCTTGCTAAGCCTATTCGTACACACATACATGCATAAGCTAATTTTCTGGAGATATACTTAGATAATTACAAACAAGTGCTACAGTTTTTTTCTTGTCAACAGATTATCTCTTTTCCTAAAAAGCCAAACAACATAATATAACAAACCCACACTCGGATATAACAAACCCACATCCCTCTTTAACAAAAGGAAAGAAAAAAGAAGAAAAGGAACGTACATAGTTTATCATTTGATTGCTGTTACAAGTTTGTATTGTCTATAGTTAACGGTTACCACATTGTAAAAAACACTTTACACTAAATGGCAATCAGTTACCATACATACTTTTTTTTTTTTTTGGTAAGCTAGTGATTACCGCCAAGGTTGACAACACTTCCGCTCCTCTAAGGACAAAACCCGAAGATCCACGAAGCACGAACAATGGTATTTGCTCGTAGAATGCTCGTGAGCGTTCACGAGGAGAGTTTCCACTATCTGCTCGCCGTGGGCAGGGCTGCTCTAGGGTCCGGATATTCGTCTCAGAATCTTGTTCTCAAATACTTTCAGTCTATGTTCTTCCCTCAGAGTAAGTTACCATGTTTCGCAGCCATACAAAACAACAGGCATGATTATCGTTTTATAGATTTTAAGCTTCAAATTCCTCGACAGAATTCGCGACGATAAGGTATTTTGAACCGAAGAGTAACACGAACCGATTTTACTTACCGGTGAGAAAACGTTGAGAAAATTGAGATATTCAAATCCTCCAATATGCTTAATAAGACAATGCGATGAGGCATTCTGTGGTGCAAGATTAACCAAGCTAGAGAGAAAGACTTTAACATTCTATAGACTAAAGATTAGTGTGAGAGATACGTAGCGTTATCCATATAGGATTTTGATAAGTCAAGGTTGCAAAAAACCCCTCGATATTTTTTATTAACGCAAGTTTAACTTTCAGGCTAACCAAAAATTTATCGCAGTCTGTACTACTTAATTTGGCCACTGAGTCGTGCAAGTTCTCGAACACTATTCCCATGGGTGAATCTTCAGGGCTTGTGGCTCAAGATATGGGATGCGAGCCTAGAAAGTTTTATATCTTTAGCCTGTACTTGACTCAAAATCTCCCAATGTAACCTAAGTACCAAAAAAATCTGTCACCTGATAATTTTGTTGATGTCTCTGATCCACACCTCTTCTACCAATCCTGTAGAACTTCTTTGTATTGCGAATCAGTGCTTTGCACCGCTAGCTTTATTAATTCATCGCCCGGACTTGTCTCACAGGCTAAGAGAAGCTGGCCTTGTTCTACAAGATGAACACGCACCTATTTTCCTAAGAATCCCGTACTAGATTTTCAGGCCAATAACCTGCATTTGAATCCTTTACAACCTTACGACCATAAGTCTAGTATAAGTGTTATAGAAAATTGTTAAGCATCGTGGGCTTCCATCTGAAAAGTAGCTTGGAACAGTCGCAAAGGAAAATGGTGCTTACCAGTAACGATTGATAATCCTTATGTCGTGTAAATACTAGTGAAATAAGTTGAATCCAATTGTGAAAGACGTGTAGTAGAGCTTTCATTCTTACGAGCCAGTCTTAGATAAAAATGTTCATGGAGTCTTTGCATGTACGATTGTGAACAGTGTGTGTACAGTAGCATTGTGAACGAAACACATGTAAGTGTAAAAGAGCCGATATGAAGTACTCAACGTAGTCTGCATTCTACCAAGAGAGTTCATTTACAATTGGCAGATCGGAAGACAATTTAATTTAGATGATGAGGAACAACAGCTGTAAAAAACCGATATTTATTTTACAACGGCTTAAATGATGTTCCAATCTCTTATGATTATGATATTGTAATACAGTCCCAGCCTTATAGACCTAACAAAATGAACATGAAGAAGATCTTGATGAAACTATAAATGAAGGTGAATGGACAAGGTATAAGACATGAAGGAGGTTTATTGTTCTGTTTACATATCTTAGGAACCCTTTAACACAAGCTGCATTGTTACCCGAAGAAAAAATGAAACCGTAGCTGGACTTATTTAAGTTAACTGTCAAAAACCAATTCATTTAGATATCACATTCGCGTACTACAGTGTCATTTAATTGTAAGTATATAATTTTTTTAGTTTGTTTGTTTATATGTTAAGATGTTCAACAGCAGATGAAAGTCTCCATGGATTCTGACATCTGCAAGGACACTAAAGATTTTGTAACTACCGTTTAGTTTTCGAATCTCCTAAAAAGAAGCAAAGTTTAACTCTCTTAATATAGAACGATGTTTCGATATGCGATACATGGAAAGACACCATGTACATTTTTATCCAAGAGGGGCGAAGGAATGATAGCTCTACTACACGTCGATCCCTGTTGGTTTCAACTTATTGCTGTAGGTTTTATACGACATAAGGACAATCAAGGCTTACTGGTAAGCACCTTGTTCCTTTGCGACTGTACCAAGTTGCTTTTCTCTCAGAAGGCCACGAAGCTTAAATATTTACCGTGTCAGTTATATTACACTTATTATCGTAAACTTGTAAAGGAATCACAAGCAGCTTATTGGCATGAAACTCGAATAGCATATATTTAGGTAATTGAGTACGAGATTGCCTTGTAGAAAAAGGCACGCTTCTCTTGGCCTTTGAGATAAGTCCGGCCGATGAATTTATGAATCTAAAGGTTTAAAGAACGGTTTAAGGAACACAGACATCAACAAAATTATCAATTGACAGAATTTGTTTTGTTACCTAGGTGACATTAGGAGATTTTCAGTTAAGTACACCTGAAATATATAAAACTTCCTAGGCTCACTTTCCACATCTTGCAGCAGAAGCGTTGAATTTTCTCCCATAGTAATAGTGTTAGAGTACTTGCTCGTCCCGATGCCCAAAGAAAGTAATAGATACTGCTATTAACTTTCGCTTACCCTGAAAGATTAACTTTCGTCTATAAAAAATTACGAGGAGTCTTTTGCTACATTCACTTACTTAACCAAGTTGCTATATTGAGAACGCAATGTATCTATCACATTAATCATGAGGCTATAAAACCTTAAAGTCTTCCTGATTCACACTGTTCATTTTGCACTACAGACTGCCATATCGCACACTATTATTAAGCTTATTGCAGGATTTGAAAATCTCGATCTTCTAAACGTTTTCTCACCGGTGAGAAAAGTTCTGTTAAGCTTTCCCTTTGTAGCAGATTAGTTCACCAATTGTATTAGCTTTTTGACACCTTTCATATATGAGACGGAATGATTAACAAGAAGAATTTCTGTAATCTTATTGATTAAATTGAACACTAACTCATTCAGGTGACGTAAATAGAGCTTGCGTGTCCTGTCCATCGTCTCAGGGTATTTTTTTAAGAGCAGAAAGCTACACCACAAAATGTACCCGATTAATCGCCAGCAGTTGAGTCGTACGAAGTGTTGTCATCTCTAACACTGAACGAGACTGTCATTGGTCTGGTATGTATGCGAGCATATCCATCTCTAGAAAACCGAAATCACCAAGTAAATTCCTTTACAAAAATAGAAGCATCAAATCGTCTGTACAATTCTGCATAGATGATCGCTGCATATAGCAGAATATCAAGGCAAACTGCCTAGAGTACATTCCTTGAAGAGTCCACCTAAGAGCCGTTAACATTGGTAAGAAGAAAGTCGAAGCACACTGATATGTGCATACAACATTCTTTTACAAAGTTACAGAAACATTCAAATATTCTATTAGAAGGAGATGTCGAGATACGTGTTGTTCTGTTATCAAAAAGAATGCATTCAGGTAACATGCACTACACTCAACCAGACATACAAGCGTAACGAGATTAGGATATTTCAGTAGCAACTTACACGCTTTAATTGAATAAAATCTGTTGAAAAATTACTTTCATTTGGCAAAAGATTTAAGGTTTATCTACAGGGCTGTCGACTGTGGCTTTCTACGGAAATAATGGTATTACTAATTGTAGATATCAGTATGAATTTAGATAAAAAGATAATAAGAGTAGATGTAGAGATCCGCCATGATAGTTCATTAGAACGAGTGGAATCAGTTTGCATGCAATACAACCAAAGTGAGCTTGCGGGTTGAAATGGGAAGAGTACAGCAGCTCATATTGTTCTTGACAAGTTGATGGGCCACTTGCGATAGGATAAGAACCCACGAGCTTGTGAAGTTTTTTGTAATATAAATCCACTACGTCAGAAATCGTCTTAAAATTTTAACGCTAGCAGAGATGTCACTTGATTTCTTTGTAATAGTATTCTACAATGTCGGAAAAGAGATATTAATAAGAGATTATATTGATCTCTAAGTGATGCGGTGATAAAAGAAATAATTTTAGGATGCAAGGAGATGTTCGATTTTTAATTAGTGGTTTATATTGCAACAAGCGCTCCAATATATCGAGGGTTTCATTTGGCGGTTATCGGTAAGTCTAAACGGATATTGCCCGGTTATGTCCTTCTTACTACGCTGTGAAATTTAGAAGTCTGCAGTGGACATCGGCAAATATTCCTCAATGCCTTAAAGCTAGTAAAGGAAATCCACAATGAATCCGAAGCCGTAAGATATTGTGTTGTGTACCTAGGTCTTAAGACGATGCAATAATGCTTTTAGAGCTCTTTAACTAACATTATACAATGGCGTAACATGTAAAAAACCGTGGAATTACTTCTCCCTATATAAAGACTAGGGTATCACACATGCATAGCTTTGGGAACTAACAGCGGTTTGTTTTTTGGTAGGCCCTTGTAATTGAAAAATGTTGGGATACCAAATGCAAAGAACAAGTATTAATTTATCAATGATAATAAAACAATTGTTGTACTTCCCGTTTATATACAATTACAATATTATTTGAGAGTGCTACCTGCTGAAGAAATCTACTTAGCACCCATAACGGTCTCACCTAAATCTAATAATCAAAGCATACAATCAGAATACTAATCAAAGCATACAATGAGATTATATGAAAAGATTATTTTATTAGCCCACACTTTGGTTGCTTTGTGATCACCAGTATTACTAATTTGGTAGCGAACACAGGACTACCATAAATATTTTCCACCTAACCGTGTAAGGGAAGATCTCAAAAGAATCTAAAATCGATTCTTTATTTGTCTCATTAATAACATCAAAGGTTTCAGACGCAAAGTAAGGTTGCTTCGGGGGTTAGGATATAATGGGTTCGATAGAAAGTTTTTTCATTATGCAATCGTGAAATTGATATTAATGATAGTCCGGAACCTACTGAATTCTACAGAACTCTGTAAGAACACAACTTTGGATTAAACAGTTTCTATTAGGCTAACGATGAAGAACAAGGTGAGAGCGTTATGCGTGCTAGGTAGATTTCTTCAGCAGGAAGCACTCTCAAATAGTATTGTACTTGCATATTAACTGGAAGAATAGCAATTGCTTGATTATCATTGATAAATTAATACTTATCATTTTTACATTTGGTATCACAACATTTTTAATCCCAAGGGCCCACCTAAAACCGTTGTATTATCTCAATGCTATATGACTGTGATACCCTCGTGTTTCCACAGGGAGAAGGAAATCCACTTTTTATAAATGGTATGCCATTGTATAATGTGAATTAAGGAGCTTTAAAAGCACGACTGCTTTTTTTTTTTAAGCCTAGGTACACAACACAAAATACTGCGGCCTCCGATTAATTGTTGAATTACTTTACTAACTCTAAGCGGATAGGAATTAAGGAATACATGCCAATGTCCAGTGTAAATTTCTAAATTACACAGTATTGTAAGGAAGAGTCAATCCGGCATAAGCCGTTTAGCCTTACCGGGCACCTCGAAATAGAACCCTCGAGTTATTGGCACAGTTGTTGAACTCTAAACCACTAATTAAAAATCGAACATCCCCCTCCATCCTCAACGTTACTTCTTTAATCACCGCATCACTTAGAGATCGATTTATATTTGTCTTGAAAAATTATAGAATAGTATTATAATGAGGTCAAGCAACATCTCTGCTTCAATTAGTATCTCTGCTAATGTTCTTATTTTAAGGCGGTTTCTGTTGTTGTGGATGCAGATTGCAAAAAGCTTCACAATCTCGGGGATGCCTGTCCTTTCGCAAGTGACCTCTCAACTTGTCCGTCAAATAACGCTTTTACTATACCTTTTGAGCTCACCTCGATATTCATTCTCTCTCAGCTAAATACTTCTTGTACCGCACGTCACTAAGTATAACTCGAATATTTCGAATTTGCAAGACCGAACGACAAAAAGACCTGCCGTACTTTTCGCATTTCAACCCGCCAGCTCTCGTCGGTTGTACTACATGCAAACTGATTCCAGACGTTCTAATGCGAGTATAATGGCGGATCTCGACATTTACTGTTATTATCTTTTTATCTAAATGCATCCTCATATCTACAATTAGTAATAAAATTATTTCAGCAGAAAGCCATGGTCGGCACCCTTGTTGATATGCCAAATGAAAATAATTTTTCAAGATTTCACTCTATTACAGCGTGCAAGTTACAATTGAAAAATCCTAAACTGATTACACTTTTTTCAAATATTACTGTCTGGTTGGTTGTAGTACATGCTAACTGCTTGCATTCGTTTTGATAAGAGAACAACACGTGTCTCGACATCTCCTCTTATTATAATATCTGAATGTTTCTGTAACTTGGTAACACAATGTTATCTGTAAACAGTCTGAAGTATAGATCTAAGCACATATCTTTGTTTCGACTTTCTTCTACCAATGTTAACAGCTCTTAGTTGGACTGTGCAAGGAATGTACTCTAGGTAGTTTGCCATGTTATTCTGCTATATGCAACGATCATCTATGGAGAATTCTACAGACGATTTAGTGCTTCTATTTTTGTAAAGTAATTTACTTGGTGATCTAGGATTGCTTGGTCATCGGTTATGGATATGCTCGCATACATACCAGGCCAATGGACAGTCTGCTTCAGTGTTAAAGATTAGTACATTTCGTAAGCCTCAACTGCTGGCGATTAATCGGGTACATTTTGTGGACTAGCTCCCTGCTCTTGAGAAGATAGCTTTGACTTGATGGACAGTACACGCATTCTCTATTCAAGTCAGCGAGATAAGGTAGTGTTGATTTTAATAAATAAGATTACAGAAATACTTCTTGATGATCATTCCGTCTTAGATATGAAAGGTGCCAAAAAGCTAATATAGTTGGTGCACTAATTTGCTACAGAGGGAAGCTTATCAGAACTTTACTCAAAGGTGAGAAAATGTTTAGATAATCGAGATATTAAAATCCTGCAATAAGCTTAATAAGAATGTGCGATATGGTAGTCAGAGTCCTGCACGGGAGGAGCGTGCCTGGTTCGGCGCGGTGCCCGGCCCGACCCCTTTCAAGTAATATCAAAGTTGACGGGTCCTAAGCGGGCCGGGCACATTTTGCGCCGAACCGGGCCGGGAACATTTCGGGCCGAACCGGGCCGGACACATATTGGGCTAATCGGGCCGGACACATATTGGCCCGGCTCCGCCCGGATACTCTAAAAACATTTCGGAAATTAATGTTGTTAGCCTATTTGTTTTTTTTAATGTCCTCCACTACCTCTATTTTTGCCGTGTTTGTACGGTCTTACCGTAGCCTATGTAAATCGTAATGTGTTTGGGATACTGACTCTTTATTAAAGACTGCGATTTACTGGTAATACTATTACTATTACTACTTCTACTACTACTATTACTACTTCTACTATTACTACTACGACCACTGCTAATATTACTATATCTATTATGACTTCGCGTCAGATTTGACATGTCTGGTGGTACCGAATTTACCTTTTAAGTACAGAATACAATTGAGAAATGCTAGTTATTTTGGCCGGTCTGCATAGAATGTGAACCGATGCATCATCTACGAGGGAGAACAGTGGCTCAGTAGAAAAAACTCTCACATCTGGTGCTAGACGTCGTCGGATCAATCCCTACTCATGTTTTGTGAGGTTTGTTGAAGACAAACATCGTGTGCGTGGGAGTTTCTGGGGTGGTCCTGCTTCCTCCTACTGTTTCCTTTCCACCAATTCATCCCATCATCATCCATATAGCCTGAGCCGTAGCTACCTAAAGAACGTATGTTAAAGTCAAGTACGTAGAATTTGATACGCTACAATTGGACCACGGAGGGCAAAACCATGAACTGGCGTGCTCATAATATCAGTGCAATTTGTAGTAATGTTCAATTAGCAAGGCAAATATCGAATGGTGTTACATGTTCAAGTATTGTTTATATTATGATGCCACAAATATAACAAAATATAATGATCAAACTAAATCACCAAGTCGCCAGGGTCGATTAGGTGTTCCTGGAACGGTGGCTCAGTGGTTGAGAGTTCACCTCTGGTGTATGGGGTCCCTGGTTTGATCCGAGCTCCGCCAGGTGAACTTTGTGGGGGACCAACACCGTTTGGTAGGTTCGCGGCGTACTCCTGTTTCCTTCCACTTTATTTATTCCACTATTTCATTTATTTCTCATCACCATCGCCTCCTTTAGGCTAGTTGGCATAAGTTGGAACTACCTACCAAGATGAATAAACTAATGGATTGGGAAGATAGACATTCAGTCTCTGGTGAATTTGATGATGAAGTAGACATCTACCACAACATGTCATCATGTGTAAAAGAATTACATATACTCCAGTGTGGAAGAAA
This sequence comes from Thermobia domestica, assembly GCF_964235325.1. Lineage (NCBI taxonomy): Eukaryota > Metazoa > Arthropoda > Insecta > Zygentoma > Lepismatidae > Thermobia > Thermobia domestica. The sequence continues at coordinate 146,876,583 of NC_137469.1, forward strand.
CAAGAACAGACATTACTAAAATTATGTAAATTAGCGCGTCAGTATCTCTTCATCCCCGCTTCTACTTCGTCTACTGAAAGAGTTTTAGGTGCTCAGGAAGGGAGAAATGCTCTAAAGCCTGAAACTGTTGACTCTGTTTCCGTGGTATTCGTTGCGTACAAGGACATACATTAAAGCGATGTTCGTTTCGCTGTATTGGTTTCTTAGGAAACTCTATAATTTCATTTTCTTAATATCAACTATCTCTTCTTTTATATGTAATGTTAAGGCGATCTTAGGGATCTCAAACCATCTTACGAAATCACAAAAACCGTCTTAGAGAATCTCAAAATTAAGACGGTTACATTTTCCGAACCGTTAACTTTGGCTGCAGTTAAACCTGAAAGATATAAAATTTCCTAGGCTCACTTTCCACATCTAGGAGCAGAATCAATGAATTTTCTTCCTTAGAAATAGTGTTCGAGTACTTCCTCCTATCGGTGCCCAAAGAAAGTAATAGATACTGCTATTAACTTTCGATTAGCCTGAAAGTTAAACTTGCGTGTATAAAAAATTTCGGGGCATCTTTTCCAACCTTGACTTACATCATCAAGCTGCTATATTGATAACGCTACGAATCTATCACACTAATCTTCAGGCTATAGAACCATAAAGTCTTTCTGGCTCGCACGGTTCATCTTGCACTACAGACTGCCATATCGCACACTCTTATTAAGCTTATTTGAGGATTTGAATTTCTCGATGATCTAAACGTATTTTTGATTGATTATATCTATACATTTTTCATTCAGGGGACTTTTGAGGTATTTTTCGCCCAACAATGATATGTGTGTATTTTGTTTTTATTTACTGCCTTGTATTCCGACATATAGCTCTGTTATTTACTTGTTACTAACCGTTCCAGGGAAACTTCATCGATCCTGGAGTCGGGGTGATTTATTACATTATTGTTTTTTGCTATTATTATTTTAGCATTGAATTATAAAGAATACAGGTATATGTAATATGATTTGGAATCTGATGAGTTAATTGAACATTACTACAAATTCCGCTAATCTTATGAACATGCCAGTTCATGGTTTCGCCTTCCGTGGTCTCATGGTAGCGGACCAAATTCTAATTAGTAGATCAAGGACTTAACTTTCCGATACGTTCTTTAGGCAATTACGACTCAAAACGTATGGATGATGATGGATGAATTGCTAGAATGAAGACAGTGGACAAAAACGGGACAATCAAAAACTCTCACGCTCACGATGTTTGTCCACCACAAAGCTCACATAACACGAGCAGGGATCGATCCGACGACCTCTAGCACCAGATGTGAATGCTTTACCTAGTGAGCCACCATTGCCCCTCGTCAAGTATCTGTTGGCATTCTACGCAGACTGGCCATAATAACTAGTATTTCTTCGATTTTTTCTGTACTTGGATTGTAAAGTATGTACCAACTCTGACGCGAAGTCGTAGTAGTTGTAGTAGTAGAAGTAGTAGCAGTAATAATAATAATAATAATAATAATAAAAATAATAATAATAATAATAATAATAATAATAATAATAATAATAATAATAATAATAATAATAATAATAATAATAGTAATAGAAAAAGAGCAGTAGTAGTAGTAGTAATAATAAGAGTAGTAGAGGTACACTACTTTACACTCTTGAATAACCACATTACGATTTACACAGGCTGTCAACATTAGTTTCCTATCCGTCTTTTACAGTGTTCGGGCCGAGTCGGCCGGTTTTTGCTCGGCCCGTTTCGGCCCGGAATGTGTCCGGCCCGTCTCGACCCGGCTCGGCCCGAAGTGTGCCCTGCCCGGTTAGAGCCCGGCTCGAGGTTCGGGGCGGGACGGGTCTAGCCGGACACAGAATTCAGATCCATTCGGGTCGGGCCGGGCCGGGCCTGGGTTTGCAGGGCACTGATGGTAGTCTGTAGTGCAAGATAAACCGTGCGAGTCAGAAAGATTTTAAGGTTCTATAGCCTGAAGATTAGTGTGATAGATACGTAACGTTATCCATATAGCATCTTGATGAAGTGAGTCAAGGTTGCGAAAGACGCCTCGTAACTCGCCTCTAACGCCTCGCCTCTATTACTTTCTTTGGGCATCGAGACGAGCAGAACTCGAACACTACTACTAAGGGAGAAAATTCAGGGTTTCTGCTACAAGATATAGAAAGTGAGCCTCGGAAGTTTTATATCTTTCAGGTTGTCAACTGAAAATCTCCCAATGTATCCTAAGTACAAAAAAAAAAAAAAAAAAAAAATCATATCAATACTTTGTTGGCGTCTATGTTCTACACCTGTTCTACCAGGCTTGCATATCTTCTTTGTATCGCGAATCAATGATTTACACCGCTAACTTTAATAATTCATCGGCCGGACTTGTCTCACAGGCCAAGAGACATTGAGAGATCATTCAGTGTCTGCTAAGAGGAAAAATAGGCCTGTTGCAGCGTGGGACACGAAACTAGCAAGTACATGATACTTTTCCTTCTGATAGATCGCTATCTCTACTTTAATGTCCCAAAGAGGCAAAAGTTTCGAATAAAAACTTAGGCTGATATTTTTTAAAATAACCTTTATTTTGTGCCGGACACAGGGATTTAATAATTTAAAAACTCTCTCGGATCGAAAGTGTTAAGCCGTTGTCAATGACATATTGGCTCTCTACAGCTGTTGTTCGTCATCATCTATATCAGATTGTCTTCCGATCTGCCATTTGTACATGAACTCCCTTGGCAGAATGCAGAAAAAATTGATTACTTCATATTGGATCTTCTAGTTACATGTGGCTCATTCACAATCTTATCTAGCAATCAGTTCTTATCTACAGGTAAGCTTATCCGGCTGGAACCGATGGTAGGTGTGTGGGTCAAGGAATTCGAATATCCTCTTTCACACACCAACCTCATTCGATTGGGTTCATGCTTAGACCATTTCGCTCCTGGACTTGGAGGTACATCCGAATTGAAAGCTGCACACCTGCCGTGCTAGCAGGGGAAAAGGTGGCCATATTGAAGCTTTGTAACTACTTCTTTGTTATACCTGGTAGGCTTATACCATGAAGGACATGTGTCCTTCTGCATACAGTCATTTTGAGCCGTAAATTCCTGGCAAATTGCGACAAATGCTTTGTTTCACTGTATTGATAAATATCTCAGTAACTAACCATTAGCAAGAGTCTAAGTTGTTTTAAAACAATGTTTTGGTCTTATATATTAGAATTGTAAATGTCTGACAAATTACGACAAATTTGTTATTTTACTTCATTCTTTACGGCAATTCATTTCATTTTTAGGTAAATAAGTAACAAACGATTACCAAGAGTGTGCTGCATTTTCCAGACCTTTTATTTCCCTTTTAATAGTAAATATCTGACAATTTATAACCATTTGGAGTTGTGAGTTCGGGCGGGCATTTGTTTGTAATCAACTTGAGTTCGGGCTACTGTTCGGATTTCTCTTCTCGGTGGTGCTGCCAGTAAGTATTCCCCTGAGACCTTAACTTCCCTGAATAGCATGATGAAGGACCTCGCCAAGAAGGGGTTACAAATTGTATCCAAATCGCTCGTCGGTCTAAATAACGACAATTGGATTGGAGAATTGGGGATTAGCACTGGGGTAAAAATTGCTTGGATAGTCCCACGTAGATATCCAGTTGCTGCGGCAAACAATCCTGAAGAATTAAGATGAATCTTCAGCCAATAAAATAGTCTCGAAGGTAGAATACTAGTTGGAGGGCGGGTATATAACTGACAGGTACACACTAAGTATTTGAACAAGAGACGTCACTAGTTGGGGGCTAACCGTAAGAAAACGTCCTTCGCCGACAAATAGCTTGTGCCCCTTAACACAGTCAGGTTTAATTCCCGACGCAACGACCGCGGTGGCGGCAAACAATGCAGTGGCCAACTGAAGAGTGTTCGTAGTTCAATCTAATAATCACTGAGTTAACTCACCTGTATGCATATACAAACAGAATGTGGAAAATAATTTATGTTAATTCTAGTCCACTGGCTACGATGAACGGGACATTGCTATAACTCGGACACCAAAAAGTACAGATAAGGAACTGCAAAAGCAATGTGACTGGCGTCACTCAGGTCACTCCAAAATCTGGTCAGTTAGTAATTCCGTTAATGATTAAAGAAATCACTTAATTCTAACTACAGAATATATACTTTCAATAATGATGTCAGAGGGACCAACAACAGTCTGCATCACCTTCGAAGCACTCTTTTACTCCATTCAATGGACTCGCTTTTTAATTGTGTATATCTGATACTTTACGACAATTCCATTCTTACATTAGATTCTGATATATGTCGGAAACTACCGATCAGCTAGAATTTTCTTCACCTTGAAAATACTCCTTTCGTTCTACTGAGGAGATACGTTTTTCAAAGATAAATATGCTACAATTTGTGACAATATCGTTATTATTCATTTAATTTTAAGTATGAAAGTAATTAACAAATAGAAATTGTTTGCTTCACCTTTGAAACAGTCCCTTCTCTTACTGAATAACCAGTTTTCTATTGTAAATATCTGACCATTTACGACATTTCCGCTCTATAAATAAATTCTTTAATATAGAGACAACTACAGACCAGCAAAAATTTACTTCAGCTTAAACTTTCCTTTGGCCCTTCTAAATTGACACACATTTCAATTTAAAAATGACAAATTAAGAGAATACAGTTAATTCATTTAATTCTTAAGACTGTCAGTATCTATCGAACAACAAACCCCATCCTCATCTTCAAAACACTCGTTTCGCTTCGCTAACGTTTAGTTTTAGAATATCCTAAAAAGAAGCAAAGTTTAACTCTCTTAATAAAGAAAGATGTTTCTCAATGCGGTACACGCAAAAACTCCATGTACATATTTATCCAAGAGTGGGCGTAAGAATGAAAGCTCTATTACACGTAGATCCCTGTTGCTTTCAACTTATTGCCTTAAGTTTTATACGACATAAGGACAATCAATACGTACTGCTCAGCATTTTCTTCCTTTGCGACTGAACCAAGCTGCTTTACACTCAGGAGGCCACGAAGCTCAAGATTTTCCGTAACAGTTATATTACACTTTTGGTCGTAAGCTTGTAAAGGAATCATATGCAGCTTATTGGCCTGAAGCTCTAATAGGAGTTTTTTTAGGTAATTTTGTACAAGATTAACTTATAGACCCAGGCACCCTTCTCTTGGCCTGTGAGACAATTCCGCCCGATGAATTTATGAAGCTAGCGGTTTTAAGAATTTATTTGCGATAAAAAGTAAATATACAGCCATGGTAGAACAGGTGTAGAACACGGAAATCCACAAAAATATCAATTGACAGAATTTATTTTCGTACTTAGGTGACATTGGGAGATTTTCAGTTAAGTACACCTGAAAGATATGAAACTTCCTATGTTCAATTTCCACATCTTGCAGCAATAGCCCTGAATTTTCTCCCATAATAATAGTGTTCGAGTACTTGCTCGTCCCGATGCCGAAAGAAAGTAATATATACAGCTATAAACTTTCGGTTAGCTTGTAAGTTTAACTTGTGCATAAAATATTTCGAGTCGTCTTTTGCAACCTTGACTCACTTCATCAAGCTGCTATATTGAGAACAAAACGAATCTATCACACTAATCTTGAGGCTATATAACCTTAAAGTCTCTCTGATTCGCACGGTTCATTTTGCAATACAGACTTCCATACCGCACACTCTTATTAAGCTTATTGCAGGATTTGAATTTTCCGATCTTCTAAACGCTTTCTCACCGGTGAGTAAAGTTCTGCTAAGCTTCCCCTCTGTAGCAGATTAGTTCACCATCTTTATTAGGTTTTTGACACCTTTCATATATGAGAAGACATGATTAATAAGAAGAATTTCTGTAATCTTATTGATTAAATTCAATACTACCTCATATAGCTGACTTGAATAGAGTTTGCATGTCCTTTCCATCACCTCAAAGGTATCTTTTCAAGAGCAGTAAACTACACCATAAAATGTAACCGATTAATCGCCAGCAGTTGAGGCTTACGAAGTGTACTCATCTCTAACACTGAACCAGACTCTCATTTGACCTGGTATGTACGCGAGCATATCCATCTCCGTTTACCAGAGCCATCCTAGATCACCAAGTAAATTCTTTTACAAAAATAGAAGAATCAAATCGTCTGTACAATTCTGCATAGATGATCGCTGCATATATCAGAATATCATGGCAAACTGCCTAGAGTACATTCTTAGCACAGTCAAGCTAAGAGCCGTTAACATTGGTAAGAAGAAATTCGTTACTTCATCCTTACTTCAGCCTTTTTTTTAGAGAACATTGTATTACCAATTTACAAAAACATTCAAGTGTTCTATTAAGAGGAGATGTCGAGATACGTGTTGTTCTCTTATCAAAATGAATGCAGTCAATTATCATGCTCTACAATCAACCAGACATAGAAGCGTAGTGAAATTTGGATTTTTCAATTGCAACTTACACGCTGTAATTGACTAAAATCTCTAGAAAAACTACTTTCATATGGCAAAAGATTTAAGGTTTGTTTATCTACAAGACTGCCGACTGTGGTTTTCTGCTGAAATAATGGTATTACTAATTGTAGATATCAGGATGCATTTAGATGAAAAGATAATGACAGTAGATGACGAGATCCGCCTTGATACTTGCATTAGAACGAGTGGAATCAGTTTGAATGCATTACAACCGAAGTGAGCTTGCGCTTTGAAATGGGAAAAGTACAGCAGCTCATATTGTTCTTAGGACTTGCAAATTCCAAATATACAGGTTTAAACGCTGTGACGTGCGGAACAAGAAATCTTTAGCTGAGAAAGAATGAATGTGACGGTGATCATAAGGTATGGTAAAGTGAAAGCGCGTTAAATGATGGACAAGTTGATGGGTCACTTGCGATAGCATAAGAATCCCCAAGCTTGTGAAGCCTTTTGTAATATGCATGTACTACGTCTGAAATCGTCTTAAAATGGGAACGATAGAAGAGATGTCACTTGACTTCATTGTAATAGAATTCTACAATGTCTGAAAAGAAATATTAATAAGAGATTATATCGATCTCTAAGTGATGCGGTGATTAAATAAATAATTTTGAGGATGCAAGGGGATGTTCGATTTTTAATTAGTGTTTTAGATTGCAACAAGCGCGCCAATAATTCGAGGGTTTCCTATCGAGGTTACTGTTAAGGCTAAAAGGATTATGCCGGGTTATGTCCTTCTTACAACGCTGTGAAATTTAAAAATCAGCAATGGACAACGGCATCTATTCCTTAATTCCTAATGGCTTAAAGCTAGTAAAGAAGTCAAGAATGAATCCGAAGCCGAAATATATTGCGTTGTGTACCTAGGTCTTAAGACGATGCTGTAGTGCTTTTGTAACTACTTAACTCACATTATACGATGGCGTACCATTTAAAAAAAACTGTGGATTTAAGTTTCCCTTAAATGAGACGAGGGTATCACACTCATATAGCTTGGGAACGAACAGCGGTTTATTTAGGTCTGCCCTTGGTATTGAAAAATGTTGTGATACCAAACGTAAGAAACATAAGTATTTATTTCTCAATGATAATCAAGCAATTGCTATACTTTCCGTTTATAAACACTAGAATACAATTAGAGGGTACTTCTTGCTGAAATAATATATTTAACACCCATAACGCTTTCACCTTGTTCTTGATCGTTAGCCTGATAGAAACTGTTTAATCGAATGAGTTGTGTTCTTACTGATATATTATACAATGTTTCCTGTGTGTTAACACAAGAGAGTATCATATATGCATTTAATTTTGGTCATTGCTGCTCACTAGAAGTTACATAGAGTTTTGTAGTCTTCACTAGATCCAGCCTATGATTATTAACACTTTCCCTGGCGTCGGCGTGTTAACACGCCGGCGACATTCCAACCTTTCCCTGGCGTCGGCGTGTTTTCACGCTTTGAGTTTGTGTTAGATTTAGTTGGGTCTGGCAACATTGCAAAACAGCAGACGTCGGTTGTGCGTACATAATACACTTCGTAAATGTTGTTACTTATGTGTAAGCGTTATGTGTCTTACTTTGTGTGTGTGTAGGCAGACTGATTCATTGTTGAAGTAATGTAATCAGTTATTTGCAATGGCTGCTCGAAGCAGGAAAGAGGTGATTCCAGTTGATAAACTTCTAGAAGTAATAAATGATCTCTAACAAATAAAACACAGTTCTGACCAGAGCAGAATGAAATATATTAAAAACTATACTTACAATGTTACAGTTTCAAGGACCTAACGTCCTCTTCATCAGACACAAGCTCTCTAGAGTGCTTGTGTCTGATGAAGAGGACGTTAGGTCCTTGAAACTGTAACATTGTAAGTATAGTTTTTAATATATTTCATTCTGCTCTGGTCAGAACTGTGTTTTGTTTGTTACTCTACTTATCCAGAGCCATGGAGTTTGTTCAAAATGATCTCTGTGTAGATGATGACAGTGGCGACGAGTCGATGATACCAGAACTGGAAGACAGCAGTGATGATGATGCATGGGAGGAGGAAATTGTGTGTGAAAATGATGAAATATGACTGACAGTGATTCCGGAAGTAATTTGCGCACACAAATGCCAAATACTTCGTCTTGGAGTATACCAGACGTATATACATACGTATGTGGTACATTTAGGATGAACAGAGGAGCCCCGAAAGAACTACAACTGGAGGCAAACAAGCTAAAAAGGCGGAAGTCGACGTATATGCGAAGAGGACAAGTTCTTATTTATGTGTGGAAAGATAAGCGGGAAGTCAAACTGATTTCTTCTATGCATACAGCAAACATGGTTGAAATAGAGAAACCACGACAGAAAGAACAGAAAACCGTAAAACCAGCAATAGTGCGAGACTAAACAAATACACGAAAGGTGTAGATAAAGCTGATCAGCTTCTAAAATACTATCCATGTTCGCGGAAGACAATCAAGTGGACCAAAAAATTTGTATTTGTAATTTTCCAAATGACAATACTAAATAGCTTCATTCTATTCAAGAAATCCACAACGTCTACCAAATACAAGAATAGAAGGTATCAACTAAAGGACTTTATTCAGGACTTAGTGGAGGAAATGACAGGCCAGATTGAAGAAATTAAAGCTGAGCAGAAGGACATGTGTGAGGAATCAGAAGCAGCATCTACTTCAACAGTAACTTCAACCGACCTCGTACCAGAGAGGATAAGAAGACCACCAGCTAAGGATCCATCGAATCGTTTGCAGGGAGGTCTGAAAGTTCACAAAATGATCCACGTCCCACCAAACAAGAAGAAGAAGGAACTGCAATGCGAAAGTGTCGTGTCTGTGCAAAACACAATGTTCGCAAAGAAACTAGCGTTATGTGTTCTACTTGCTGTGTAGCTTTGTGCGAAATTCCCTGTTTCCGTGCGTATCACACTAAGACAATATATAGAGTGGGAAGGGGAGGAGAGGGGAGGATAGGGGAAAGGATTAAATAGAATAGAGGAGAGGGATGGTTAATAATATGTGATGTTACCTCACCAAAATGTATGAATCATATTCATTTATTTTGATGTATCTTGGTATAATACAATAACTACATGCACAGACAGAAAAACCCAAAATTCTCTGCCAGGACACGGACGTTTCACTGTATGCGCATTGCCAGGGAAAGTGTTAATATTTTCCCGATTGCATAACGAAAAACTTGCTATGAAACCCATTATATCTAACCAGCGAAGCAGCCTTACCGGTGATCTGATTGATGAAGCAAATAAAGAATCGATTTTAGGTTATTTTGAGATCTTCCCTTAGACGGTTAGGTGGAAAATATTAAATGTATAGTCTGTCCAGTGTTCGCTACCAACTTAGTAACACTCGACATCACAAAGCAACCAAACAGAGGGCTAATCAAATAATCTTTTCATATAAGCTCACTGTATGCTTTGATTAGTAACTAAGTGCCACAACTTTCATAGAGCAGAAAAAGTTATTTATTTCTCATGTCCCTCTCTTTTTTTTCAAATTCTCCATATCCAAGTCCTTGAATGAAAAAGTAATCTTATTTCACGGTAGCATTCTCTTGATAAGAATATATTATCTCGTTTCTTCATTTTGACATTTTTTCCCTCTAATGCTATACACTCATTTTCTCGGTGTCTCAATGCTGTCCTCATCCTCACTCGCATCTCGCGTCTCGATTTCCTATTCTCAAACAACGTTTGGATTGCTATTGATCTTGTGAGAGGTTCGACACAACGATTGTGTAATGCTGTTAAATACACCTCTCCTTTTCATATAAGCAGTGTAGTGCCTCTTTATTTCTTCAATATTTCAACATCAAGTACTATTACTATATGTTCTACCCTTTCGCATACAGTGAATAATTGCAAGAAAAGTAAACAAAGTACTTGTGTAATCACATTAGATCAGCCATTATACCGGAAAGGTCTCAAATCGTACCTGCAGCTCAAGAAATTTCTGAACTGTCCAAAGTTGTACCCTTAGGAGGTGTCTACTTAAGCAATCTCTAGGCATGATTTGTTACATTATGTCATGAAATGGTTTAGACATTTCGGGTATCCTGTACACTATGACAACATTAGTGAAAATTTTGAATGTCCATTCGTACTCAACATTATTGAGAATTAACTTCTAGACTTTGCAGCGACCCTAACATTTACAACCCTCGGAGGAGATGACTAAATCTAGGATCTTGGATCTTATTCAACGTTGTCCTGATGAGGAAATCAATATGCAATATTTACAAGAAAATGAAATTGCATGCCAAAAACCATATTAGGAAACCTCAAAATTAAGACGCTGACCTTAACCGAACGGTAAACGTTGGCTGCAGTATATAGAGAGGGTCATAATCGTATTGCAATTCATCCAAAGGGACTAGATTGAACAGGGGACTATAAACTTTATTTGAAGGCAATTAAATTATTACTTCCGTTTTCTCACGCAGCTGGTCATGTTTTCTATGAAAAATTTAAACTTCACTATACTCAACAGATGGAAGCCCTGGAGGGAAATATGGTATCAGAAGATTAAAGAATGAAACAACTCAATGAACCTTCACAATTCGGCCACGAAATTTTCTGGAGGACTAAATTTTCTGGAAATTTCAACCTCAGACACAACGTTAGCAAGTTTAAAAAATCATCCAAAATACTGTTAGGATAACAGAAGTTCTAAAGATATTTTGAGGAGAGACTTTGTCATCTTAGGGGCACGTTGAGCTAATGCCATCTTCCTTGTGTGATAATATCTCATTGCACAAGAATGTCAATTCGACTGCGCTGAATATAGCAGTCCTTGTTGTACCGAGATTTAATGCCCACACGTAGAACTAAGAGTTCTTCTACACGCAATGGTGTAGAAGACAAATGGGAAGTAAAATCGGCGTTAAGTACAGTAAGTATATAAATTATGTTTAGCGCTATTTTCAACTTATATCTTATGGATATATATTAGAATTAGACACGGAAAGTGACGAAAGATTAAAAAAAAACAGACTACACGCTCTACAACTAACAATACATAGCAATATTTGATAAGAAGCGTAGTGAGAATAGGATTTTTCAATTGCAAACCACATTGTGTAATAGACTAAAATCTGGTGAATTATGACCTTCGTATAGCGAAAGAACTAACATCTATCTACAAGGTTGCCGACAATGGGTTTCTGCAGAATTAATGGTACTACTAATTGTAGATATCACGATGCATTTAGATAAACAATAATAACAGTAGGTGTGGAGATCCGCCATGATAGTTGCATTATAACGAGTGGAAACGGTTTGCATGCAGTACAACCGCCGAGAGCGGACGAGTTGAAATGGGGAAAGTACGGTAGCTCAAATTCCACTTAGGACTTGAAAAATTCAAATATAATCGTGTTTATACCCTGTGAGGTGCGGAACAAGAAGTCTTTAGCTGAGAAAGAATGAATATCACGGTGAGCTGACTAGGTATATTAAAGAAAAAAGCGTTAAAATCATGGACAAATTGATGGGTCATTTGCGATAGAACAAGCAACCACGAGCTTTTAAAGCTTTTTGTAATATGCATCCACTACGTGTGTTACCACCTTACATTGAGGAAAGTAGCACAGATGTCATGTGACTTTTTGTAAAACTGTTCTGCAATTTCTGAAAAGAGATATTGAAAAGAGATTAAATCGAACTCTAAGTGATGCGGTGATTAAAGAAATACTTTTGAGGATGGACGTGGATGTTCGTTTTAATTAGTGGTATAGAGTGCAATAGGCGCACCAATAATTCGAGGGTTACACTATTTGGCGTAACAGTATTTCGGAATCAAGGATTAATTTTGCTAACGTTGTGTCTGACGTTGAGTTAATCCCCGAGTAAATTTCGTGCCCTTAATTAGGCACTTTTCGATAATCATATCAATTGGAATTTCACTCAAGACGGACTCTTTTTCTGTGAATTGTGAATGTTCCTTGAGTTGTTAATTTCTAATTGTTCTCTGATACCGTACTTGCCTCCAGGGCTTACATCTGAGTATAGTGATGAGCAGATATTTCATAGAAAAGATGACCAGCTGCGTGAGAAAAAGGAAGCATTAATTTAATTGCCTTCAAATGAGGTTCTTGTCCCCTGCTCAATCTAGTCACTTACGATTGCAATACGATTATCACCTTCTCTATATACTGCAGCCAAAATTAAATGCTCGGTAAATTTCAGCGTCCTAATTTTGAGATTTCCTAATATGGTTTTGATCATGCAGTTTCCTTTTCATCTCTTTCGATGGTTGCAAATGTCTTCATAACCACATGTAGAGAGCGCCGAGCAAAGTCTATAAGTGAGTTCTCAATGATATTGAGTAGGCATGGCCATTCAGCTTTTTTACTAAAGTTGTCATAGTTTACAGGATACACCAACGTTCTTCTATACCATTTCCTGACATAGTCATTCAATCGTCCCTAGCAATTACTCAACCGCAAACCTTCTAAAGCGGGTGCAACTTAGGACCGATCAAAAATTTCTTCAGCTGAGGTACGATATTAACACCTTGCCAAAATAATGGATGATCTAATATCATAACGCATGTGTTTTGTTCACTTTTCTTGCAGTTGTTTACTGTATGCAGAAGAGTAGAATATATAGTATTAGTACTTGATGGTGAAATATTAAAGAAATACTGATGCACTACACTGCTTATTTCAAATAAGAGGTTGATTAAATCTTGCGAGTAAGACAGCGTTGACACACCAAGAACATGAGTGTATAGAGAGAAAATGGATGTCAGAAAGAAGAAATGTGATACGATATTCTTACCAAGACAATGCCACCGTGTTATAACATTACTTTTACATTCAAGAACTTTTATATGGAGAATTTTCATCAACAGACATCTGAAATAAATGACCTTTTCTTCTCTAGGAAGTGTGTGGCAATTAGTTACTAATCAAAGCATACAATGAGATTATATGAAGAGATTAATTGATTAGCCCACAGTTTGGTCGCTTTGTGAAGACCAGTGTTACTAATTTGGTAGCGAACATAGACTACCGTAAATATTTTTTAACTAACCGTCTAAGGGAGGATCTCAAATGAACATTTGTCTAATCGATCAGATCACCGGTCCCAGTCCCAAAGTAAGGATGCTTCGGAAGTTAGAATATAATGGGTTCACATCATGTTTTTATTATTATGCAATCGTTAAAATATTATTAATCGTAGTCCGCAACCTAGTGAATCCTACACAGCTCTGTATGTAAGCCCTAGTAAGGAGAAGGACGCTAAATAAAGCCATACTTAATAGCCTCGAGTTTTAACACACAGGAGAATTTCTCTTAATATTGTATCCGTAAGAACACACAATCTTTGGATTAAACAGTTTACATCAGGCTCACAATCAAGAACAAAGTGAGACCGTTAGGGAGCTAAGTAGATTTTATTCAGCAGCAAGCACTCTCAAATAGTATTGTAGTTGCATATAAACGGGAAGTATAGCAATTGCTTGATTATCATTGATAAATTAATACTTATGTTTTTTACATTTGGTATCACAACATTTTTCAATCCCAAGGGCACACCTAAAACTCACCGCTGTACGATTCCAAAGCTATATGATTGTGATACCATCGTCTTATTGAATAGAGAAGTAAAGCGACAGTTTTTTAAACGGTACGCCATTGTATAATGATAGTTAAGTTGCTCTGAATGCAGTGCTGTTTCGTTTTTAAGACCTAGGTACGCAACACAAGATACTGCGGTCACCGATTCATTGTTGAATTTCTGTACTAGCTCTAAGCCAATAGGAAATTACAAATACATGGCGACGTCCATTGCTGGTTTCTAAATTTGGCAAAATTTTTAGACTGACATAGCCCTCCATAAGCTTTTTAGCCTTACCGGACACCTCGAAATAGAACCCTCGTATTATTGGCATGCCTTTTGCACCCTGAACTACTAATTAAAAGTCGAACATCACCGTCCATCCTCAATATTATTTCTTTAATCTCCGCATCACTTAGAAATCGATTTAAACTATAATTATTATCTTTTTTCTTACACTGAAGAATTCTATTAGGATGGAGTCACGTGGCATTTCTGCTAACGTTCTCATTTTAAGGTGATTTCAGGTGTTGCACATGAATAATACATAAAGCTTCACAAGCTCGGGGATGTCTGCCCAATTGCAAGTGACCCATCAACTTGTCCACCATTTTACGCCCTTTCTATTTACTATACCTTATGATCTCACCGTGATATTTAGTCTTTCTCAGCTAAGGACTTCTTTTTCCCCACGTCACAAGCTTTAAACTCGAATATTTCGAATTTGCAAATCCTAAGGACAATATCTGCTGTCGTACTTTTCCCATTTCAACGCACGCTCTCTCGTCGGTTGTACTGCATGCAAACTGATTCTACTCTTTCTAATACAAGTATCATGGCGGATCACGATATCTACTCTTATTATCTTTTTATCTAAATGCATCCTGATATCTACAATTAGTAGCATAATATCTGCAGAAAACCACAGTCAGCAACCTTGTAAATAAACCTTAAATCATTTGCCTAATGAAAGTAATTTTTAACAAATTTTAGACTATTTCAGCGTGTAAGTTAGAATTGAAAAATCCCTATCTCACTACGCTTTTATCCAATATTACTAAGTATGGTTGGTTGTAGTGCATGCTAACTGCTTGCATTCGTTATGATAAGAGAACAACACGTATCTTGACATTTCCTTTAAATAAAATATCTGAATCTTTCTATAATTTAGTAAAGAAATGTTTTCTGAAAACAGTCTGAAGATAAGGTCTAAGCACATATCTTTGTTTTTCGACTTTCTTCTTGCCAATGTTAACTGCTCAAACTGGACTGTGCAAGGAATGTACTCTAGGATGTTTGTCATGATATTCTACTATATGCAGGTATCATCTATGCAGAATTCTACAGACAATTTGGTCCTTCTATTTTTGTAAAGGAATTTCGTTGTCGATCTGCGGTGGCTCTGGTCAACGGCCATGGATATGCATGCATACAACCAGGTCAGGTACACTGTTGGATAAGAGTACAATTCGTAGGCCCCAACTGCTGGCGATTAATCTTATACACTTTGTGGAGTTGCTTTCTGCTCTTGAGAAGATACCTTTAAGTCGTCGATAAGACAAGCAAGCTCTATTCACGTCAGCGAGTTAAGGTAGTTTTGAATTTAATAAATAAGATTACAGAATTAATTGTTGTTGATCATTCCGTCTCAGATAT
Organism: Thermobia domestica; assembly: GCF_964235325.1. Lineage (NCBI taxonomy): Eukaryota > Metazoa > Arthropoda > Insecta > Zygentoma > Lepismatidae > Thermobia > Thermobia domestica. Next base: position 146,892,329 of record NC_137469.1, read on the forward strand.
GAATGTTGTCAAAACGGTAATACAGTTGGTGCACTAATCTGCTACAAAGGAGAAGCTTACCAGAACTTTACTCACCGGTGAGAAAACGTTTAGAAGATGGAGAAATTGAAATCCTTCAATAAGTTTAATAAGAGTATGCATTATGGCCGTATACAGAAATGAACCGTGCGTGTCAAAGGGACTTTAAGATTGTATAGCCTGATGATTAGTGTGATCGATACGTATCGTTATCAATATAGCATCTTAACGAAGCGAGTTAAAAAGTTGCAAAAGACGCATCGAATTTCTTTTAGTCGCAGGTTTAACTCTCAGACTAATCGAAAGTTTCGATGGTAATAGATTGGCCACCGAGACGAAGAAGTACTCGAACACTATTACTATGGGAGAAAATTCAGGGCTTCTACTCCAAGATGTGGAAAGTGAACCTAGGAAGTTTTATATCTTTGAGGTAAACCCTAGTGAGCAGCTGTAACCGTAATTAAATACTTATTTGTTACCCTCGGGTGTTAAATAACAGGATAATTTCATTTAATACTATGTGTGTTAGAACACAACTCTTTGGATAAAACAGTTTCTATCCGACTAAAGATCAAGAACAAGGTGAGAACCTTATGTTTCTAAGTATATTTCTTCAGCAGGAAGCACTCTCAAATAGTATTGTAGTTGCGAATAAACGTGAAGTATAGATAGCATTTGCTTGATTATCATTTATAAATTAATACTTATGTTTCTTACATTTGGTATCACTAATTTTTTTAATCCCAAAGGCCCACCAAAAACGTACGTTCCCAAAGCTATATGACTGTGATACCCTCGTCTTATAAAAGGTAGAAGTATATGCGCGTTTTCTTAAATAGTACGCCATTGTATAAAGTGAGTTAAGTAGCTGTAAAAGAACTACTGCTTCACTCTGAAGATGTAGGTACACAACACAAGATACTGCTGTCTCTGATTCAATGAATTTCTATACTAGCACTAAGCCAATTGGAATTAGGATATACATGACTATTGATTTCTAAATTTCACATCATTTTTAGAAAGACCTAAACCGACAAAAGCACTTTAGCATTACCGGACACCTCGAAGTAGAACCCTCGAATTATTGCCACGCCTCTTGCACCCTAAACCATTAATTAATAATCGAACATCCCCGTCCATCTTCAAAATTATTTCTTTAATTACCGCATCACTTACAGATCGATTTAATCTTTCATTATTATCTATTTCATACATTGTGGAATATTATTACATTGAAGTCAAGTGACATCTCTGCTAATGTTACATTTTTAAGACTATTTCTGAGGTAGTGGATGTATATTACTTAAAGCTTCACAAGCTCGAGGATGCTTGTTCTATCCCAACTGACCCATCAACTTGTCCATCATTTTAACGTGCTTTCTCTCTTTATACCTTATTAGCTCACCGCGATATACAGTCTTTCTTAGCTAAAGATTTCCTATTCCGCACGTCACTGGTTTTAAACTCGAATATTTCGAATCTGCTAGTCCTAAAGACAATATGTGCTGCCGTACTTTTCGCATTTCAACCCGCACTCTCTCGTCGGTTGTACTGCATGCAAACTGATAACTACAAGTAGTAATACCATTATATGTGCAGAAAACCACAGTCGGCAGTCTTGTAGATATGCCATATGAAAGTAATTTTTCAAGATATTTTGACCCTTACTGTTGTAACTGAAAATCCTAATCTTACTACGTTTCTATTCAAATATTACAATGTCTGGTTAGTTGTAGTGCATGCTAACTGCTTGCATTCGTTTTGAAAAGAGGACAAAACATATCTCCACATATCCTCTTTGTAAAATAACTGAATGTTTCTGTAAATTGGTAATACAATGTTCTCTGAAAACAATCTGAAGTATTGATCTAAGCTCATATCTGTGTGTTTCCACTTTCTCTTGGACAATGTTAACGGTTTTTAGCGTGGACTGTGCAAGGAATTTACTCTAGGCAGTTTGCCATGATATTCCGCTTTTTGCCGCTATCATGTATTCAAAATTCTACAGACGATTTGGTGCCTCTATTTTTGTAAAGGAATATACTTGGTGTTCTAGAATGATTCTGGTCAACGGCCATACATATGCTCGCAAACATACCAGGCCAATGTACAGTCTGCTTCAGGGTTAGAGACGAGTACACTTCGTAAGCCGCAACTGCAGGCGAATAATCCGGAACATTTTCTGGAGTAGCTCTCTGCTTTTGAGAAGATACCTTTGAGTCGATGGAAAGGACACACAAGCTCTGTTCAAGTCAGCGAGATAAGGTAGTGTTGAATTTAAAAAATAAGATTAAACAAATACTTCTTTTTGATCATTCCGTCTCAGATGTGAAAGGCGTCAAAAAGCTAATATAGTTGGTGCACTAATTTGCTATAGAGGGGAAGCATACCAGAACTTTACTCATCGGTGACAAAACGTTTAGAATATCGAGAAATTCAAATCCTCCAGTAAGCTTAATAAGATTGTGCGATATGCCCTTTGTAGTGCGAGATGAACCGTGCGAGTCAGAAAGACTTTAAGGTTAGTGTGATAGAAACGTAGCGTTATCAATATAGCATATTGATGAAATGTTAAGATTGCAAAAGACGCCTTGAAATTTTTTATAGACGCAAGTTAACTTTCAGGCTAATCGAAAGTTAATAGAAATAGCTATTTCTTTCTTTTGACACAGAGACAATCAAGTACTGTAACACTATTATTAAGGGAGAAAATTTATGGCTTCTACTCCAAGATGTGGGAAGTGAGCCTAGGAAGTTTTATATCTTTTAGGTGCGCTTAACTGAAAATTTTCTAACGTAACCTAAGTAGAAAAAAAAGTCTGTCAATTGATAATAATGGTTGATATGTCTGTTCTACACCTGTTCTACGAGGCCTGTTTAAGTTCTTAGTATCGCGAATCAGTTCTTTAAACCGCTAGTTTTATAAATTCATCGCTCGGACTAGTTTCACAGGCCAAGAGAAGCGGGCCTGGGTTTACAATGTAAACACGTTTTTAATTACCTAAAAAACATCTATTAATGTTTCAGGCCAATAACCTGCATGTGAATCCTTTACTAGTTTAGGACCATATGTGTAACGGATTATTGTTAAGCTTCATGGCCTTCTGACTGAAAAGCAGCTTGGTACAGTCGCAAAGGAACAAGATGCTAAGCAGTAAGCATTGATTATCCTTATGTTGTATAAAACCTAGAGCAATAAGTTGAAACCAACAGGGATCGACGTGCAGTAGAGCTCTCATTCCTTCGACCCTCTTATATAAAAATCTACATGGAGTCTTTCCATGTACCGCATATCGAAACATCGTTCTATATTAAGAAAGTTAAACTTTGCTCCTTTTTAGGATATTCGAGAACAAACGGTAGTTACACAATGTTAGTGTCCTTGCAGATGACAGAATCCTTGGAGTCTATCATCTGCTGTTAACATCTTAATATATAAACAATCAAACAATAGACAATTGTTATAAATGTCAATTGAAAGGTACTGTAGTATGCGAATGTTATATCTAAATGAATTGGTTTAGCTCGTTAACTTGTGAGTGTTCTGCTACGGTTTCATTTTGTCTTCGGGTAACAAAGCAGCTCTTTTAAAGTATTCCAAAATATGTAAACAGAATAATAAACCACCACCATGGTTTATACCTTGTCCTAACACCTTCATTTTAAATTTCATCAAGATCTTCTTCATGTCCATTTTGTTAGGTCTATAAGGCGGGGACGGTCTTAGTAAGTAATAAGCATAATAGACTGGATCACCATTAAAACCGTTGTAAAAGAAATATCGGTTTTCCACAGCTGTTGTTCGTCATCATCTAAATTAGATAGTTTTCTGATCTGCCATTTGTAAATGAACTCTCTTCGCAGAATGCAGAATACCTTGAATTCTTCATATCCCCTCGTTCACAATACTATCTTGCAAGCACTTTTTATCTACAGGTAAGTAAGCTTATCCGGCTGGAGCCGATCGAAGCTGTGTGTATGCTGGATTTCGCATTTCCTATTTAACACACCGACCTCAATCGATTTGGTTCTTGCTTAGACCCTTTCCCACCAGGACTTGGAGCCACTTCCGAATTCCATTGGTGCACACCTGCCGTGTTAGTAGGGAAAAAAGTGGCCATACAGAATCTCTGCAACAACATCTTTGTTTTACCTGATGGGCTTATACCTGGAAGGACATGTTTCCTTTTCCATACAGGGGAATAAGAAATATGTAATCTTGAACATTTTGATAGGATTGAGTTTGACTCCTAACACCATTGAATACTATGACTAGCTTGAACATTTCTTTTTCTGTTTGAAGGATCATGAAGGCAGTTGTATATGGACCACAGTAATAGAAGAAACTAGAAACGGGAAATCTGTTGCTGCTGGTTGGTGTGTTTCAGATCTTTAAGAATCTTGGTAGAAGACTTCATGAGCAGTTGCTGATTCTCTTATAGCCACATACAAGCAGAACTGAAAGGAAATTCTACCAAATTATTAAATTTATTGAAACTTTAGCGTCATTAAAAGATTCCTTTCACTTTTTCCACGATACAGCAGGCTTTGACACGACCTCAGCTATACTCAGGAGTGGATAGTTGGCTGCCTTCAAGTTCGTTCAAAAAGAAAAAGAATTCTGAAGTTAGTCAGTGTCATCAATGAATTAAGTGTGAATCCTGACAAATGATTAGGTTAGACATTCACCTGTATGGAAACGGAAAAATGTCTCCCTGGTATAAGCCATATCAGATATATCAAGGAAGTAGTTACAAAGCTAGAATATGGCCACTTTTCCCATTACTAACACAGTAGCTGTGCAGCATTCAATTCGGAATTACCTCCAACTTCAGGAGCGAAACGGTCTAAGCCTAAACCCAATCGACAGAGTTTGGTCTGTTGGCCCACACACCTACCATCAGCTCCAGCCGGATAATCTTACTTACTTGTAGACAAAAAGTGACTTCAAGAGAGGATTTTGAACGAGCCATATGTTCGTGTAAAAGAGCCGATATGAAGTACTCAAGGTTTTCTGCATTGTGCCAAAAAAATTCAAGTAGAAATGGCAAATCGAAAAATGATCTGATATAGATGATAACGAACAACAGCTCTAAAAAAATTCCTAAATGTCATTGACAAAGGATTAATTGTTGATCCAGTCAGTTATGATTATTATTTTGTGATTTCGTCCCTGTTTTATAGACCTAACAAAATGGACATGAAGACAATCTTGATGAAATTTCTTCTGTTTAGTTATTTTGGAATATTTTAACACAATCTGCTTTCTTACCCGAAGAGAAAACAAAAACCGTAGCAGGACACTATTAAGTTATCGACCAAAAACCAAATCATTTAGTTATCACATTCGCGTTAAAGTATCATTCAATTGTACGTTTATAACAATTGTTTATTGTTTGATTGTTTATATGTTAAGATGTTCAACAGCATACCACTGACTCCGAGGATTAAGCTATCTGCAAGGACACTTAAAATTGTGTAACTGCCGTTTAGTTTTCGACTCTCGTACAAGGAAGTAAAGTTTAACACTCTTAATAAAGAAGAATGTTTGGATATTCCATGCATGCAAACACTCCATGTACATTTTTATCCAAAAGGGCGGAGGAATAAAATCTCTACTACACGTCGATTCCACTTGCTTTATTCTTATTGACCTAGGTTTTATAACACACAAGGTTAATCAATCCTTACTGCACAGCACCTTGTTCATTTGCGACTATTCCAAGCTGCTTTACAGACAGAAGGCCTAGAAAGCTTAAGAATTTTCCGTAACAGTTATTACACTTATGGTCGTAAGCTTATTAGGATCCTAAGCAGATTATTGGCCTGAAACTCTATTAGGAGATTTTTAGGTTATTAGGTACCAGATTACCTGTAGACACAGGCCCGCTACTCTTGGCCTATGACACAAGACCGGACGATGAATTTATAAAGCTAGCGGTTTAAAGCAGTGATTCGTTATACAAAAAAGGTATACAGGCCTCGTAGAAAAGGTGTAGAACACAGACATCAACAAAATTATCAATTGACAGAATTTTCACATTCGGAGATTTTCACTTTGTACACCTGAAAGATATATAACTTCCTAGGCTAACTTTCCACATCTTGGAGCAGAATCAATGAATTTTCTTCCTTCGTAATAGTGTTCGAGTACTTCCTCGTCTCGGTGCCCAAAGAAAGTAATAGATACTGCCATCACTTTCGCTTAGCCTGAGAGTTAAACTTGCGTCTATAAGAAATTCGAAGCGGCTTTTGCAACTTTGACTCACTTCGTTAAGATGCTATATTAATAACGCTACCTATCGATCACACTAATCTTCAGGCTATAGAACTTTAAAGTGCCTTTGACTCGCACGGTTCAACTTGTACTACACACTGCCATATCGCACACTCTTATTAACCTTACTGCAGGATTTCAATTTCTCTATCTTCTAAACGTTTTCCCACCGGAGAGTACAGTTCTGGTAAGCTTCCTCTCTGAAGCAAAATAGTGCACCAACTGTATAAGCTTTTTGACACATTTCATATCTGAGACGGAACGATCAACAAGAAGAATATCTCTAATCTTATTTATTAAATTCAACACTACCTTAACTCGCTGACGTGAATAGAGCTTGCTTGTCTTTCCGACGACTTAAAGGTATCTTCTCAAGAGCAGAAAGATACTCCACAAAATGTATAAGATTAATCGCCATTGGCCTGGTATGTATGCGAGCACATCCATGGTCGTTGACCAGAGCAATTCTAGATCACCAAGTAAATTCCTTTACAAAAATAGAAGCACCAAATCGTCTGTAGAATTCTACATAGGTGACAGCTGCATATAGTGGAATATCATGGCAAACTGCCTAGAGTACATTCTTTGGACAGTCCAACTAAGAGCAGTTAACATTGGCAAGAAGAAAAAGAAAAACACAGATATGTGTATAGATCTTATCTTCAGACTGTTTTCAGACAACATTACATTACCAAGTTATAGAAAGATTCAGATATTTTGTTAAGGAGAAATTTCGAGATACGTGTAGTTCACTTATCATTACGAATGCAAGCAGTTAGAATGCACTAAAACCAACTATACATAGTAATATTTGAAAAGAAGCGTAGTCAGATTAGGATTTTTCAATTGCAACTTGCAACCTGTAATAGAGTGAAATCTTTTGAAAAATTACTTTCATTTGGCAAATCTACAAGGCTGCCGACTGTGGCTTTCTGCAGAAATAATCGTATTACTAATTGTAGAATTAGGATGCATTTAGATAAATAGATAATAACAGTAAATGTCGAGATCCGCCATTATACTTGCATTAGAACGAGTGGAATCAGTTTGCATGCAGTACAACCAACGAGAGCAGGCGGGTTGAAATGGGGAAATTACAGCAGCTCATATTGCTCTTAGGACTTGAAAATTCGAAATATTCGAGTTTAAAACTAGTGACGTGCGGAACAAGTTTTATTTAGATGAAAGAGAATGAATATCGAGGTGAGCTCATAAGGTTTAGTAAAGATAAAGCGCGTTATTTAATGAACAAGTTGATAGTTCAATTGAGAAAGAACAGGCATCCCCGAGATTGTGAAGCTTTTTGTAATCTGCATCCACAACAACAGAAACCGCCTTAAAATAAGAACATTAGCAGAGATACTAATTGAAGCAGAGATGTTGCTTGACTTCAATATAATAGTATCCTATAATGTCTGAAGACAAACATAAATCAATCTCTAATTAATGCCGTGATTAAAAAAGTAATTTTGAGGATGTTGGGGGAAGTTCGATTTTCAATTAGTGGTTTAGAGTGCAACAGCTGTGCCAATAATTCCAGGGTTTTATTTCGAGGTGCCCGGTAAGGCTAAACGGCTTATGCCAGATTAACTCCTTCTTACAATGCTGTGTAATTTAGAAATTATCAGTGGAGATGGCATGTATTCCTTAATTCCTATCGGCTTAGAGCTAGTAAAGAAATTCAACAATTAATCATAGACCGCAGTATTTTGTGTTGTGTACCTAGGCTTCAAAAAAAAAAAGCAGTCGTGCTTTTAAAGCTCCTTAACTCACATTATACAATAGCATACCATTTATAAACCGTGGATTTACTTCTCCCTATAATAAGACGAGGGTATCACAGTCATATAGCATTGAGATAATGCAGCGGTTTTAGGTGGGCCCTTGGGATTGAAAAATGTTGTGATACCAAATGTAAAAATCATACGTATTAATTTATCAATGATAATCAAGCAATTGCTATACTTCCAGTTAATATGCAAGTACAATACTATTTGAGAGTGCTTCCTGCTGAAGAAATCTACCAAGCACGCATAACGCTCTCACCTTGTTCTTCATCGTTAGCCTTGTGTAGGATTCATTAGGTTCCGGTCAATCATTAATATTATTTTCACCATTGCATAATCAAAAAACTTGCTATCGAACCCATTATATTGTAACCCACGAAGCAACCTTACTTGGGTCTGAGACCGGTGATGTGATAGATGAGACAAATAAAGAATCGATTTTAGGTTCTTTTGAGATCTTCCCTTAGACGGTTAGTTGGAAAATATTGACTGTATAGTCAGTCCTGTGTTGCCTACGTGGCTTTCATCCAAGGTCATGCCAGGGATTTGGAAAACATCTACCTGTTTGCCGACAACTGCGGCGCCCAAAATAAGAACCGAATCCTCTTCGGGGTGCTGTTACGAGTCGTCAACGATTGCACTGTATCCTGTTCCAGGATCCGACTAGAATATCTGGAGCCAGGTCACACCTACATGAGTGCCGACAGCGTGCATGCGTGCATCAGCACCAAAATTCGACTAAAAGACCTGTACGACATGGATGACTTTGTGTCAACGATACAGGCCAGTCGAAAGAACTTCAAGACGGTAACGTTGTCCCACAAAGAGATGATATTGTTCCGGGATGAATCGAAAGCCAAACTCCCGAAAGGGTGGTCCTTCAGCAACATGCGTCTGAAGTAGTTTGGAGAGGTAGTTTGGCAATCTACGTGACAAAGGACTACGATCCAGAAGATCTTCGCGAGATTTCAATTCTTAAGCAAGCCACGAAGAGAGTCCTTGCTAAGGAGTTGGGGAAACAGAGCCCAGATCTGCTGTCAGCACTGCCGAGGCAGGAATCCCCAAGAGGCATCAGTGCAGAGAAAAAGGAGGATCTCCTCAAGCTCTGTCAGTATGCCTCACACCAGACGAGGGTTTTTTCAGAAGCTTGTTGACGTCGATTTTTGAAGTGACATTTGACGTTGATACATCAAAGAACTGTCTAGTGTGTAAATTCTTTTAAATAAGTTTTTCAAAGCACAGACTAATTTGTGACCGATAATTTGTCACTTGTATGTCATTTTCCCTTTTTTTCGCTATTTTTTCGCGCTAATGACTTCTTCTAGCGCAATCGTTAGTACTTCTTTACTGCTTCTGGGAACACCAACCCCAACATCAGTACTTCAATAGTTTGGACACTAGAAGCAAAAAACTTTGGGAGGGGGCAACTTCAAGTTAGCCCCCCTCCAAGAAAGCACTAACTATTACGTCTATTCCAATCGATAGTGCATCGTTAGTGCTTCCGGAAAACACTTATAGTTTCGTTAGTGCTTCACAATTAGTGTGACTACGATCAGTTATATGTCAGCAAATTACCGTAAGGAATACATGGGGAATTTTTAATTGGCTCAAATACCCGCCAAATTCAAAAGCGCTTTAGCTCTCTTCTAGTGCAATCGTTAGCGCTTCTTATGTGCTCCATAGAACACCAACTCCCAACGTTAGTGCTTTAATATTTTAGACCCTAGAGGCAAAAAACTTTGGGGGGCCAACTTCACGTTAGACTCCCCAGGAGGCACTGATGATTAAACCTAGTGCAATCGTTAGTGCATCGTTAGTGCTTTTAGAAAACGCTGATAGTTTCGTTGGTGCTTCACAATTAGTGTGGCTATGCCCAGTTATATTTCTCGAAATTCCCATAAGGAATACATATGGAATTTTAATTGTTTCAAATTCCCGCCAAATTGAAAAGCGCTAATGACCTTTTTAGTACAATCATTAGTACTTTGTTAGTGCTTCTCAAAACACCAAGTCGAAACATTATTGCTGCAATAGTTTGGACGCTACAAGCAAAAAAACTTTGGGAGTGCAACTTCACGTTAGACCCCCAGGAAACAATAACCTTAAAACCTGGTGGAATCGTTAGTGCATCGTTAGTGCTTCCAGGAAACACTAATGGTTTGGTTTTGCTTTACTATTATTATAGATGTGCGCATTTATATGTTACACGGATGTCCAAACTCACGAGATCGGCGCTCACGAGTTCGAAACTCACTCGACCTCAGCCTCACGAAGTGAGCGTGACATAAGGCTGGTGATGTGAGCCTGTGGTTGAGTGAGCGTGAGGTCAGACTAGTGATGCGAACGTGAGGTTGAGTGAGCGTGAGGTCAGGCTGGTTATTTGAGCGTGAGGTCAGACTGGTGATTTGAGCGTGAGGTTGTGTGAGCTTGAAGTCGAAATGAGTTCGTAAGTTCAGGTAAAGTAAGTTTTTGATTGTGAGGTTGAGTGAGGTTGGTCAAAGTGTCACCTCTGGTTACGAAGCTCGCATAAATACATGGAGAGTATATCACTGGGACAAATTCAGGACAAATTCAAAACAGCTAATGATATCTTTTTTACAATCGTTAGTGCTTCGTTAGTGCATCTTAGAGCAGTTACTCTTAACACTAGTGCTGCAATAGTTTGGGCACTAGAAGCAAATAAAAACTTTGAAGGACAAACGTAAAATTAGCCCCCTGGGAAGCACTAACAATCAAACCTAGTGCAATTGTTAGTACATTGTTGGTGGTCCTAGATAACACTAAGAGTGGAAGAGAATGTGAATAATGAGTTTTTATTCACACATACTCTCTCTTCCACTCTTCTCCAAAACCCATTCCAGAGTTTGGAGCTCTTAAAAGTAGCTCTAAGTAGGAGTATTAATTAACACCGATCCCCCAGAAGTCCATCGTAGTCCGCCTCTTGAGAAGAGAATGCGTTAATAAACACTTATTATTCACATTCAGTTTGCACATCTCAACAAACAAACATTATTTTCATTTACTTCCATCTACTACTGCATTCTACTGAACTGTAGCGCCTTTTTATGTTTAAAAATAATTATTCATTTTTCAATAATTGTAAATGTTTTTCAGTAATTCACCATGAATAGAGTCAACTAGAAGTGTTTTTGTAACGAAGAAAAAACATGAACAGTGGAATATCTTTTAACATACTGTCGAGGGTTGATTACCTGAAACCGCGGTAGCCAGAATTAGCCCAGGGTAGGGGACTTATATTAACAAATGAAAATATCAGGTAAATGCATGTCATTTAGTCTTGTATCTCTTAGTTCGTATGTAAGTACTAATAGAAATATGGACAATGAATTATCACTATTTTGTAGAACATTCTCCTTTAATATCACAGGAAATTCATCTTCCGGCTTACTTGGTTGTCAAAAGTTATAGTGTATTGGTATACTGTGTAAAGTATGTGTACTGTCGCTGATTTGTGATAACAATCACGAACAGAAGTAAAAGGTAAATTACAGTATTAGTTTTCTCTTAATAGTTTTGTATTGAAAGGGGAACGGAAAACCTACTTTTATCTTAACATTTTCTTTCTTAAACTTTCTATTCGGGTTCACGTTCTTCCCTTTCAACATTGAATACGGAAATGGAGAACTTATTTAGAATTTGATTGTTGTTTCCAATATATTTCAAGCATCACTTCTCGGACATAGGCCTGTGTTATGTCGATAACGTTATCGTCGATATCTATATTATCATATATCAACATTCGATATCGCAAATATATGGACATGATTATATGATTCTACATTTTCGATATCGAAATTTGGGGGGGCGACGAGATATAAGGAGCCCCTAATACTTGATGAAGGAGCCCCCAGGATAAAGAAATTAAAGTTACTTTTTACAATCTTTATTAGATGCCAGAACGTTTATGTTCCCTTAAAAAAAGAAATATAGCATCACGTCCAAAAGCAAGTGCTACGAACTTTGAACTAGAATTTACCATAAGAAAGTTTTTTATTTCTCTGGGTTTATTTATAGTTGTTTGGGTTGCCTGCTATTTTAGGAAAAGGAAAATTGCAGGTGGTAATGCACTTTAGGAGTCGTGTATACATATCACCGTTGAGTTGATACTTTTATAATAATTGAAGTATGCCTTCTTTGCTTTTATTTGGTTTGTGTATATTGAATAATTAGTAGAACACTGTATGGTATTAAATTTCGTATGTTGCTGGTAACCCTGTTAACAATTTGTATTTAACGTAGGAGATGTCTGCTAGGGTAACCGGAGTGACAACAGGAATCTCTATAGAAGAATTGTTCAAGGTAAAGTTTAATCAGTAACAGTTACTTCACATTAATTAATTACTCCCCATTAGTTAACTGTAAAGACACTTACATTGTTTTAATTACAGTCTTCTTAGCATCTTCTTCTTCGTGTACAACTTTGAATCATGAAGCCTAAAGTTACAAATAAATAATACTATTGTAAAAGATCTTTTAACGTTGTTCCAAAACCAGTAAACATCATTTTACATACTCAACAAACAGAATTAAACATACTAAAATTAGCAAAAGATTGCTGTTAATTTTTATCGTATCGTAAACAATGCAGAAGAAAAAATAATAAAATGACTGTTTATATATGAACCAACCCTAAACAGAACTAATAGGGAAACAAAGAAAATTAATACAGTTTTCTACAAGTCCTAACAATGAATTATGGATTGCTCTAGATTTTGTTGTTAGTGCTTTCTTGGGAACTAACGTGAAGTTAGCTCGTTTTTTTTTCTTTCTGCCCCTAGCATCCAAACTAATGAAGCATTAATGATCGGATTTGGTGCTCTAAGAAGTAGTTAACGATTGCACAGGAAGAGATCATTAGTGCTTTTTAATTTGGCGGAAGTTTAACTCAGCGAAAAATTCCCAATGTTTTTCTTACGTGAGATTCGTCACTAATAATGAAACACTAACGAAACTATTAGTGTTTTCTATGACCAGCAAAAATGTAGTATCAATTGCACTAGGTTTGATTGTTAGTGCTTCCTGGGGGGACTGTTTTTTTGCTTCTAGTGTACTATTGTTAAGCCTATTGCAGCCCTAATGTTAAGAGTCACTGCTCGAGGAAGCACTAAGAAAGCACTAACGATTGTATTAAAGATATCATTAGCTGTTTCGAATTTGTCGTGAATTTGTCCCAGTGAATTATTCTCCATGTATTTATGGGAGTTTTGTAACCAGAGGCCCAACCTTACTCAACCTCACGCTCAAAAACTAATTTCGACCTGAACTCACGAACTCTTTTCGACCTCACGCTCACATCACCAGTCTGACCTCACGCTTACCTCACCAGTCTCTCCAAGAGCTCACTCAACCTCACGCTCACATCACCAGCGTTATCTCAGGCTCTCTTCGTGAGGTTGAGGTCGACTGAGCGTAAGTTTCGAACTGGTGAACGAAGATCTCGTGAGTTTGTACATCTTTGTGACATAAGTGCGCAGATCTACAATAAGAGCAAAGCAAAACTAAACCATTAGTGTTCCGTGAAACCACTAACGAAGCACTAACGATCGCACTAGAAGAGGTTATTAGCGCTTTTGAATTTGGCGAGAATTTGAGCCAATTAAAAATTCCCCATGTATTCCTTATTGGAATTCCGTGTCATATGACTGAGCTTCGCCACACTAATTGTGAGGCACTAACGATGCACTAACGATTGCAATAGTTTTAAACGTTAGTGCTTTCTGGAAGGGCTAGAGTGAAGTTAGCCTACCCCCAAATATTTGGCTTTTAGCGTAAAAAACTATTAAAGCACTAATGCTGGGAGTTGGTGTTCTAAAAAGCACTAACCAAGCACTGACAATTGCACTCGAAGAGATCATTAGTGCTTCAATGATGAGGGCCAATTTCTCGGACGTCCGTTTGCATGAATTGCAATACGATTATGACCTTCTCTATATACTGCAGTCAAAGTTAACGATTCGGAAAATGTCACCGTCTTAATTTTGGGATTTCCTAATATGCTTTTTGTCATGCAGTTTCATTTTCTTGTAAATGTTGCATATTGATTTCGTCATCCAGACATTGTTGAATAAGATAGCAGATCCTAAATTTTATCTCATACGAGGGTTGTAAATGTCTTCAAAACTACATGTAGAGGTCCCGAAGCAAAGTCCAGAAGTGAGTTCTCAATGATTTTGAATAGACATATCCATTGAGCATTTTCACTAAATTTGTTATAGTGTAGAGGATACACCAAAGTTCTTCTATACCTTTTCTTGACAAAATGTATCCAATGGAGCCTAGTGAAACCTAGTGAAAGAAGTGAATCCTACACAAATTTGTATGTAAACCCTAGTGAGCATCAAGGACGCTAATTAAATACCTATTTAATAGCCTCGATTGTTATCACATACGAGACTTTCTATAAATAATATATCCGTAAGAACACAATTCGTTGGATTACTGTTTTCATCAGGCTAAAGATCAACAACCAGGTGAAAGCGTTATGGGTGTCAGAATAACAATTAAGAAATAGGTGAGAGTGACATGAGTCCTAAGTAGATTTCTTCAGCAGATGCACTCTCAAATAATTTTGTAGTTGAATATAGACGGGAAGTATTGCTTGATTTTCATTGATAAATTAATACTGGTTTTTTACATTCGGTGTCCCAACATTTTTCAATTCCAAGGGCTCACCTAAATAAAACGCTGTTTGTTCCCAAAGCTATACGTCATTGATACCCTCGTCTTAAAAAAGCAGAAGTAAATCCACGGTTTTTTTACATGGTATGCCATTGTATAATGTGAGTTAGAGAGCTCTAAAAGCACTATTGCTTCGTCTTAACACCTAGGTACACAACACAAGATTTTACGGCTTCGGATTCATTGTTCACTTCCTTTATTAGCTTTAAGCCATTACGAATTAAGGAATAGATGCCGATGTCCACTCTGACTTCTAAATTTCAGAGCGTTGTAAGAAGGACGTAACCCGGCATAATCCGTTTAGCCTTACTAGTAACCTCCATACGAAACCCTCGAATTATTGGCGCGCTTCTTGCACTCTAAACCTTAATTAAATATCGAGCATCCCGTTCGTACTCAAAATTATTTCTTTAATCACCGCATTACTTAGAGATCGATTTAATCTCTTATCAATATCTCTTTTCACACATTGTAGAATACTTTTACAATGAAGAAAAAGCTTCACAAGCTCGGGGATGCTTATCCTATCGCTAGAGTCCCATCAACTTGTGAATTTTTCAACGCGCTTTCTCTGCACTATACCTTATGAGCTCACTGTGATATTCATTCTTTCTCAGCTAAAGATTTTTTGCTCAGCACGTCACAGGGTTTAAACTCGAATATTTCGAATTAGCAAATCTTAAGAACAATATGAGCTGCTGTACTTATCCCTTTTCAATCCGCTCTCTCACATCGGTTGTACTGCATGCAATCTCATTCCACTCGTTCTAATAAAATATCATGGCGTATCTGGACATCTGCTGTTATTATCATTTTACCTAAATGCATCTTGATATCTACTATTAGTAATAACATTATTTCTGCAGAAAGCCACAGTCGGCAGCCTTGTAGATGAACCTTAAATCTTTTGCCATATGAAAGTAATTTTTCATTAGATTTTAGTCAATTACAGCGTGTAAGTTGCAACTGAAATATCCTAATCTCAATGCGCTTCTTATCAAATATTACTATGTCTGGCTGAGTGTAGCGCATGCTAACTTATTGCATTCTTTTTTCATAAGAGAACAACACGTATCTCGACATTTCTTCTTACTATAATATATGAATGTTTTGTATCTTGGTAACACAATGTTATCTGAAAACAGTCTGAAGTAAAGATCTATCGACTTTATCCTTGCCAATGTTACGGCTCTTAGCTGGACTGTGCAACGATTGTACTCTAGCCAGTTCTACAGACGATTTGGTGCCTCTATTTTTGTAAAAAAAAAATACTTGAAGATCTCGGATGGCTCTAGTCAACGGCCATGGATATGCTAGCATACATACCAGGCCAAATGACAGTCTGGTTCAGTGTTAGAGATGACTACACTTCGTAAGCCTCAAATGCTGCGATTGATCGGGTACATTTTGTAGTGTAGCTTTCTGCTCTTAAAAAGATACCTTTGAGTCCGTGGACTGGACTCGCATACTCTATTCACGTCTGCTAAATGAAGGATGTGTTCAATTTAATAAATATGATTACAGAAATTGTTCTTGTTAATCATTCCGTCTCAGATATGAAATGTGTCAGAAAGTAATGTGTCAGTTAGTTAACTAATCTGCTACAGGGGGGAAGCTTAGCAGAACTTTCCTCATCGGAGAGAAAGCGTTTAAAAGTTCGAGAAATTCAAATCCTCCAATAAAAAGTGACTGCTACATAGGATTGTGAACGAACCACATGTAAGTTTAAAAGAGTTCTAAATTCTGCATAGATATTCATTTACAAATGGCAGATCGGAAGACAATATGATTTAGATGCTGACGAACAACAGTTGTAGAAAACCAATATGATATTGACAACGGCTTAATTGTTGATCCTATCACGTATGATTATAATTTCGTAACTACGTCGCCGCCTGATAGACCCAAAAAAATGGACACGAAGGTGATCTTGATGAAACTTTAAATGAAAAGGTGAGGACTATTATAAGATGATGAAGGTGGTTTATTGTTTAGTTTACATATTTTGGAATCCTTTTACACGAGCTGCTTTTGTACCCGAAGAGTAAACGAAACTGTAGCAGGACACATATAAGTTAACGATCAAAACCAATTCATTTAGATATCACATTCGCATACTACAGTATCATTCAATTGTACTTTTATAACAATTGTTTATTGTTTGATTGTTCATATTTCAAGATGTTCAACTGCAGATGATTGACTCCGAGGATTCTGCCATCTGCAAAGACACTTAAAATTATGTAACTGCCGTTTAGTTTTCGACTCTCCTACAAGGAAGTAAGTTTTAACACATCTAATAAAGAACGAAGTTTGGATTTTCCGTACATGGAAAGAGTCCATGAACATTTTTATCTAAGACTGGGTCGTAAGAATGAAAGCTCTACTACACGTCTTTCACAATTGGATTCAACTTATTGCACTAGTATTTATACGACATAAGGATTATCAATCCTTACTGCTAAGCAACATTTTCCTTTGCGACTGTTCCAAGCTACTTTTCAGATGGTAGCCCACGAAGTTTAACACTTATACTACACTTATACTAGACTTTTCTGTAACACTTATACTGACTTATGATCGTAAGCTTGTAAAGGATTCAAATGCAGGTTATTGGCCTGAAAATATAGTAGGGGATTCTTAGGAAAATAGGTGCGTGATTATCTTGTAGAACAAGGCCCGCTTCTTTTAGCCTGTGAGACAAGTCCGGCCGATGAATTAATAAAGCTAGCGGTGCAAAACACTGATTCGCGACACAAATAAGTTCTACAGGATTGGTAGAAGAGGTGTGGATCAGAGACATCAACAAAATTATCAGGCGACAGATTTTTTTGGTACTTAGGTTACATTGGGAGATTTTCAGTCAAGTACTCCTGAAAGATATAAAACTTTCTACGCTCGCATCCCATATCTTGAGCCACAAGACCTGAATATCCACCCATGGGAATAGTGTTCAAGAACTTCCTCGTCTCAGTGGCCAAATTAAGTAGTACAGACTGCGATAAATTGTTGATTAGCCTGAAAGTTAAACTTGCGTTAACAAAAAATATCGAGGCGTTTTTTGCAACATTGACTTATCAAAATCCTATATGGATAACGCTACGTATCTCTCACACTAATCTTTAGTCTATAGAATCTTAAAGTCTTTCTGGATCGCATGGTTAATCTTGCACCACAGAATGCCTTATCGCACGGTCTTATTAAGCATATTGCAGGATTTGAATATCTCAATTTTCTCAACGTTTTCTCACCAGTAAGTAAATTCTGTTCGTGTTACTATTCGGTTCAAAATATCTTATCGTCGCGAATTCTGTCGAGGAATTTGAAGCTTAAAATCTATAAAACGATAATCATGCCTGTTGTTTTGTATGGCTGCGAAACATGGTCACTTACTCTGAGGGAAGAACATAGACTGAAAGTATTTGAGAACAAGATTCTGAGACGAATATCCGGACCCAAGAGGAACGGGATGGGGAATGGCGGAAACTTCATAACGAGGAAATACATAATTTATATGGTTTACCCAACATTGTTAGGGTAGTCAAGTCTAGGAGGCATAGGTGGGCGGGTCATGTAGCTTGAATGTAAGAAAGTAGAAACGCTTTCAAAGTCTTGATTGGAATATCAATCGGAAAACGACCATTAGGAAGACCTAGGCGCAGATGGGAGGACAATATTAAAATGGATCTCGCAGAGATTGGAATACAAAGTAGAAACTGGATGCAGTTAGCCAAGGATAGAAGTCAGTGGAGAGCTTTTGTGTGGCCGGGTTCCTTAGGCCACAGAGTTAGTTAGTTAAGTAAATTCTGGTAAGCTTCCGCCCTGTAGCAGACTAGTACACCAAATGGATCAGCTTTTCGATACCTTTCATATCTGAGACGGAATGATCAACAAGAAGAATTTCTGTAATCTTATTTATTAAATTGCAATCGTTAGTGCATCATTAGTGGTTCACAATTAGTGTGGCTAAGCTCAGTTATATGACACGGAATTCCAATAAGGAATACATGGGGAATTTTTAATTGGCTCAAATTCTCGCCAAATTCAAAAGCGCTAATGACCTCTTCTAGTGCGATCGTTAGTGCTTCGTTACTGCTTTCAGGGAAACTAATGGTTTAGTTTTGCTTTGCTCTTATTGTAGATCTGCGCACTTATGTCACAAAGATGTCCAAACTCACGAGATCTTCGCTCACCAGTTCGAAACTTACGCTCAGTCGACCTCAACCTCACGAAGTGAGCCTGAGATAACGCTGGTGATGTGATCGTGAGGTTGAGAGAGCTCTTGGAGAGACTGGTGAGGTAAGCGTGAGGTCAGACTGGTGATGTGAGCGTGAGGTCAAATAGAGTTCGTAAGTTCAGGTCGAAATTAGTTTTTGAGCGTGAGGTTGAGTGAGGTTGGGCCAAAGTGGTCAACTCTGGTTACAAAACTCCCATAAATACATGGAGAATATTTCACTGGGACAAATTACCGACAAATTCGAAAGAGCTAATGATATCTTTAATACAATCGTTAGTGCTTTCTTAGTGCTTAATCGAGCAGTGACTCTTAACATTAGGGCTGCAATAGGCTTGACAATAGTACACTAGAAGCAAAAAAACAGTCCCCCCAGGAAGCACTAACAATCAAACCTAGTGCAATTGATACTACATTTTTGCTGGTCATAGAAAACACTAATAGTTTCGTTAGTGTTTCATTATTAGTGACGAATCTCACATAAGAAAAACATTGGGATTTTTCGCTGAGTTAAACTTCCGCCAAATAAAAAAGCACTAATGATCTCTTCCTGTGCAATCGTTAACTACTTCTTAGAGCATCAAATCCGATCATTAATGCTTCATTAGTTTGGATGCTAGGGGCAGAAAGAAAAAAAAACGAGCTAACTTAACGTTAGTTCCCCAGAAAGCACTAACAACAAAATCTAGAGCAAGTTCATTGTTAGGACTTGTAGAAAAACGTAATAATTTTCTTTGTTTCCCTATTAGTGCTGTTTTGGGTTGGTTCATATATAAACAGTCATTTTCTTATTTTTTCTTCCGCATTGTTTTACGATACGATAAAAATTAACTGCAATCTTTTGCTAATTTTAGTATGTTTAATTCTGTTTGTTGAGTATGTAAAATGATGTTTACTGGTTTTGGAACAATGTTAAAAAATCTTTTCAAATAGTATTATTTATTTGTAACTTTAGGCTTCATGATTCAAAGTTGTACACGAAGAAGAAGATGCTAAGAAGACTGTAATTAAAACAATGTAAGTGTCTTTACAGTTAACTAATGGGGAGTAATTAATTAATGTGAAGTAACTGTTACTGGTTAACCTTTACCTTGAACAATTCTTCTATAGAGATTCCTGTTGTCACTCCGGTTACCCTAGCAGACATCTCCTACGATAAATACAAATTGTTAACATGGTTACCAGCAACATACGAAATTTAATACCATACAGTGTTCTACTAATTATTCAATATACACAAACCAAATAAAAGCAAAGAAGGCATACTTCAATTATTATAAATGTATCAACTCAACGGTGATATGTATACACGACTCCTAAAGTGCATTACCACCTGCAATTCTCCTTTTCCTAAATAGCAGACAACCCAAACAACTATAAATAAACCCAGAGAAATAAAAAACTTTCTTATGGTAAATTCTAGTTCAAAGTTCGTAGCACTCGCTTTTGGACGTGATGCTATGTTTCTTTTTTTCAGGGAACAGAAACGTTCTGTCATCTAAGAAATTCTATCATATAATATTGCAAATTTGCAAGTGGATGTATTTACATTGCAATTTGTGGTAATAAAGATTGTAAAAAGTAACTTTAATTTCTTTATCCTGGGGGCTCCTTCATCAAGTCTTAGGGGCTCCTTATATCCCGTCGCTCCCCCAAATATCGATATCGAAAATGTAGAATCATATAATCATGTCCATATATTTGCGATATCGAATGTTGATATATGATAATATAGATATCGACGATAACGTTATCGACATAACACAGGCCTATGTCCGAGAAGTGATGCTTAAAATATATTGGAAACAACAATCAAATTCTAAATAAGTTCTCCATTTCCGTATTCAATGTTGAAAGGGAAGAACGTGAAATCGAATAGAAAGTTTAAGAAAGAAAATGTTAAGATAAAAGTAGGTTTTCCGTTCCCCCTTCAATACAAAACTATTAAGAGAAAACTGATACTAAATTTACCTTTTACTTCTGTTTGTGATTGTTATCACAAATCAGCGACAGTACACATACTTTACACAGTATACCAATACACTTTAACTTTTCACAACCAAGCAAGCCGGAAGATGAATTTCCTGTGATATTAAAGGAGAATGTTCTACAAAATAGTGATAATTCATTGACCATATTTCTATTAGTACTTTCATACGAACTAAGAGCTACAAGACTAAATGACATGCATTTACCTGATATTTTCATTTGTTAATATAAGTCCCCTACCCTGTCCTAATTCTGGCTGGTTTCAGGTAATCAACCCTCGACAGTATGTTAAGAGATATTCCACTGTTCATGTTTTTTCTTCGTTACAAAAACACTTCTAGTTGACTCTATTCATGGTGAATTACTGAAAAACATTTACAATTATTGAAAAATGAATAATTATTTTTAAACATAAAAAGGCGCTACAGTTCAGTAGAATGCAGTAGTAGATGGAAGTAAATGAAAATAATGTTTGTTTGTTGAGATGTGCAAACTGAATGTGAATAATAAGTGTTTATTAACGCATTCTCTTCTCAAGAGGCGGACTACGATGGACTTCTGGGGGATCGGTGTTAATTAATACTCCTACTTAGAGCTACTTTTAAGAGCTCCAAACTCTGGAATGGGTTTTGGAGAAGAGTGGAAGAGAGAGTATGTGTGAATAAAAACTCATTATTCACATTCTCTTCCACTCTTAGTGTTATCTAGGACCACCAACAATGTACTAACAATTGCACTAGGTTTGATTGTTAGTGCTTCCCAGGGGCCTAATTTCACGTTTGTCCTTCAAAGTTTATATTTGCTTCTAGTGCCCAAACTATTGCAGCACTAGTGTTAAGAGTAACTGCTCTAGAATGCACTAACGAAGCACTAACGATTGTAAAAATGATATCATTATCTGTTTTGAATTTGTCGGGAATTTGTCCCAGTGATATACTCTACATGTATTTATGGGAGTTTCGTAACCAGAGGTGACACTTTGACCTAACCTCAATCAACCTCACAATCAAAAACTCACTTTACCTGAACTCACAAACTCATTTTGACTTCAAGCTCACACAACCTCACGCTCACATCACCAGTCTGACCTTACGCTCACTCAACCACAGGCTCACATCACCAGCCTTATGTCACGCTTACTTCGTGAGGATGAGGTCGAGTGAGTTTCGAACTCGTGAGCGCCGATCTCGTGAGTTTGGACATCCGTGTAACATATAAGTGCGCACATCTATAATAATAGTAAAGCGAAACCAAACCATTAGTGTTTCCTGGAAGCACTAACGATGCACTAACGATTCCACCAGGTTTTAAGGTTATTGTTTCCTGGGGGTCTAACGTGAAGTTGCACTCCCAAAGTTTTTTGCTTGTAGCGTCCAAACTATTGCAGCAATAATGTTTCGACTTGGTGTTTTGAGAAGCACTAACAAAGTACTAACGATTGTACTAAAAAGGTCATTAGCGCTTTACAATTTGGCGGGAATTTGAAACAATTAAAATTCCCCATGTATTCCTTATGGGAATTTCGAGAAATATAACTGGATATAGCCACACTAATTGTGAAGCACCAACGAAACTATCAGCGTTTACTAAAAGCACTAACGATGCACTAACGATTTCACTAGGTTTAATCATCAGTGCTTCCTGGGGAGTCTAACGTGAAGTTGGCCCCCCAAAGCACCAACGTTGGGAGTTGGTGTTCTATGGAGCACATAAGAAGCGCTAACGATTGCACTAGAAGAGAGCTTAAGCGCTTTTGAATTTGGCGTTTAAATGAGCCAATTAAAAATTCCCCATGTATTCCTTACGGTAATTTGCTGACATATAACTGATCGTAGTCACACTAATTGTGAAGCACTAACGAAACTATAAGTGTTTTCCGGAAGCACTAACGATGCACTATCGATTGCAATAGACTTAATAGTTAGTGCTTTCTGGGAGGGGGGCTAACTTGAATATGCCCCCTCCCAAAGTTTTTTTGCTTCTAGTGTCCAAACTATTGAAGTACTAATGTTGGGGTTGGTGTTCTCAGAAGCACTAAAGAAGTACTAACGATTGCACTAGATGGAGTCATTAGCGCTCTTTAATTTAGCGGGAATTTGAACCAATTTAAAATTCCCATGTATTCCTTATGGGAATTTCGTACCATATAACTGGCCATAGCCACACTAATTTTAAAGCACTAA
The DNA here is from genome assembly GCF_964235325.1 of Thermobia domestica. Classification (NCBI taxonomy): domain Eukaryota; kingdom Metazoa; phylum Arthropoda; class Insecta; order Zygentoma; family Lepismatidae; genus Thermobia; species Thermobia domestica. Next base: position 146,915,516 of record NC_137469.1, read on the forward strand.
CGAAACTCTTAGTGTTTTCTCAAAGCACTAACGATTGCGCTAGCTTTAGTTGTTAGTGCTCTCTGGGGGTGCCAACGTGAAGTTGGCCAGCTTCAATGTTTTTTGCTTCTAGAGTCCAAACTATTAAAGCACTACTGTTGGGAGTTGGTGTTCTAAGAAGCACTAAGCACTAACGATTGCACTAGAAGAGACCATTAGTGCTTCAATGGGAGGCGGCACGTTCTCGGACGTTCCAAAAAACTAGATTGAACAGGGGACTAGAAACATCATTTGTATTTAATTAAATTATTGCTTCCGTTTTCTCACGCAGCAGGTCATCTTTTCTATGAAAAATATGCACATCACTATACTCTGCAGATGCAAGCCCTGGCGGCTAATACGGTATCAGAGGATTACAAGAAATTAACAGCTAAAGGAAAATTCACAATTCACAGAAAAAGAGGCCTTCTTGAGCGAAGATCCAAGTGATATGATTATCGAACAATGCATAATGTAGGCCACAAAATTTTCTCGGTTATTAACTCTACGTCAGACACAACGTTAGCAAGATTAGTCCTTCATTCCCAAATATGGTTACGATAACAGAAGTTCTACAGGACTTTTGTGGGCAAAAGTTTATCATTAGAATGACAAGTTGAGCTAATACCACCTTCCTTGTGTGATAATATCTCAATGCGCAAGAATGTCATTTCGACTGCGGTGAATATTGTAGAGTCTCTATTGTTATGTGTTTTAAAACCCACACGTAGAAGGAAGAAGCCTTCTACACGCAATGGTGTGGACTAAAAATGGTAACTCAATTCTGCGTTAAGTACGAAATAAATAATGTTAAACTCTATTTTCACCTTATATGTTATGGATATAAATTACAATTAGACATGGAAAGTGCCGAAAGAGGAAAAAGAGCTTTCTGGAAATATCTGCCACGATCGAATTTAATGCTGCCATTAAGCCACGACAATTCAATCACAGTTCTTAAAAAACTTGGAGATCTATACTAGACGGCTTCAAATGATGCAAACAGTTTTCGAAGGACGAAAGGCAGTGTATATGGACAAGAAAAATGGAAGAAACTAGAAACAGGAAAACTGTAGCTTTTGATGGGTGTGATTCTGATCCATTAAGAATCTGGGTAGAAGACTTCATGAGCAGTTGCTAATTTTCACATACCCATTTTCACACTTTCACATAGCTAATTTTCACATAGCCTTTGACGTTTTCACAATCACAGAACTAAAAGGTAATGCTTCGAATGTATTAAATTTAAAACGACCCTATCGTCATTAAAAGATTGATTTCCCCTTTTTTGTAATGCAACAGGGTGAGTCACGACCTAAGTTCCTTCAATTAGAAGAATTGTGAAAGTTAGACCGAGTCTCAACCAACCAAATGTGAATCCTCACAAAGTGGTAACGTAAGAACGGAGATTGAAAAATGCCGTCCCTGGTATAAGCCATATCAGATATAACACGGAAGTAGTTACAAAGCTTCAATATAGCCACTTTTCCTATTACTAACACAGCAGCTGTCCAGCATTCAATTCGGAAGTACCTCCAGTTCCAGGAGCGAAATGGTCTAAGCATGAACTCAATCGAAACAGGTTGTGAGTGAAAGGAAATATGCGAATTCCAGGGACCCACACAGCTACCATCAGCTGCAACCGGATAATCTTACTTACCTATAGATAAAAAGTGACTGGAAGATAGGATTGTGAACGAACCACATGTTAGTGTAAAAGAGCCGATATGAAGTATTCAATATTTTATGCTTTCTGCCAAGGGAGTTCATGTAGAAATGGGAGATCGGAAGACAATCTGATATAGATGATAACGAACAACAGCTGTAAAAAACCAATATGTCATTGAAAACGGCTTAATTGTTGATCTAATGAGTTATGATTATTATTTTGTGATATCGTCCCTGCCTTATAGACCTAACAAAATGTAGATGAAGACGATCTTATGTAAATCTAAAATAAGGTTTAAAAAGAAGGTATAAAACATGAATGTTACATATTATGGGATTCTTTAACAAGAGCGGCTTTGGTACCCGAGGAGGAAATAAAACCTTAGCAGTACAAATATAACGAGTTAAACCAATTCATTTAGATATAACGTTCGAATACCGCAGTACCATTCAATTGACATTTAAAACAATTGTTTATCGTTTGATTGTTTATATGTTAAGATGTTCTACAGCAAACGATTGACTCCAATGAATCTGACATCAGCAAGGACACTAAAAATTGGGTATACAGGCCTGGTAGAACAGGTGTAGAACACAGGCTTCAACAAAATTATCAATTGACAGAATTTTCACATTTGGAGATTTTCACTTAGTACACCTGAAAGATATAAAACTTCCTAGGCTAACTTTCCACATCTTGGAGCAGAATCAATGAATTTTCTTCCTTCGTAATACTGTTCGAGTCCTTCCTCGTCTCGGTGCCAAAAAAGATAGTAATAGATACTGCCATTACTTTCGCTTAGCCTGAGAGTTAAACTTGCGTCTATAAAAAATTCGATGCGTCTTTTGTAACTTTGACTCACTTCATTAAGATGATATATTGATAACTCTACGTATCGATCACCCTAATCTTCAGGCTATAGAATCTTAAAGTCCCTTTGACTCGCACGGTTAAACTTGCACTAGAGACTGCCACTCTTCTTAAGCCTTCTGCAGGATTTCAATTTCTCCATCTTCTAAACGTTTTCCCACCGGAGAGTACAGTTCTGGTAAGCCTCCCCTCTGTAGCAGATTAGTGCACCAACTGATTAGTTTTTTGACAAATTTCATATGTGAGACGGAACGATCAACAAGAAGAATATCTCTAATCTTAATTATTAAATTCAATACTACCTTAACTCCCTGACGTGAATTGAGCTTGCGTGTCTTTCCGTCGACTCAAAGGTATCTTCTCATGCGCAGAAAGATACTCCACAAAGTGTACCAGATTAATCGCCAGTAGTTGAGGCTTACGAATTGTATTCATATCTAACACTTTACCTGACTGTCTTTTGGCCTGGTATGAATGCGAGCACATCCATGGCCGTTGACCAGAGCCAGCCTAGATCACCAAGGAAATTCCTTTACAAAAATAGCAGCACCAAATCGTCTTTAGAATTCTACATAGATGACAGCTGCATATAATGGAATATCATGACAGACTGCCTAGAGTACATACCTTGCACAGTCCAACTAAGAGCAGTTAACATTGGCAAGAAGAGAATAGAAAAACGCAGATATGTGCTTAGATCTTATCTTCAGACTGTTTTCAGAGAATTTTACATTACCAAGTTATAGAAAGATTCAGATATTTTATTAAGGACAAATGTCTACATACGTGTTGTTCACTTATCATAACGAATGCAAGCAGTTAGAATGCACTAAAACCAACCATACATAGTAAAATGCATAAGAAGGGTAGAGAGATTAGGATTTTCCAATTGTTACTTAGACGCTGTAATACTCTAAAATTTGTTTGAAAAATTACTTTCATATGGGAAAAGATTTAAGGTTTATCTACAAGGATGCCGAATGTGGTTTTCTGCAGAAATTATGGTATAACTTATTGTAAATATTAGGATGCAATTACATAAAAAGATAATAACAGTACATGTCGATATTAGCCATGATACTTGTATTAGAACGAGTGGAATCAGTTTCCATGCATTACAACCGAAGTGAGCTTGCGGGTTGAAATGGGAAAAGTACGACAGCTCATAATGACTTGCGAATTCGAAATATTCGTGTTTAAAACTAGTGACGTGGGGAACAAGGAGTCTTTAGCTTAGAAAGGCTGAAAATCAATGTGAGCTCATAACGTATAGTAAAGAGAAAACGCGTTAAAATGGTAAACAAGTTGATGGATCACTTGATTGGGCAGACATCCCTGAGCTTGTGAAGATTTTTCTATTATTCATCAGCAACACCAGAAATCACCTAAAAATGAGACCGTTAGCAGAAATGTCACCTGATTTCATTGTAATAGCATTCTACAGTGTATCAAAAAGATAATAATTAGAGTTTAAATCAAGCGTTGATTAAAGAAATAATATTGAGGATGGACGTTTTTGTTCGATATTTAATTAGTGATTCAGGGTGCAAAAGGCGTTCCAATAATTCGAGGGTTCTATTTCGAGTCCGGAAAGTCTAAAGACCCTATGGAGGCCTATGTCAGGCTAAAAATTTTGTGAAATTTAGAAATCAGCATTTGACATCGGAATGTATTCTTTAATTCCTATTGGGTTAGAGCTAGTAAACAAATTTAACAATGTATCGGAGGCCGCATTATACTGTGTTTGGTACCTAGATCTTAAAAACGAATCAGCAGCGCTATTAGAGCAGCTTAACTATCATTATACAATGGCGTATTAATTAAAAAACCGTGGATATACTTCTCCCTTTAATAAGACGAGGGTATCACAATCATATAGCTCTGGAATCGTACAGCGGTTTGTTTTAGGTGGGCACTTGGGATTGAAAAATGTTGTGATACCAAAAGCAAAATCATAAGTAATAATTTATCAATGATAATCAAGCAATTGCTATACTTTCCGTTTATATGCATCTACAATACTATTTGAGAGTGCTTCCTGCTGAAGAAATCTACTTAGCTCCCATAACGCTCTCACCTCGTTCTTGATCGTCAGCCTGATGGAAACTGTTTTAATCCAAAGATTTGTGTTCTTACGGATACAATATTTATAGAATTTCTCCTGTGTGTTAAGTATGCATTTCATTAACGTCCTTCTGCTTACTTGATCTTACATATAGAGCTGTGTAGGATTCACTCGGTTCGGGACTATCATTAATAATATTTTCACGATTGCATAATAATAAAAACTTGATATGGAACCCATTACATTCTAACTACCGAAGCATCCTTTCTTTGGGACTGAGACCGGTGACCTGATCGATGAAACAAATATAAAATCGATTTTAGGTTCTTTTGAGATCTACCCTTAGACTTTTAGGTAATAAATATTTACTGTAGTTCTGTGTTCGCAACCAAATAAGTAACACTGGTCATCACAAAGCAAACAAACTGTGGGCTAATTGAATAATATATTCATATAATCTCTTTGTATGCTTCGATTAGTAACTTAGTGCCACACATTTCATAGAGAAGTAAAGGTGATTTATTTGAGATGTCTGTTCATGAAAATTGTCAATATCCAAGTTCTTGAATGTAAAAGTAATGTTATATCACGGTAGCATTGTCTTCATAACAATATCGTATCACATTTTTTCACTCTTACATCCACTTTCCCTCTAATGCTATACACTCATGTTCTTGGTGTATCAATGTTGTCTTACTCGGAAAATTTAATCAAGTCTTCTCTGGCGTGTCACGTCTCGATTTCTTATTCCCAAACAAGCTTTGGATAGCAATTCATCTTGTGAAAGATTTGGCAAAACGATTGTGTAATGGTGAGATAAAGAACCTCCTCTTTCGATATAAGCAGTGTAGTGCATCAGTCTTTCTTTAATACTTCAACATCAAGTACTAATACTATATATTCTACTCTTCTGCATACAGTAAATAACTGCAAGAAAAGTATATAACCCGCAAGCGTTATGATTTTAGATCATCCATTATACTGGTAGGGTGTTAAAATCGTACCTCATCTAAAGAAATTTCTGACCGGTCCAAAGTTGCACTCCCTTTAGGAGGTTTGCAGTTAAGTAATTTCTAGGCACGATTGAATGCACTATGACCGGAAATGGTATAGAAGAACGTTGGTGTATCTTGTACACTATGACAACTTTAGTGAAAAAGCTGAATGACCTTGCCTACTCAAGATCATTGAGGTCTCTCTTCTAGACTTTGCTCGGCGCCGTCTACATGTGGTTATTAAGACACTGGAACCGTCGCAGGAGATGACAATACTAGGATCTGCGATGTTATTCAACAACGTCTGAATGACAAAATCAATATGCAATATTTACAAGAAAATGAAATTGCATAACCAAAACCATATTAGGAATTCTCAAAATTAGGACGGTGACATTTCCCGAACCTTTAACTTTGGTTGCAGTATATAGAGAAGGTCATAATCGTATTCCAATCGTAAGTGACTAGATTGAACAGGGGACAAGAACCTCATTTGAAGCCAATTAAATTAATGCTTCCGTTTTCTCACGCAGCTGGTCGTCTTTTCTATGAAAATTAACAACTCACGGAACATTCACAATTCGCAGAAAAAGAGTCCTTCTTGAGCGAAGTTCCAATTGATATGATTATTGAACAGTGCGTTTTTAAGGGCACGAAATTTTCTCGTGGAATAACTCAACGTGAGACCCAACGTTAGCAAAATTATTCCTTGTTTCCCAAATACTGTTACGCTAAGTTGTGGAACCCTCAAATTAATTGGCGCGCCTGTTTCACTCTAAACCAGCCCTGGCCACGGCGAGCAGATAGTGGAAACTCTCCTCGTGAGCGCTCACGAGCATTCTACGTGCAAATATCGTTGTTCGTGCTTCGTGAATCTTCGGGTTTCGTCCTTAGAGGAGCGGAAGTGTTGTCAACCTTGGCGGTAATCACTAGCTTACCAAATTAAAAAAAAAAGTATGTATGGTAATTGATTGCCATTTAGTGTATAGTGTTTTTTACAATGTGGTATCCGTTAACTATAGACAACACAAACTTGTAACAGCAATCAAATGGTAAACTATGCACGTTCTTTTTCTTCTTTTTTTCTTATCTTTTGTTAAGGAAGGATTGTGGAACCAAACCATCGCTTACATTTATAAAAATTTGCTAGTTTGCCCAATGGGAAACCAGTTTTCAGTTATCAAGTTCTTAATCCGAGTGTGGGTTTGTTATGGTGTATTATGTTGTTTCGCTTTTTAGGAAAAGAGATAATCTGTTGATACGAAAAAAAATACTGTATCACTTGTTTGTAATTATCTAAGTATTATCTACAGAAAATTAGCTTATGCATGTATGTGTGAACGAATAGGCTTAGCAAGGGGTTGGTTGTGGAGATTAGAAGCCACTATTACACTTTCAATAGGAAGAATAGTATTTCTTACTCCACTTTTAAAGTTACTTTGATCGCAAAGAATCAAACAAAATATTAAGAGAGCCAAAGAGATTTTCCATTTTTAAGAGTGACCATTAGTGACTACCATTAGTGTTTTTTTTTTTTTTTTTTTTAACAAGGAGTGTCTTTTTAATAAGGAAAAATATATTGTCCCTGGCTGGTTGCTTGCCGGTGGCTTGTTAAAAGTGAAAAAGAATGTTAAATCATATCAACGACTGAAGCTACACGCTTGTCTTTCTTCGATAGTTACTAAATGATTTTGAAAGTCACAATGTTGTAGGCCTACTGTAACAGCGTAAACTCGGAAAGAAACGTTCCAACTGAATGATACGAAAAATTATTCCCAATGTCTTGAACATGAAACGTGGGTTACACGGATAACGCTTACAGTGGGCTGGACTGCACTGGAATTTCCTTCCGGCAAATTAGTGTTTGGTTGAACTCAGTTCTTCTGTGTAATTCTCTTTTAACAACATTTGAACATTTCTTTTAGATAATAATAACTAACTAACTAACTCTATGGCCTATGGAACCCGAAGGTTTAATGCCGCGTTTACAAAATATTTCCACTAACTTCTGTCCTTAGCCAACTGGATCCAGTTTCTACTCTGTACTCTTATTTCTGCAAGATCCATCTTAATATTGTCTTCCCATCTACGCCTAGGTGTTCCTAGTGGTCTTCTTCCAATTGGGTTTTCAGTTAAAATTATGAAAGCGTTTCTATTTTCTTTCATTCTGGCTACATGGCCTGCCCACCTGAGCCTTCTACACTTAATGACCCAAACAATGTTAGGTGAGCGGTATAAACTATGCAATTCCTCGTTATGAATTTCCTCCAATCCCCATTTTCATCCGTCTTTGGTCCGAATACTACTACTACTACTACTACTACTACTACTACTACTACTACTACTATTACCATTACTACTACTACTACTACTACTACTACTACTACTACTACTACTACTAATAATAATAATAATAATAATAATACGCATTATTATTATTATTATTATTATTATTATTATTATTATTATTATTATTATTATTATTATTATTATTATTATTATTATTATTATTATTATTATTATTATTATTATTTTTACCTCCCGTCTTTCTGCTATCAATCTAGCAACGAAAGGCGTTTACAACTTAGCAAACGTGAAGCGAGTGACAAGTTACAGACCGAGTGCTAATGTAATACAACGTCACGAATTGTGTAAGCAAGCTAAAGAGGTCTGAAACAATTCCTTTCCGATTTTTGCAGTCGTTTTTAGGTCTGTAAGCTGACATGTTTAATATTAGTTTCTTTCTTTCTTTCTTTCTTGTTCATTTGTTAGTTACTTCAACAGTAACTGTAACCTCTATCCTCTATCTTGGTCTTCCTCCACCAAAAAACGTACCAATTTTATTTCCTGCAGTGTTTTCGCGTCACTGCTTTTAAAATGGGGAGGGGGAGAGTACACTTGCACATTTCACGCTTGCGTCTGCTCAATGCTTCAACATCGTGTGAATTTCTGACCAGGTTTGGCCGTAGGTTTTTTGCCATCATGTGTGGTTGGCAACACTTATCGGATGCAGTGGAAGGGGCGAAGTTAGTGCTCACCTGTTCTTGTCTCGCTCGTGCTCGCTCACGCTTCGGCTCCGGGAGCCAATTCATGGACAGGCCTGCTCTAAACCATTAATTAAAAATCACTTAGAGATCGATTTAATATTTTTAAATATCTCTTTTCAGAATTTGCAGAACAGTTTTACAAAAAGTCAAATGACATCTGTGCTATTTTTCTCAATTTAAGGCGGTTTCTCACATAGTGGATGCATATTACAAAAAGTTTCACTAGCTCGAGTTTGCTTGTACTATCGCAAGTGACCTATCAACTTGTCTATCAAATAACGCGCTTTCTCTTTACTATACCTTATGAGCTCACCTCGATATTCATTTTCTCTTAGCTAAAGACATTTTTTTTCCGCACCTCACTAAGTTTAAACTCGAATATTTCAAATTTGCAAATCCTAACGACAATATGACATGCCGTACCCACCCACTCAACCCACCCATTAAACCCACCCGCTATCGTCGGTTGTACTGCATGCAAACTGATTCCACTCGTTCTAATGCAGCTCCCGCCAAGTGAACTTTGTGGTGGACAAACACCGTGTGCGTGGGTTTTCTCGGGGTTCTCCCGTTTCCTCCCAATTTCTTCATTCCACCATTTCACTCATCTCTCATCATCACCGTCTCCTTTAGCCTAAGCGGCATATCCGTGGGACGTAAAACTCAAAATTTCATTTCATTTCATTTCGTTCTAATGCAGGTATCATGGCGGATCTAGACTTTTACTGTTATTATCTTTCTATCTAATTGCATCGTGATACCTACAATTAGTAACACCACTATTTCTGCAGAAAGCGACAGTCAACAGCCTTATAGATATGTCAAATGATTGTAATTTTTCAGAAGATTTTAGTGTATTACAGTTTGTAAGTTTCAATTAAAAATCCTAATCTGATTACGCTTCATTTCAAATATTACTATGTCTGGTCTGAAAAGAGTCACAAGTATAGATCTAAGCAAATATATGTGTTTCGACTTTCTTATCGCCTAAGTTAAAGGCTCTTAGCTGGACTGTGCAACGAATGTACTCTAGGAAGTTACAAAGCGTTTCAAAGCGTTACAACATTGGACCTTTCAGAAATTTCTTCGGCTCTGGTACGTTTTGAACATCTTTCCAGTATAATGGCTGATGTAATGTCATAACGCATGTGCTTTTTTCTGTTTTCTTGCAGTTTTTTCTGTATGCAGAAGAGTATTTTGTATTAGTACTTGATGTTGAAATATTGAAGAAATTCAGAGCAACCACAATGCTTATATCAAAAGAAGAGGTGTGATTCTCACCATTACACAATCGTTGTAGCGAAGCTTTCACAAGATAAATAACTATCCAAAGTTTTTTTTTTTTTTTTTGAGTGTAAGAATTCGAGACGGCATTGACACACCAAGAACATGAGTTTATAGCATTAGAGTGAAAGTGGATGTCAGAAAGAAGAAATGTGATACGATATACTTATCAAGACAATGCTACCGTGATATAATATTACTTTTACATTTAAGAACTTGGTTATAGAGAATTTTGAAAAAGAGACATCAGAAATAAATGACCTTTTCTTTTCTATGAAATGTGTTGCACTTAGTTACTAATCAAAGCATACAATGAGATTATATGAAGAGATAATTTGATTAGCCCACAGTTTGGTTGCTTTGTGATGACCAGTGTTACTAATTTGGTAGGGAAAACAGGACTAACGTAAATATTTTCCCTAACCGTCTAAGGGAAGATCTCAAAAGAACCTAAAATCGATTCTATATTTGACTCATCGATCAGATCACCGGTCTCAGCCCTAAGTAAGGCTGCTTCGGAAGTTAGAATATAATGGGTTCCGTATCAAGTTTTTATCATAATGCATTCCTGAAAATATTATTAATAATAGACCGGAAGTTAGTGAATCCTACACAGCTCTGTATGTAAGCCCTAGTAAACACAGGGACGATATTTAAATGCATACTTGATAGCCTAGATTTTTAACACATGGAAGAATTTCTTTAAATATTGTATCCGTAAGAACACACAATCTTTGGATTAAACAGTTTATATCAGGCTCACGATCAAGAATAAGGTGAGAGCGTTATGGGAGCTAAGTAGATTTCTTCAGCACGAAGCACTCTCAAATAGTATTGTAGTTGCATATAAACGGGAAGTATAGCAATTGCTTGATTATCATTGATAAATTAATACTTATGTTTTTTACATTTGGTATCACAACATGTCATCATGTGTAAGAGAACTAGATATACTGCAGTGGTGGAAGCAACAAGAACAAACATTGCCAAAAGTGTGTAACGTAGCACGTCAGTATCTCGTCATCCGTGCTTCTAGTGCGTCTACTGAGAGAGCTTTTATTACTACAGGCTATATAGCTCAGGAACGTAGAAATTGATCTATTGATTTATTGGCATCAGGCACAGGCCTAATTAGTGTCCCTTAGTATATACGTTATCAAGATTATATAGGGTAATAAAACTATTGGTTATAATTACATTCACCTTACATAAATAATAAAATTCTTAAAACTACTTACACCCGTTGCTAGTACATCAAGGTTGAAATTTTCTTTAACTACCTTGTTGTAGGTTGCACTAATTCTCGAAATAGGAGATCTGCTTAAGACGTTTGTTTTTGCTGCCAAAAAAAAAAAAAAATGTATTTTTCGATGCAGTACACAATTTAGCGAATGGTACGTGGATACATATTTGGTAGTTAAGATCAGGATAGTCTATTTTGCCATAAAAGAGCTTGTGTAAAAGTGATAAATGAATATTTCTTTGCCTTACTTCTAATGTTTAAAATTTAATACTTTCAACAAATTTATTGTAGCTTTCAAATTTCGGGTAGAATTTTGATTTCTTAAGTTACCTTAAAAACTTATTTTGAGTACGCTCAATCAAGAATGAGTATTTCTGTATATTAGGGTTCCATATATTACTACAATATTCTAATTTCGACCTGACGTATGCATAATACAGTACAATTAAAGTTTCATGATTTTGGAAATCTTTACGGACAATAAATAGTATATCCAAGATTTTTTTAGTCTTATTTGCAAGTAGTTTCAATATGTTGAATAAAAAATAGTTTTAAAGGAAAAAAAACTCCCAAGTCCCGACTTTCTCGTATGTTCTTTAGGAATTTACGGCTCAAGAATTAGTGGAATGAAGACAGTAGAGGAAAACGGGCTAAACCGAAAACTGCCACTCTCACGGTGTTTGTTTACCACAAAGTTCACATAACACGAGGAGGGATCCCTTTACTAACACAGCAGCTGGGCAGCACTCAATTCGGAAGTATTTCCAACTTCAGGAGCGAAATGGTTTATGCCTAAACCCAAACGAAAGAGGTTGATCTGTTGACCCACACACCTTCCGTCAGTTCCAGCCGGATAATCTTACTTACCTGTAGATAAAAGGTGACTGCAAGATAGGATTGTGAACGAGCCAAATCTTCGTGTAAAAGTGCCGATATGATGTATTCAAGGTTTTGTGCATTCTGCCAAGAAAATTCATGTAAAAATGTCAGATCAGAAGATAATCTGATATAGATGATAACGAACAACAGCTGTAAAAATTCAATATGTGATTGACAACGGATTAACTGTTGATCCATTCAGTTATGATTATTATTTTGTGATATCGTCCCCGCCTTATAGACCTAAAAAAATTGACATGAAAACTATCTTGATGAAACTTTAAATGAAGGTGTAAGGAAAAGCTATAAAACATGAAGGTGATGTATTCTTCTGTTTAATTATTTTGGAATCTTTTATCACGAGCTGGTTTGGTACCCGAACAGAAAACGAAATCGTAGCAGGACACGTTTAAGTTATCGACTAACTACCAATTCACATAGATATCACTTTCGCGTACTAAAGTATCATTCAATTGTACGTTAATAACAATTGTTTATTGGTGATTGTTTATATCTTAAAATGTTCAACAGCATACCACTGACTCCGAGGATTTTGCCATATGCAAGGACTCTTAAAATTGTGTAACTAGCTTTTAGTTTTCGACTCTCCTACAAGGAAGTTTAACACTATTAATAAAGAACAATGTTTGGATATTCCAATAATGCAAAACTCCATGTACATTTTTATCCAAGAGTGAGTAAGAATGAAAGCTCTACTACACGTCGATTCCAGTTGGTTTATATTTATTGATCTAGGTTTTATACGACATAAGGATAATAAATCCTTACTGCTCAGTACCTTGTTCATTTGCGACTATTCCAAGCTGCTTTTCAGACAGAAGTCCTAGAAAGCTTAACAATTTTCCGTAACTGTTATATTGCACTTATGGTCGTAAGCTTATTAGGATTCACAGCCAGATTCTTGGCGTGAAAAGCTATTAGGAGATTCTTAGGTTATTAAGGACGTGATTGCCTTGCAGATGCATGCCCGCTTCTCTTGGCCTGAGAGACAAGACCGGACGATAAATTTAAAAAGCTAGCGGTTTAAAGCAGTGATTCGCGATACAAAAGTTATACAGGACTGGTAGAACAGATGTAAAACAGATAAGCAGAAGGACGCTAATTAAATCCATAGTTGATAGCCTCGACTTTAAACACAGGAGAATTTCTATAAATATTGTATGCGTAAGAACACAAATCTTTGGATTAAACAGTTTACGTCAGGCTCACGATCAAGAACAAAATGAGACCGTTATGGGAGCTAAGTAGATTTCTTCAGCAGGAAGCACTCTCAAATAGTATTGTAGTTGCATATAAACGGGAAGTATAGCAATTGCTTGATTATCATCGATGAAATAATATTTATGTTTTTTACATTTGGTATCACAACATTTTTCAATCGCAAGAGCCTACCTAAAACAAACCGCTGTACGATTCCAAAGTTATATGATTGTGATAAAATCGTCTTATTGAAGGGAGAAGTAAATCGACGGTTTTTTAAATTGTACGCCATTGTATAATGATAGTTAAGTTGCTCTAAAAGCAGTGCTGCTTTGTTTTTAAGACCTAGGTACGCAACACAAGATACTGCGGCCACCGATTCATTGTTGAATTTTTTTAATAGCTCTAAGCCAATAAGAATTAAGAAATACATGGCGACGTCCATTGCTGACTTCTAAATTTCACAAAATTTTTAGATTGACATAGGCCTCCATAAGCCCTTTAACCTTACCGGACACCTCGAGATAGAACCCTCCAATCATTGGCACGCCTGTTGCACCCTGAACCACTAATTAAAAGTTGAATATCCCCGTCCATCCTCAATAGATTTCTTTTATCACTGCATCACTTAGAAATCGATTTAAACTCTAATTATTATATTTTGTTTCATACACTGAAGAGTTCTATTACAATGGAGTCACGTGACATTTCTGCTAACGTTCTCATTGTAACACTAGAACGGCGGTGTTTTTGATACTCGCTAGAACGGCGGGAGTGGGTAAAAATTGACCCATTCCATTTTTATTAAATACTAGCAGCGTTCACCCCGCTTCGCTGCGGTCACCCCGGAACGCAATAAACTTTGTTACTTAGATAATTTTTACTTTTTCGCTTTCAAATTGCAGTAAATGTTCACATTATAGCGCCTGTCATTTATGTTAACCCGCCGAGTGACACGGTCATGCGGGTTGCATATAAATACGTTTATTTTTATACCTATGATGAACTAACAAAGGATTTGTACGTTATGGACACTTGAATGGTCAATTATCTCAAGACACTGGTAATTAAAAATTAAAGTGATATGATAAAAAACATCTAGGGTCCAAATCCTAATAACCCCCCAAAAATAAAAGAATTTGGTTCAGCCGTATTAGCGTGATGAGGGAACAAAGGATTTGTACGTTCTCTTTTATAATATAGATTTGTATTCTAATCCACCAATATTTATTGCATAATAAAAAGTGACTTTCATTCAATAAAACAAAAACCTTCTTTGATCTCTAGCTTAATATTTATTGATCAATACGGTTTTTGGCAATAATACAAATTTAAGAAACATGCTATTTTTTATGAATATAATATTGTTAGAATGATATTATTAAATGTAAAATATACAATGTCAGTATATATAATGTTATATATCATTCTAATTCCTAGATAGTTATTATTCTTAGATAGTTTGTTCAAGAGCATGACCTAACTGGACTAAACTAACCTAATCTACACACATCCAAACTTGCAGTCTTACAAAGTCCATTCACTCCTCTACAAGGAGAAGGAGCATAAAAAAATATTGTTCACAAATAAAAACGTGACGTATTACACAAAAAAATTTTACTAACACGGTGGTAATACGCATCTATGCATTTGTATAACATTCCTCTCCCTATTTAGAATTGACGAAAACACATAACCAGACATAATCTAAAATAGCATACACAGTTGTCAACTTGCAGTAGTTCAAACGAGAAAAAGTCAGTATAGGGTGATTGTTTTCTAAATAAGATATGATAGGTTCTAATCATGAAAGCTCTGACATAAAAAAAATGGTATAGTACCTGTTCTTTCGAAAAACTCCTTTACAGATTCTACTTCTTTGTTTGAAATATAATTTATCCAAACATACCGGAAAGTAAGTTGTCCCGCATTTAGACCTCTAAAATTTTTGGTTTCAGTAGCCTTGAAATTTCTGGTTACGACACAGGCTAGTACTGTGGTCTAAGAATTTTTGGCAGCGCAGGAAATCGACTCGGGATCCCTCAGTCCGCAGTCAGCCACGTTCACCACTAGGCCAGCGGGGCGGTCATATAGTGGCGATCACAGTGAAAGCTTCGGCTTTCTTCTTCCAACCCGTCTGGTATACAGGAACCTTGTCCCAACCCGTCTGGTCAGCGTGGGGGCAGCAGACCAAGTGCTCCGGGCAAAGGCCTCAACCAATAGTTAATCGAATATGGCTGTGGTTTATTTATTTTTTTTTATTTGGGGTATAAACATCTTATCAAGAAACATTTCAACATAGTGATACCAAAAAATACTTTAGTTTTATATTTTCACAATACCATGCAAATTGTTTGCAATTTTTTTGTTAAAATGATTGAAGTTATTATGAATGTGTTTAATAATAATAATAATAATAATATTAATAATAATAATAATAATAATAATAATAATAATAATAATAATAATAATAATAATAATAATAATAATAATAATAGTTTTACCTATTTTACGACGCTTATTTGCAGAAGTATAGTTTTTGGTGCTTATCTCTTCCTCTTCCGATATTTCATCCGAAATCATCGAATTTCATCCAATTTGTTGTTATTCTTCAGGTACTCTTCATCTGAAGAAATATCAACGCATTCAGCGATGGACTCGGATTCGTTATGTCATCGAAATTTGCCAGTATCTCATCCAGTGCCATCAGTTTGTTTCTCATAATGCTTGTTTGAAATAGCACATCATTCCGGAAATAATTGAGATTCTCCTAATCAACAGGCTCTCTAAAGTATTACTAACTCCAACTAAACTGACAAAATTCCTGAAAAGCTGGTCTCGAACACGAGGTGGAATGGGAGAGTATTATGAGAAAGAACGGTCGCAAGATAAAGACGCTAGCCAGGAGTGTTGCTACAATGCAACAAAATACTACTAACAAAGGAGTTGGGTCAAAATTGACCCAAGCAGCCGTTCTAGTATAATTCTTTGGTATTTCAAAAGGCAAAGTGTAGATAAGAGTGATACTTAGCACAAATATTTCTTCAAGAGAACGAGTAAAAGTCACAAACATTCGATCCATTTCGTAAGAAACTAGAAAAGTTGTTAAAGCGTAAAGTTCGAAATGGGTCAAAGATTACCCAGCCGCCGTTCTACTGTTAAGGTGATTTCTGGTGTTGCAGATGAATAATAAAAAAAGCCTCACAAGCTCGGGGATGTCTGCCCATCAATTTGTCCACCATTTTAACGCCCTTCCTATTTACTATACCTTATGTGCTCACCAGATTCTAAGCTAAAAACTTCTTTTTCCCCACGTCACAAGTTATAAACTCGAATATTTCGAATTTGCAAATCCTAAGGACTATATCTGCTGTCGTACTTTTCCCATTTTAACGCACGCTCTCTCGTCGGTTTTACTGCATGCAAACTGTTTTACTCTTTCTAATACAAGTATCATGGCGGATCACGACATTTATTATTTTTTATCTAAATGCATCCTGATATAAACAATTAGTGCCATAATTTCTGCAGAAAACCAGTCAGCAAACTTGTAGATAAACCTTAAATCCTTTGCCTCATGGAAGTAATTTTTCAACAAATTTTAGATTATTACAGCGTGTAAGTTGCAATTGAAATATCCCTATCTCACTACTTTACTTATTCAATATTACTATGTATGGTTGTTTGTAGTGCATGCTAACAGCTTGCATTCGTTATGGTAAGAGAACCACACGTATCTTCACATTTCCTCTAAATAAAATATATGTATCTTTCTATAATTTGGTAAAGAAATGTTCTCTGAAAACAGTCTGAAGATAAGATCTAAGCACATATCTTTGTTTTTCGACTTCCTTCCTTCCAATGTTAACTGCTCAAACTGGACTGTGCAAGGAATGTACTCTAGGATGTTTGCCATGATATCCCACTATATGTAGCTATCATATATGCAGAATTCTACAGACGATTTGGTGCTTCTATTTTTGTAAAGAAATTTACTTGGTGATCCGGGGTGGCTCTGGCCAACGGTCATGGATGTGCACGCATACAACCAGGCCAAGAGACAGTCAGGTACAGTGTTTAATAACAGTACAATTCGTAAGCCGCAACTGCTGGCGATTAATCAGGTACATTTTGTGGACTAGCTTTCTGCTCTTGAGAAGATAGATTTGATTCGACCGAGAGAACACGCAAGCTCTATTCATGTCAAAGACTTAAGGTAGTTTTGAATTTAATAAATAAGATTACAGAAATAATTGTTGTTGATTAATCCTTCTCAGATATGAAACGTGTCAAAAAGCTAATACAGTTGGTGCACTAACCTGCTACAGAGAGGAAGCTTACCAGAACTTTACTCACCGGTGAGAAAACGTTTAGAAGATGGAGAAACTGAAATCCTCCAGTAAGTTTAATAAGAGTATGCGTTATGGCAGTCTGTAGTGCAAGTTGAACCGTGCGAGTCAAAGGGATTTTAAGATTGTATAGCCTGAAGATTAGTGTGTTATATACGTAGCGTTATCAATATAGCATCTTAACGGAGTTAAATTTGCAAAAGACGCAACTAATTTTTATAGTCGCTAGTTTAACTCTCTGGCTAATCGAAAGTTAATAGCAGTATCTATTACTTTCTTTGGCCACCGAGACGAGCAAGTACTCGAGCTCTCTTACTATGGGAGAAAATTCAGGGATTCTACTCCAAGAAGTGAAAAGTGATGCTAGGAAGATTTATATCTTTCAGGTGTACTAAGTGAAAAACTCCAAATGTGACCTGATTACTATAAAAAAAAAAAAAAAAAAAAAAAACACCTCTATATCTGTTCTACATCTGTTCTACCAGTCCTGTATAACTTTTTTGTATCGCGAATCACTGCTTTAAACCGCTAGCTTTTTAAATTATCGTCCGGTCTTGTCTCTCAGGCCAAGAGAAGCGGGCATGCATCTGCAAGGCAATCACGTCCTTATTAACCTAAGAATCTCCTAATAGCTTTTCAGGCCAATAATCTGCCTGTGAATCCTATTAAGCTTACGACCATAAGTGTAATATAACAGTTACGGAAAATTGTTAAGCTTTCTAGGTCTTCTGTCTGAAAAGCAGCTTGGAATAGTCGCAAATGAACAAGGTACAGAGCAGTAAGGATTTATTATCCTTATGTCGTATAAAACCTAGGTCAATAAATATAAACCAACTGGAATCGACGTGTAGTAGAGCTTTCATTCTTACTCACTCTTGCATAAAAATGTACATTGAGTCTTTGCATTATTGGAATATCCAAACATTGTTCTTTATTAATAGTGTTAAACTTCCTTGTAGGAGAGTCGAAAACTAAAAGCTAGTTACACAATTTTAAGTGTCCTTGCATATTGCAGAATCCTCGGAGTCACTGGTATGCTGTTGAACATCTTAAGATATAAACAATCAAACATTAAACATTGTTATTAACGTACAATTGAATGATACTTTAGTACGCGAAAGTGATATCTATGTGAATTGGTTTTTAGTCGATAACTTAAACGTGTCCTGCTACGATTTCGTTTCCTGTTCGGGTACCAAAGCAGCTCGTGATAACAGATTCCAAAATAATTAAACAGAAGAATACATCACCTTCATGTTTTATAGCTTTTCCTTACACCTTCATTTAAAGTTTCATCAATATAGTTTTCATGTCAATTTTTTTAGGTCTATAAGGGGGGGACGATATCACAAAATAATAATCATAACTGAATGGATCAACAGTTAATCCGTTGTCAATCACATATTGATTTTTTACAGCTGTTGTTAGTTATCATCATTTCAGATTATCTTCTGATCTGACATTTCTACATGAATTTTCTTGGCAGATTGCACAAAACCTTCAATACTTCTTATCGGCACTTATACAAGAAGATTTGGCTCGTTCACAATCCTATCTTGCAATCACCTTTTATCTACAGGTAAGTAAGATTATCCGGCTGGAGCTGACGGAAGGTGTGTGGGTCAACAGATCAACCTCTTTCGATTGGGTTTAGGCTTAACCCGTTTGGGACCAAATTATTATTTTTTTGATTTCTTTCACTTTAAGAATTCGATTTAGTTTATTATTGCCTAGGTATCACGAAAATATAACATTTTGATTTTTCCTGCGCATCGGATGTGACTTACGCCCTGTCCTATAAATAGGATGCTGGTCCTTTCTGATATACTAGAAAGGCCATATTCCTAACTAATTGCATTCTATTGCTTGAGTGAAGCAATTCAAATTTTTACCGCTAAGTGCCTCAAAGCATTGAGTGATCACGGCCGGTCTATCGAAGCACGAAGTCTTCCTCATATATATATATATATATATATATATATATATATATATATATATATATATATATATATGCGTGTGTGTTTTGTATTGATGTTTATTTACCAAAATTATACAAAATAAGATATATGACACATAACTAAACATAACGTACAAATACCAGTATTTAGAACACTGAACTGTTACGTTTGAAGTTCAGATAATTGCTATTTTGTAATTTCGGTCTACCTGAGCTAGTTTGTTACACGTGTTTGGCTTTGATTCAAAGTTTATTTTTCTTTGCCTTCTTGGTATTTCACGAAACGCTTTGAAACACAATGTGACATTTCACTTTTCAAAGTATGATAATGATATTCAAGTGCATCTATTGGCATCTTTACGTCTTCCTTTCCATAATGAAGTAACCACTTCCAGCGAGGCTTACATCATTGCATACATTTGAAAATGTGACCGCCAAGTTTGATATATATGATAGATATACAGATATGTTGCGTGTAAATGTCAGAAGATCCATATTGAACTGAAAAATGAAATGAAATGAAATCTTTGTGTTTTACGTCCCACGGTTATGCCGGTTAGGCTAAATGAGACGGTTATGATGAGTAATGAATGAAATGGTGGAATGAAGAAAGTGGAGGAAACGGGAGAACCCCGAGAAAACCCACGCACACGGTGTTTGTCCACCACCATATTGAACTGAATAGGTTTCGTAAACATAATTATGAGTTTACGATCATCATGTTAATAATTCGTGAAAATATCACCCAATACCACTTCTTGCATCTTATATCAATTCTAAGTTTTTGAAACAGTCAACACCTCCCATATGGTTATTGTAGGATAACATGAGGCTGCTCAATTGTAATATGTTCATCATGTAGTCGGCTCCACCTCATCGTTCACGAAACAGGATGTATGTTGTCAGAATTTGTGCCAATTACAACACGTCAATTGTCATTCCATTTGGCAATGAAAACTTACCATCCCAGTCGAATCTGTATTCATATGAACTCCCTGCATATGTATTTACTCAACTCTTGAATCAGTCAATGGATACTGAGACACGATTGCTTTGCAGAGTACCGGTTGCTCTGAATCCCAATTCACGAAGATGTATTAGCAGGTCTCTACTTGCGAAAAAATTCTCAAAATATAGCAGATGACTATTCAGACCATTTACAATATCTAGCATATTGAAAACCACTCTGGAATCTTAAGAAAAATCGTCTTCTCTATCATGATAATATATTGTCGCTAGCACTCTCCTTTATTTTCATATCCTTTCCTTAGCAGAGATCAAATTCTCATAACATGTTTTATTATCGTACAACAGAAAATGCTAATTGTTCTTTATATGTACATCATAACGAACTGTTTCCTTCACTATAGCTATATTGGACTGAGTCACTGTTGAAAATACAAAAGAATATCTCTGCAGGTGATTTGTTTACAACATTTCTCTTTCAGTTCGCTGAAGTTTCTGTCACTTTGTACACCAACTAGGGGAAGCTTTGTGTATGATGCGTATTTTTTTTTTTCAAATTTGAACATTATTATTCAGCACTTTTCTTTTTCTACCACTTATTTCTCTACTGTAGTTACAGTAAAGCTTAGAAGCAAATTGCATTCAATTGAGAAAAGTAAAAAAAATGTAGTATTTAAGTATTTAACAATGAATGATAAGCGTAAGAACGCGAAAAATCAAGGGCGTCAGTCTATCTATACATTTGCTTTTATTACTTAGTAGTATATTGCTTTGGACCAGCGTCCTATTTATATGACACTAATATTTCAACATCTATAGCACCGAAAGTAATAACAAAACTAAAATAACTTTTTTATAGTCTGATTGCCGCGTACCTATTGCTGCGTAATACATATAAATTGAATGCATTGTTTGTATTAAAAACAATAAAATATCGTTGCCCGAAACATACCCAAATAAAGTAACTTACACAGATAAATTTAAGCGTCCGTCTTTTACAGAGGGAAAGGAAAAAATGTATCAAAAAATTACAGTGCATTATGACAGGTCTCCAATTGCTCCCTGTAATTAGCAGGACACGAAAACCTTATTCTTCTTTGTTATAAAAAATAAAATATCAAGTGTCCTAAAAATAGGACACTGGTCCCAAATGGGTTAAACCATTTTGCTCCTGAAGTTGGAAATACCTAAGAATTGAGTGCTGCCCAGCTGCTGTGTTAGTAAAGGGATCCCTCCTCGTGTTATGTGAACTTTGTGGTAAACAAACACCGTGAGAGTGGCAGTTTTCGGATTAGCCCGTTTTCCTCTACTGTCTTCATTCCACTAATTCTTGAGCCGTAATTTCCTAAAGAACATACGAGAAAGTCGGGACTTGGGAGTTTTTTTTTCCCTTTAAAACTATTCTTTATTCAACATATTGAAACTACTTGCAAATAAGTCTACAAAAATCTTGGATATACTATTTATTGTCCGTAAAGATTTCCAAAATCAACAAACATTAATTGTACTGTATTATGCATACGTCAGGTCGAAATTAGAATATTGTAGTAATATATGGAACCCTAATATACAGAAATACTCATTCTTGATTGAGCGTACTCAAAATAAGTTTTTAAGGTTTCTTAAGAAATCAAATATCTACCCGAAATTTGAAAGCTACATTAAATTTGTTGAAAATATTAAATTTTAAACATTAGAACTAAGGAGAAGAAATATTCACTTATCACTTTTACACAAGCTCTTTTATGGCAAAATAGACTATCCTGATCTTAACTACCAAATATGTATCCACGTACCATTAGCTAAATTGTGTACGGCATCGAAAAATACATTTTTTTTTTTTTGACATCAAAAACAAACGTCTTAAGGAGATCTCCTATATCGAGAATTAGTGCAACCTACAACAAGGTAGTTAAAGAAAATTTCAACCTTGATGTACTAGCAACGGGTGTAAGTAGTTTTAAGAATTTTATTATTTATGTAAGGCGAATGTAATTATAACCAATAGTTTTATTACCCTATATTATATTAATAACGTATATACTAAGTAAAACTGTAATTAGGCCTGTGCCTGATGTCAATAAATCAATAATCAATTTCTACGTTCCTGAGCTATATAGTATGTAGTACTAAAAGCTCTCTCAGTAGACGCACTAGAAGCACGGATGACGAGATACTGACGTGCTAAGTTACACACTTTTGGCAATGTTTGTTCTTGTTGCTTCCACCACTGCAGTATATCTAGTTCTCTTACACATGATGACATGTTGTGATACCAAATGTAAAAAACATAAGTATTAATTTATCAATGATAATCAAGCAATTGCTATACTTCCCGTTTATATGCAACTACAATACTATTTGAGAGTGCTTCGTGCTGAAGAAATCTACTTAGCTCCCATAACGCTCTCACCTTATTCTTGGTCGTGAGCCTGATGTGACTGCTTAATCCAAAGATTGTGTGTTCTTACGGATACAATATTTAAAGAAATTCTTCCATGTGTTAAAAATCTAGGCTTGAATTTAATTAGCGTCCCTCTGCTTACTAGGGCTTACATACAGAGCTGTGTAGGATTCACTAACTTCCGGTCTACTATTAATAATATTTTCAGGAATGCATTATGATAAAAACTTGATACGGAACCCATTATATTCTAACTTCCGAGGCAGCCTTACTTTGGGACTGAGACCGGTGATCTGATCGATGAGACAAATATAGAATCGATTTTAGGTTCTTTTGAGATCTTCCCTTAGACGGTTAGGTAAAAATATTTACGTTTGTCCTGTTTTCCCTACCAAATTAGTAACACTGGTCATCACAAAGCAACCAAACTGTGGGCTAATCAATTTATCTCTTCATATAAACTCATTGTATGCTTTTATTAGTAACTAAGTGCTACACATTTCATAGAGAAGAAAAGGTCATTTATTTCTGATGTCTCTTGATCAAAATTCTCTATAACCAAGTTCTTGAATGTAAAAGTAATATTATATCACGGTAGCATTGTCTTGATAAGTATATCGTATCACATTTCTTCTTTCTGACATCCACTTTCACTCTAATACTATACACTCATGTTCTTGGTGTGTCAATGCCGTCTCGAATTCTTACACTCAAAAAACCTTTGGATAGTTATTCATCTTGTGAAAGCTTCGCTACAACGATTGTGTAATGGTGAGAATCACACCTCTTCTTTTGATATAAGCATTGTGGTTCCTCTGAATTTCTTCAATATTTCAACATCAAGTACTAATACAAAATACACCCTCCATTCCAAAAGAAACCGAACGTTTTAAAAAAACAAAAAAGCAATGTACATTTTGGAACAAATCATGTTTATTAATCAATGCATTCCCCTTCTGCATCGATACACATATTTGCACGCTCCAACAAGTTGTCAAACGACTTCTCCATGTCCGTTATTGGAATGGTCCTTAGGACGGCGGTCGTCGCCTTCTCAATGGCATCAATCGATGCGTGCCACTTTCCTTTCATCGCCAAATGGAGTTTCGGGAACAGACAGAAATCGCACGGAGCGAGATCTGGTGAATAGGGCGGATGATGCAACCGAATAATGTGATTTTTGACCAAAAATTCAGTTACAAGTCGCGAACGATGTGATGGTGCATTATCGTCCAAAGGAGTCCAACTGCCGATTTCGCGATATTCGGGCCGAATACGACGAATTCTTGCCAGCAAACGCTTCATAACGCCCAAGTAAAACTCTCCAGTGACTGTCTGGCCGGGCTGAACAAATTCTTTGTGGATAATTTCTTTTGAATCGTAAAAACAAATCAGCATCACCTTAACTTTTGACTTCACCAAGCGACTTTTTTTGGGTGTTCCTTCATTCAGCGCTCTCCATTCAGCACTTTGCCGCTTTGTTTCGGGCTCATATTCAAAACACCACGTCTCGTCACCAGTTACAATCGATTTCAAGAAGTTTCGATCCTGCCGAGCACTTTTAACGATGTCTTTGCAATGCGCAATTCGATCAACTTTTTGGTCTTCGGTGAGTTTGTGTGGTACAAACCGCGAATTAACCTTCTTAAGGCCCAAAACCGGTCAAAATGCGGTATGCGGTTGTTTGAGGAATGCCTAATTCCATTTCAATAACTTTCACCGACGATTTTTTGTTATGTTTGATGAATTCACGCACTTTTTCGATGTTTTATTCCGATAATCCGGTTCTGGGACGGCCTGATCTTTCGTCATCATCCAGCGTCTCTCTACCCGATTTGAATCGCCTGAACCACTCGTAAACTTGCGTACGGGATAGACACTCATCACCATATGCATTTTGTAGCATTTGGTGCGTTTCACTAAAAGTTTTACCCAGTTTAACACAAAACTCAATTGCAGCTCGTTGTTTGAAACTCATTTTCCGACCGATGTACACAACACACTGACAGTTGAAACGCAATAACTTTGTTGTCGTGCATCCAAATGTCATGACATTTATACCAGTTGTCAATGAGGGACTACGCCATCTACCGGTAAAATATTACAACAGATGGCACTAGTGGTACTATTTGTTTTCAAAAGTTCGGTTTCTTTTGGAATGGAGGGTTTACTCTTCTGCATACAGTAAAAAATTGCAAGAAAACAGAAAAAAGCACATGCGTTATGATATTACATCAGCCATTATACTGGAAAGATGTTCAAAACGTACCAGAGCCGAAGAAATTTATGAAAGGTCCAATGTTGTAACGCTTTGTAACGCTTTGTAACTTCCTAGAGTACATTCGTTGCACAGTCCAGCTAAGAGCCTTTAACAGGCGATAAGAAAGTCGAAACACAGATATTTGCTTAGATCTATACTTGTGACTGTTTTCAGACCAGACATAGTAATATTTGAAATGAAGCGTAGTCAGATTAGGATTTTTAATTGAAACTTACAAACTGTAATACACTAAAATCTTTTGAAAAATTACAATCATTTGACATAACTATAAGGCTGTTGACTGTGGCTTTCTGCAGAAATAGTGGTGTTACTAATTGTAGATATCACGATGCAATTAGATAAAAAGATAATAACAGTAAAAGTCTAGATCCGCCATGATACCTGCATTAGAACGAGTGGAATCAGTTTGCATGCAGTACAACCGACGATAGCGGGTGGGTTTAATGGGTGGGTTGAGTGGGTGGGTACGGCATGTCATATTGTCGTTAGGAGTTGCAAATTTGAAATATTCGAGTTTAAACTTAGTGAGGTGCGGAAAAAAAAGTCTTTAGCTAAGAGAAAATGAATATCGAGGTGAGCTCATAAGGTAAGGTAAAGAGAAAGCGCGTTATTTGATGGACAAGTTGATAGATCACTTGCGAAAGGACAAGCAAACTCGAGCTAGTGAAACTTTTTGTAATATGCATCCACTAAGTGAGAAACCGCCTTAAATTGAGAAAAATAGCACAGATGTCATTTGACTTTTTGTAAAACTGTTCTGCAAATTCTGAAAAAAGATATTTAAAAAAATTAAATCTATCTCTAAGTGATTTCTAATTATTGGTTGAGAGTGAAACAGGCGCGCCAATTAATTCGAGGGTTCCACAACTTAGCGTAACAGTATTTGGGAATCAAGGAATAATTTTGCTAACGTTGGGTCTGACGTTGGGTTATTCCCCGAGAAAATTTCGAGCCCTTAATTACGCACTGTTCAATAATCATATCAAATGGACTTCGCTCAAGAAGGACTCTTTTTCTGCGAAATATGAATGTTCCGTGAGTTGTTAATTTTCATAGTAAAGACGACCTGCTGCGTGAGAAAACGGAAGCATTAATTTAATTGGCTTCAAATGAGGTTCTTGTCCCCTGTTCAATCTAGTCACTTACGATTGGAATACGATTATGACCTTCTCTATATACTGCAACCAAAGTTAAACGTTCGGGAAATGTCACCGTCCTAATTTTGAGAATTCCTAATATGGTTTGGTTATGCAATTTCATTTTCTTGTAAATATTGCATATTGATTTTGTCATTCAGACGTTGTTGAATTACATCGCAGATCCTAGTATTGTCACCTCCTCCGACGGTTCCAGTGACACATGTAGAAGGCGCCGAGGAAAGACTAGAGGAGAGTTTTAATGATCTTGAGTAGGCAAGGCCATTCAGTTTTTTCACTAAAGTTGTCATAGTGTACAGGATACACCAACGTTCTCCTATACCATTTCCTGTCATAGTGCATTCAATCGTGCCTACAAATTACTTAACTGCAAACCTCCTAAAGGGACTGCAACTTTGGACCGTTGAGAAATTTCTTTAGCTGAGGTACGATTTGAACACCCTACCAGTATAATGGATGATCTAAAATCATAACGCATAAGGATTATATATTTTTCTTGCAGTTATTTACTGTATGCAGAAGAGTAAAATATATAGTATTAGTACTTGATGTTGTAATATTAAAGAAAGACTGATGCACTACACTGCTTATATCAAAAGAGGAGCTTCTTTATCTCACCATTACACAATCGTTTTGCCAAAGCTTTCACAAGATGAATTGCTATCCAAAGCTTGTTTGGGAATAAGAAATCGAGAAGTGACACGCAAGTGAAGTCTTGATTAAATTTTCCGAGTAAGACAGCATTGATACACCAAGAACATGAGTGTATAGCATTAGAGGGAAAGTGGATGTAAGTGTGAAAAAATGTGATACGATAATCTTATCACGACAATGCTACCGTGATATAACATTACTTTCACATTCAAAAACTTGGATATTGAGAATTTTCATGAACAGACATCTCAACTAAGTCACCTTTACTTCTCTATGAAATGTGTGGCACTTAGTTACTAATCAAAGCATACAATGAGATTATATCAAGATATTATTCAATTAGCCCACAGTTTGTTTGCTTTGTAATGACCAGTGTTACTTATTTGGTTGCGAACACAGAACTACCGTAAATATTTATTACCTAAAAGTCTAAGGGAAGATCTCAAAAGAACCTAAAATCGATTTTATATTTGTTTCATCGATTAGATCACCGGTCTCAGTCCCAAAGAAAGGATGCTTCGGTAGTTAGAATGTAATGGGTTCCATATCAAGTTTTTATTATTATGCAATCGTGAAAATATTATTAATGATAGTCCGGAACCGAGTGAATCCTACACAGCTCTATATGTAAGATCTAGTAAACAGAAGGACGTTAATTAAATGCATACTTAAAACACAGGAGAATTTCTATAAATATTGTATCCGTAAGAACACAAATCTTTGGATTAAAACAGTTTCCATCAGGCTAACGATCAAGAACAAGGTGAGAGCGTTATGGGAGCTAAGTAGATTTCTTCAGCAGGAAGCACTCTCAAATAGTATTGTATATGCATATAAACGGGAAGTATAGCAATTGCTTGATTATCATTGATAAATTATTTCTTTTGATTTTACATTGGTATCAGAACATTTTTCAATCCCAAGGGCCCACCTAAAACAAACCGCTGTACGATTCCAAAGCTATATGATTGTGATACCCTCGTCTTATTAAAGGGAGAAGTATATCCACGGTTTTTTAATTGGTACGCCATTGTATAATAGTTAAGCTGCTCTAAAAGTCCTGCTAACTAGTTTTTAAGATCTAGGTTCGCAACACAAGATATTGCGGCCTCCGATTCATTGTTAAATTTGTTTACTAGCTCTAAGCCAATAGGAATTAAGGAATACATTGCGACGTCAATTGCTGATTTCTAAATTTCACAAAATTTTTAGCCTGACATAGGCCTCCATAGGCTCTTTAGAATTTCTGGACTCGAAATAGAACCCTCGAATTATTGGAAAGCCTTTTGAACCTGAACCACTAATTAAATATCGAACAAAACGTCCATCCTCAATATTATTTCTTTAATCAACGCATCACTTAGAGATTAATTTAAACTCTAATTATTATCTTTTTGATACACTGTAAAATGCTATTACAATGAAATCAGGTGACATTTCTGCTAACGGTCTCATTTTAAGGTGATTTCTGGTGTTGCTGATGAATAATAGAAAAATCTTCACAAGCTCAGGGATGTCTGCCCAATCAAGTGATCCATCAACTTGTCCACCATTTTAACGCGTTTTCTCTTTTCTATACGTTATGAGCTCACATTGATTTTCAGCCTTTCTAAGCTAAAGACTCCTTGTTCCCCACGTCACTAGTTTTAAACTCGAATATTTCGAATTTGCAAGTCATTATGAGCTGTTGTACTTTTCCCATTTCAACCCGCAAGCTCACTTCGGTTGTAATGCATGAAAACAGATTCCACTCGTTCTAATAACAGTATCATGGCTAATCTCGACATGTACTGTTATTATCTTTTTATGTAATTGCATCCTAATATTTACAATTACTTATACCATAATTTCTGCAGAAAAGCACAGTCGGCATCCTTGTAGATAAACATTAAATTTTTGCCATATGAAAGTAATTTTTCAAACAAATTTTAGAGTATTACAGCGTGTAAGTTGCAATTGGAAAATCCTAAACTCTCTACCCTTCTTATCAAATTTTACTATGTATGGTTGTTTTAGTGCATTCTAACTGCTTGCATTCTTTATGATAAGTGAACAACACGTATCTCGACATTTCTCCTTAACAAAATATCTGAATCTTTCTCTAACTTGGTAATGTAAAATTCTCTGAAAAAAATCTGAAGATATGATCTAAGCACATATCTGCGTTTTTCGATTCTCTTCTTGCCAATGTTAACTGCTCTTAGTTGGACTGTGCAAGGTATGTACTCTAGGCAGTTTGTCATGATATTCCACTATATGCAGCTGTCATCTATGTAGAATTCTAAAGACCTACATAGATGCTGCTATTTTTGTAAAGGTGCTGCTATTTTTGTAAAGGAATTTCCTTGGTGATCTAGGCTGGCTCTGGTCAACGGCCATGGATGTGCTCGCATTCATACCAGGCCAAAAGACAGTCAGGTAAAGTGTTAGATATGAATACAATTCGTAAGCCTCAACTACTGGCGATTAATCTGGTACATTTTGTGGAGTATCTTTCTGTTCTTGAGAAGATACCTTTGAGTCGACGGAAAGACACGCAAGCTCTATTCACGACAGGTAGTGTTGAATTTAATAATTAAGATTAGAGATATTCTTCTTGTTGATCGTTCCGTCTCACATATGAAATGTGTCAAAAAACTAATCAGTTGGTGCACTAATCTGCTGCAGAGGGGAAGCTTACCAGAACTGTACTCTCCGGTGGAAAAACGTTTAGAAGATGGAGAAATTGAAATCCTGCAGAAGGCTTAAGAAGAGTGACAGTCTCTAGTGCAAGCTGAATCGTTCGAGTCAAAGGGACTTTAAAGTTCTATAGCCTGAAGATTAGGGTGATCGATACGTAGCGTTATCAATATATCATCTTAACGAAGTGAGTCAAAGTTGCAAAAGACGCATCGAATTTTTTATAGACGCAAGTTTAATTCTCAGGCTAAGCGAAAGTAATGGCAGTATCTATTACTATCTTTGGGCACCGAGACAAGGAAGTACTCGAACACTATTACGAAGGAAGAAAATTCATTGATTCTGCTCCAAGATGTAGAAAGTTAGCCTAGGAAGTTTTATATCTTCCAGGTGTACTAAGTGAAAATCTCCAAATGTGAAAATTCTGTCAATTAATAATTTTGTTGAAGCCTGTGTTCTACACCTGTTCTACCAGGCCTCTATACCTTTTTTGTATCGCGAATCACTGTTTCAAACGCTAGCTTTTTAAATTCATAGTCTGGTCTTGTGTCACAGGCCAAGAGAAGCGGGCCTGTGTCTACAAATAATCACGTACCTAATAACCTAAAAATCTCTTATTAGAGTTTCAGGCCAATAAGCTGCTTATGAATCCTAATATATAATAAGCTCCCACCTAAAAAAAACGATTAAAAGAAACATTCGGGAAGTATTCCAACGATCGAATTTAAGTCTGCCATTGAAGCACAACAATTCAATCACGGTTGTTGAGAACTTGGAGATCAATACTAGACGGCTTCAAATTATGCAAGAACTTTTCGAAGGATAAAGGTAGCTGTATATGGACAGGAATAATAAAAGAAATTAAAGACGGGATATAGATCATTAGTATGTTATGGAAAGATTATTTGATTAGCCCAGAGTTTGGTTGCCTTGTGGTGAACAGTGTTATTAAGTTGGTAGTGAACACAGGACTGACTTTACCGTATATATTTTCCAACTAACCGCCTAAGGGAAGATCTCAAAAGAACCTAAAATCGATTCTTTATTTGCCTCATAAATCAGATCAGCGGTCTCAGACCCAAAGTAAGGCTGGTTCGGAGTTAGAATATAATGGGTTCCATATCAGGTTTTTATCATTATGCAATCGTGAAGATGTTATTAATGCTAGCCCGGAAACTAGTGAATCCTACCCAGCTCTGTATGTAAGACCTAGTAAGCAGCAAGGACACTAATTAAATGCATATTTGATAGCCTCGAGTTTTAACACACAAGAGAATTTCTATAAATATTGTATCCGTAAAAACACAACTCTTTGAATTAAACAGTTTCTATCAGGCTAACGATCAAGAACAAGGTGTGAGCGTTATACGTGCTAAATAGATTACTTCAGCAGGAAGAACTTTCAAATAGTTTAGTAGCTGCATATGAAAGGGAAGTATAGCAATTGTTTGATTATCATTGATAAATCAATATGTTTTTTACATTTGGTATCACAACATTTTTCAATACCAAAGGCCCACCTAAAACAAACAGCTATACGTTCTCAAAGCTATACGACTGTTATTCCCTCGTCTTATTAAAGGGAGAAGTAAATCCACGGTTTTTTAAATGGTACGCCATTGTATATTTTGAGTCAAGGAGCTTCAAAAGCACTACTGCTTAGTTATTCATACCTAAGTACGCAACACAAAATACTGCGGCCTGCAATTAATTGTTGAAATTCTTTACCAGCTATAAGCCAATAGAAATTAAAGAATACACGCCGATGTCCACTGATGATTTCAATTTACACAGCACTGTAAGAATGAGTTAATCCGGCATAAGCCTTTGGTCTTCCCGGGCACCTCGAAATAGAACCCTCTAATTATTGGCACGCCTGTTGCATTCCAAATCACTATTTGAAAATCGAATATCCCTGTACATTCTCAAAATTCTCTCTTTATTCACCGCAACACTTAAAGATCGATTAATATCTCTCGTCAGACATTGTAGAATACTATTACGATGAAGACAAGTATCATCTCGACTTCAATTAGTATCTCCGGTAATGTTCTCCTTATAAGGCGATTACTGTCGTTGTTGATGCAGATTACAAAAAGCCTCACAAGCTCGGGGATCCCTCTCCTTTAGCAACTACCAACTTAATAACACTGTTCATCACAAGGCCACCAAACTCTGGGCTCATCAAATAACTCGCTTTCTCTTTACTATACCTTATGAGCTCACCTCGATATTCATATTCTCTCAGCTAAAGACTTTATTTCCGCACCTCACTAAGTTTAAACTCGAATATTTCGATTTTGCAAGTCCCTACGACAATATGAACTGCCGTACTTTCCCATTCAACCCGCCCGCTCTCGTCGGTTGTTCTACATGCAAACTGATTCCACTCGTTCTAATACAAGTATCATGGCGGATCTAGACTTTTACTGTTATTATCTTTTTATCTAAATGCATCGTGATATCTACAATAACTATTACCATTATTTCTGCAGAAAGCCACAGTCGGCAGCAATATAGAGATGTCAAATGAGAGTAATTTTTCTAAAGATTTTAGTATATTACAGCGTGTAAGTTTCAATTAAAAATCCTAATCTGACTACGCTTCATTTCAAATATTACTATGTCTGGTTAGTTGTAGTGCATGCTAACTGCTTGCATTCGTTTTTATTAAGGAACAGCACGTGTCTCGGCTACTCCCCTTAGTATAATATCTGAATGTTTCTGTAACTTGGTAATAACTTGTTCTCTGAAAACAGTCACAAGTATAGATCTAAGCACATATCTGTGTTTCGACTTTCTTATCGCCAAAGTTAAAGGCTTTTAGCTGGACTGTGCAACGAATGTACTCTAGGCAGTTTGCCATGATATTCCACTACTATCAGCGATCATCTATGCAGAATTCTACAGACGATTTTTTGCTTCTATTTTTCTAAAGTAATTTACTTGGTGATCTAGGATTACTCTGGTCAACGGTTATGGATATGCTCGCGTACATACCAGGTGAAATTATAGTTGGTTCAGTGTTAGAGATCAGTACACTTCGTAAGCCTCAACTGCTGGCGATTAATCGAGTACATTTTGTGGAGTAGCTTTCTGCTCTTGAGAACATAAGTTTGAGTCGATGGACAGGACACGCAATCTCTATTCACGTCAGCGAGATAATGTAGTGTTGAAGATAATAAATAATATTACAGAAATACTTGTTGTTGATCATTCCGTCTTAGATATGAAAGGTGTCAAAAAGCTAGTACAGTTGGTGCACTCATCTGCAAGAGAGGGGAAGCATAGCAGAGCTTTACTCACCGGTGTGAAAACGTTTAGAAAATCTACAA
The DNA here is from genome assembly GCF_964235325.1 of Thermobia domestica. Lineage (NCBI taxonomy): Eukaryota > Metazoa > Arthropoda > Insecta > Zygentoma > Lepismatidae > Thermobia > Thermobia domestica. The sequence continues at coordinate 146,948,589 of NC_137469.1, forward strand.
ATTTAAATCCTCCAGTAAGCTTAATAACAGTGTGCGATACGGCAGTGAAAATATCCCTTAACACAATTTTATACGTACTTAAAGCAGATTTGTGTTGCCATTTTTGTCCACACCATTGCGTGTAGAAGGACTTTTACTTCTACGTGTGTGTTTTAAAACTCAGGACAATAGAGTTTGTAATATTCAGTTCAGTCGAAATGAGATTCTTGCGCATTGAGATATTATCACACAAGAAAGGTGGCAATAGCTCAACGAGTCGTTCTGATGAAAAACTGATGCCCAAAAATTCTCTAGAACTTATGTTATCGTATGTCTGGTTAGTTGTAGTGCATGCTAACTGCATGCATTAGTTTTTATAAAGGAACAGCACGTGTCTCAACTGTTCTTCCTCTTTAACACACCACGCGAATAAAGAATTTCTAACGGTACCACTTTGTCAGGATTCACATTTGGTTGGTTGAAGACTAACTTTCAAAACCTTTCTTTTTGAAGGAACTTGAAGGCTGCAAACTATTCAGTCCTGAGTATAGCAGAGTTCGTGTCACAGCATGTTGCATCATGAAAAAAGTGAAAGCAATCTTTTAATGACGCTAAAAAATTTTTTAAATTTATTAATTTTGTAGCATTTCCTTTCAGTTCTGCTTGTATGTGGCTACAAGACAATCAGCAACTGCTCATCAAGTCTTCTACCAAGTTGCTTAAAAATCTGAATCCATCCAAAAACAGCTACAGATTTCCCGTTTCTAGTTTCTTCTATTACTGTTGTCCATATACAACTACCTTTATTCGTTCGAAAACTGTTTGTAAAATTTGATCTCTCTAGTATTGATCTCCAAGTTCCTCAAGGACTGTGATTGTATTGTCGTGGCTTCAACGGCAGAATTAAATTTGATCGTTGCAGATATTACCCCAAAGCTCTTTTTCCTCTTTCGGCACTTTCCATGGCCACATAGGGTCCATGCTGCTCACTAGGGCTTACACACAAGAGTTGTGTAGGATTCACGAGGTTCCGGTCTATCATTAATAATATTTTTCTGATTGCTTAATGACAAACTTTCTATGAAACCCATTATATTCTAACCATCGAAGAAGCCTTACTTTGTGTCTGAGACCGGTGATCTGATCGATGAGACAAATAAGAAATCGATTTTAGGTTCTTTTGAGATCTTCCCTTAGACGGTTAGGTGGAAAATATTTACGGTATAGTCAGTCCACTGGGCTAACCAATAATCTTTCCAGTGCCACACATTTGATAGATCAGAAAAAGTCATTCATTTCAGAAGCCTCTTGATGAAAACTTTCATATCTGAGTTCTTGATTGAAAAAGTAATCTGATATCACGGTAGCATTGTCTTGATAAGAATATTGTATCACATTTCGTCATTCTGACATCCTCTTCCCTTTAATGGAATACATTCATTTTCTTAGTGTTTGAATGCTGTCTTACTCGGAAGATTTATCAAATCCTCACTCGCATCTCGCGTCTCGATTTCCTATTCTCAAACAACTTTCGAATAGCTATTCATCTTGTGAAAGCCTCGCCACAACGTTTGTGTAATGCTGAGATACACACCTGTCCTTTTCATATAAGCAGTGTATTTCCTCTTTATTTCTTCAATATTTCAACATCAAGTACTAATACTATATTTTCTACTCTTCCGCATACTGTGAATAAGTGCAAGAAGAGAGAACAACGGTCCAAAGTTGTACCGCCTTTAGGAGGCTTCCATTTAAGTAATTTATAGGCAGGATAGGATACATTATGTCAGGAAATGGTATAGGAGAACTTTTGGGTATCCTGTACACTATGACAACATTAGTAAAAATGTTGAAGAACAACGCCTAATCAAGATCATTGAGAACTCTATCTAGAATTTGCTCCGCGATTTTTACATGTGGTTATGAAAACATTTACAACCGTCGGAGAATATGACAAAATCTAGTATCTGCGATCTTATTCAACAATGTCTGGATGACGTAATCAATATGCAACATTTACAAGAAAATGAAACTGCATTTCAAAGACGATATTAGGAAATCTCAAAATTAAGTTGGTGACATTTTCCGAACTGTAAACTTTGGCGGCACTATATAGAGAAGGTCATAATCGTATTCAAATTCAAACAAAGGAGTAGATTGAACAGGGGACTAGAAACTTCATTTGTAGGCAATTAAATCAATGCTTCCGTTTTTCTCACGCAGCTGGTCATATCTTCTATGGAGGCTAAAACGATATCAGAGATTTACAAGAAATTAACAACTCAAGGTACATACACAATTCGCAGAAAAAGAGGCTCTCTATAGGGAAGTTCCAAGTGATATGATTATCGAACAGTGCTTAACGAAGGTTGGCGAATAACTCAACGCCAGACACAACGTTAGCAAGATTAATCCCTGATTCCCAAATACTGTTACGATAACAGAAGTTCTAGAGAATTTTTGGGGCATCAGTTTTTCATCAGAGCGACTCGTTGAGCTATTGCCACCTTCCTTGTGTGATTATATCTCAATGCGCAAGAATCTCAATTCGACTGCTCTGAATATTGCAAACTCCATTGTCCTGAGTTTTAAAACACACACGTAGAAGTAAAAGTCCTTCTACACGCAATGGTGTGGACAAAAATGGCAACACAAATCTGCTTTAAGTACGTATAAAATTGTTGAGTGGAGTTATTTTGAGTTTAACGTCCCGTTCAGCAGCGAGGCTATATGAGACGTGGACCTACTGATTAACGTGGAATCCGAACCACATGAGCTCCCGCCGGGAATCGAACCCAGGCCTCCCACGCTAAAGGCGCGTACGCTAACGTATAAAATTGTGTTAAGGGATATTTTCATTGCCATATCGCACACTCTTATTAAGCATACTGGAGGATTTAAATTTGTAGATTTTCTAAACGTTTTCACACCGGTGAGTAAAGTTCTGCTATGCTTCCCCTCTCTTGCAGATGAGTGCACCAACTGTACTAGCTTTTTGACACCTTTCATATCTAAGACGGAATGATCAACAAGTATTTCTGTCATATTATTTATTATCTTCAACACTATATTATCTCGCTGACTAGAATAGAAATTGCGTGTCCTGTCCATCGACTCAAACTTATGTTCTCAAGAGCAGAAAGCTACTCCACAAAATGTACTCGATTAATCGCCAGAGTTGAGGCTTACAAAGTGTACTGATCTCTAACACTGAACCAACTATAATTTCACCTGGTATGTATGCGAGCATATCCATAACCGTTGACCAGAGCAATCCTAGATCACCAAGTAAATTACTTTACAAAAATAGAAGCACTAAATCGTCTGTAGAATTCTGCATAGATGATCGCTGATAGTAGTGGAATATCATGGCAAACTGCCTAGAGTACATTCGTTGCACAGTCCAGTTAAGAGCCTTTAACTTTGGCGATAAGAAAGTCGAAACACAGATGTGTGCTTAGATCTATACTTGTGACTGTTTTCAGAGAACAAGTTATTACCAAGTTACAGAAACATTCAGATATTATACTAAGGGGAGTAGTCGAGACACGTGCTATTCCTTTATAAAAAGTAATGCATGCAGTTAGCATGCACTACAACTAACCAGACATAGTAATATTTGAAAAGAAGCGTAGTCAGATTAGGATTTTTAATTGAAACTTACACGCTGTAATACACTAAAATCTTTTGAAAAATTACTCTCATTTGACATATCTATAATGCTGCCGACTGTGGCTAAGTGCAGAAATAATGGTATTAGTTATTGTAGATATCACGATGCATTTAGATAAAAGATAATAACAGTAAAAGTCTAGATCCGCCATGATACTTGCATTAGAACGACTGGAATCAGTTTGCATGTAGAACAACCGACGAGAGCGGGCGGGTTGAATGGGAAAGTACGGCAGTTCATATTGTCGTTAGGACTTGCAAATTCGAAATATTCGATTTTAAACTTAGTGAGGTGCGGAAATAAAATCTTTAGCTGAGAGAAAATGAATATCGAGGTGAGCTCATAAGGTATAGTAAAGAGAAAGCGAGTTATTTGATGAGCCCAGAGTTTGGTTGCCTTGTGATGAACTGTGTTATTAAGTTGGTAGTTGCTAAAGGAGAAGCATCCCCGAGCTTGTGAGGCTTTTTGTAATCTGCATCAACAACGACACTATTCGCCTTATAAGGAGAATAACACAGGAGATACTAATTGAAGTAGAGATGATACTTGTCTTCATCGTAATAGTATTCTACAGTGTCTGACGAGTGATATTAATCGATCTTTAAGTGTTGCGGTGAATAAAGAGATAATTTTGAGAATGTACGGGGATGTTCGATTTTTAAATACTGATTTGGAATGCAACAGGCGTGCCAATAATTAGAGGGTTCTATTTCGAGGTGCCCGGGAAGACCAAAGGCTTATGGCGGATTAACTCATTCTTACAGTGCTGTGTAATTTGAAATCATCAGTGGACATCGGCGTGTATTGTTTAATTTCTATTGGCTTAGAGCTGGTAAAGAATTTCAACAATTAATCGCAGGCCGCAGTATTTTGTGTTACGTACTTAGGTATGAAAAAGGAAGCAGTAGTGCTTTTAAAGCTCCTTGACTCTAATTATACAATGGCGTACCATTTAAAAAAACCGTGGATTTACTTCTCCCTTTAATAAGACGAGGGAATCACAGTCGTATAGCTTTGAGAATGTATAGCTGTTTGTTTTAGGTGGGCCTTTGGTATTGAAAAATGTTGTGATACTAAATGTTAAAAACATATTGATTTATCAATGATAATCAAACAATTGCTATACTTACTTACCGGTGAGAAAACGTTGAGAAAATTGGGATATTCAAATCCTCCAACTTGCTTAACAAGACCGTGCGATAAAGCATTCTGTGGTGCAAGATTAACCATGCGAGCCAGAAAAACTTTAAGGTTCTAATACCTCAAGATTAGTGTGATAGATACGTTGCGTTATAAATATAGTATCTTGATGAAGTAAGTGAAGGTTCCAAACAACGCCTTGAAATTTTTTATAAACGCAAGTTAACTTTCAGGCTAATCGAAAGTTAATAGAAGTATCTATTACTTTCTTTGGGCAATGACACTAGCAAGTACTCCAAACTATTACTAAGGGAGAAAATTTAGGGCTTCTGCTCCAAGATATGGGAAGTGAGCCTAGGAACTTTTGTATCTTTAGGTGCATTTATCTGAAAATCTGCTAACGTAACCTGAATACAAAAAAATTTGTCAATAGATAATTTGTTGATTTCTCTGTTCTACACCTGTTCTACCGGCCTTGTTTAACTACTTAGTATCGCGAAACAGTTTTCTAAACCGCTATCTTTATAAATTCAATGACCGGACTGTCTCACAGGCCAAGAGACTTGGGCCTGGGTCTACAAAGTAAAAACGCTTCTAATTACCTAAAAAAAAAAAACTATTAGAGTTTCAGGCCAATAACCTGCATGTGAATCCTTTACTTGTTTAAGACCATATGTGTAACGGATTATTGTTACGCTTCGTAGCCTTCTGACTGAAAAGCAGCTTGGTACATTCGCAAAGGAACAAGGTGCTTAGCAGAAGCATTGATTGTCCTTATGTCGTATAAAACCTAGAGCAATAAGTTGAAACCAACAAGGATCGACCTGTAATAGAGCTTTCATTCCTTCGCCACTCTTGGATAAAAATGTACATGGTGTCTTTCCAGCTATCGCATATCGAAACATCGTGCTATATTAAGAGTGTTAAATTTTTCTCCTTTTTAGGAGATTCGAAAACTAAACGGTAGTTACACAATGTTTAGTGTCCTTGCAGATGGCAGAATCCATGGAGACTGTCATCTGCTGTTGAAAATCTTAACATATAAACACTCAAACAATCAAAAATTTTATAGACGTACAATTAAATGATACTGTTGTACGCGAATGTGATATCTAAATGAATTGGTTTTTGATTGTTAACTGAAATACGTCCTGCAACGGTTTCATTTTTTCTTCGGGTAACAAAGCAGCTCATGTTAAAGGGTTCCAAATAATGTAAATAGAATAATAAACCACCTTCATGTTTTATACCTTGTCCATACACCTACATTTAAAGTTTCATCAAGATCGTCTTCATGTTCATTTTGTTAGGTCTATAAGGCTGAGAGGATATTACAAAATAATAATCATAAGATATTGTACCATCATTTAAGCCGTTGCAAAAGAAATATTAGTTTTCTACAGCTATTGTTGGTCATCATTTAAATCAAATTGTCTTCCGATCTGCCATTTTAAATGACTCTCTTGGCAGAATGCAGACTACCTTGAATACTTCATATCGGCTCTTTTACACTTATATGTATCTCGTTCACAATCCTACCTTGCAATCACTTTTTATCTACAGATAAGTAGGCTTATCCGGCTGAAACCTATTGTAGCTCTGTGTATGCTGGATTTCGCATATCCTCTTTCACACACCAATCTCCATCGACTGCGTTTATGCTTAGACCATTTTTAGTCCACACCATTGCGTGTAGAAAGACTCATCCTTCAACGTGTGGGTTTTAAAACACAAGACAAGAGAGACTGCAATATTCACCGCAGTGGAATTGACATTCTTTCGCATTGAGACATTATCACACAAAGAAGGTGGCATTATCTCAACCTATCGCTCTGATGATAAGCTGATGTCCAGAAAAGTACTGTAGAACTCTTTTTATCATAACAGTATTTGGGAATGAAGAATTAATATTTCTAACGTTGTGTCTCATATTGAGTTAATACTCCAGAAAAATTTGTGGCTATCGTTAAGCACTGTTCGATTGTGAAATCACTTGCAACTTTACTGAAAAACGCCTGTTCTTCTGCTAAATGTGAATGTTCCTTGTGTTGTTAATTTCTTGTAATCTTCTCATACCTTTATACAGCAGCCAAAATTAACGGTTCGGAAAATGTCACCGTCTTAATTTTGAGATTTCCTGATATTGTTTTGTCATGCAGTTTCATTTGGTTGTAAATGTTGCTTAGAGATTTTCTCATCCAGACGTTGCTGAATAAGGTCACAGATCCTAGATTTTTTCAATTCCTCCGACGGTTGTGTCTTCATAACCCCATGTAGAGATCCCCGAGCAAAGTCTAGAAGCGAGTTCTCAATGATGATGAGTTGGCATGGCCATTCAGCATTTTCAGTAAAGTTGTCATAGTGTACAGGATACACAAAAGTTCTTCTCCAACATATCCTGACTTAATGTATCCAATCGTGCTTACAAATTTGTTAACTGAAAACCTCCTCAAGGCGCTACAATACTGGACCGTTCAGTAATTTCTTCATCAGTGGTACGATTTGAACACCTTTCCAGTATAATGGCTAATATAATGTCATAACGCATGTGCTTTTTTCTTTTTTCTTGCAGTTTTTTACTTAATGCAGATGAGTAGAATATTTAGTATTAGTACTTGATCGTGAAATATTGAAGAAATTCAGAGGAACCACACTGCTTATATCAAACACAGAGGTGTGTATCTCACCATTACACAATCGTTGTGGCGAATCTTTCACAAGATGAATAACTATCCAAAGGTTGTTTGAGAATAGGAAATCGAGACACGAGTGAAGACCTGATTAAATCTTCCGAGTAAGACAGCATTCATACACCAGGAACATGAGCGTATAGCATTAGAGATAAAGTGGATGTCAGAGTGAAGAAATGTGAGACGATATTCTTCTCAAGACGATGCTACGGTGGTATAATATTCCTTTTTAATCCATAAATTTTGATATGAAGAATTTTCATAAAGGACATCTGAAATAAATGACTTTTTCTTCTCTATGAAATGTGTGGCATTTTGTTATTAATCAAAGCATACAGTGAGATTATATGAAAAAGTTTATTTGATTAATCCAAAGTTTGGTTCCTTTGTGATGACCAGTGTTAATAAGTTGGTAGCGAACACAGACCTGACAATAGCGTAAATAATTTCCACCTAACCGTCTAAGGGGAAGATCTCAAAGGAAACTAAAATCTATTCTTTATTTGTCTCATGAATCAGATCAGCGTTCTCAGACCCAAAATAAGGTTGCCTAGGGGGTTAGAATATAATGGTATCAATAGCAAGTTTTTTCATCATGCAATCGTGAAAATATTATTAATGATAAACCGGAACCTAGTTGATCGTAAACAACTCTGTAAGAATAAAACTCTTTGGATTAAACAGTTTCTGTTAGGCTAACAAGGTGAGAGCGTTATGCGTGCTAAGCAGATTACTTCAGCAGGAAGCACTCTGAAATAGTATTATAGTTACATATATACAGGAAGTATTATTAATGTTTTTTACAATTGGTATCACAAAATTTTTCAATCCCAGTTGCCCACCTAAAACAAACTGCTGTACATTCCCAATAGTATACGACTGTGATACCCTTGTCTTATTAAAAGGAGAAGTAAATCCACGGTTTTTCAAATGGTACGCCATTGTATGATGTCAGTTAAGTAACTCTAAAAGCACTACTGCTTCGTTTTTAAGATTCATTGTTGAATTTTTTTATTAGCTCTATGCCAATACGAATTAAGGAATACATGCTGATGTCCACTGCTGATTTATGATTTTCACAGCATTGTAAGAAGTACATAAGCCGGCATAAGCCGTTTAACCTCCCGGACACTTCAAAATAAGACCCTCGACTTATTGGAACGCCTGTTGTATCCTAAACCACTAAATAAAAATTGAAGATTCCCGTGCATCCTCAAAATTATTTCTTTAATCGCCGCATCACTTAGCGTTCGGTTTAATCTCATATTATTATCTTTTTTCATACATAGCAGAATACTATTCCAATGAAGTCACGTGACATCTCTGTTAATGTTCTCATTTTAAGGCTATTTCTAACGTTGTAGATGCATAACACAAAAAGGTTCACCAGCTCGGGGATGCCTCTCATATCGCAAGTTACCCATCAACTTGTACATCATTTTAACGCGCTTTCTCTTAACTATACCTTAGTGGTTTAGGATGCAACAGGCGTGCCAATATTTCGAGGGTTCTATTTCAAGGTGTCCGGTAAGGTAAAAAGCTTATGGCATTTTAATTCTATCTAAAAATGCTGTGAAATTTAGAAATCAGCAGTGGACGTCGGCATTTATTCTTTAATTCTTATTGGCCTAGAGCTAGTAAAGTAATTCAGCTTACCAGAATTTACTTACCGGTGAGAAAACTTAGAGAAGTTAAGAAATTCAAATAGTGAAATGAGCTTAATAAGAGTGTTCGATAAGGCACTCTGTGGTGCAAGATTGGAGCAGAAGCCCTGAATTTACACTCTTAGTAATAGTGTTCAAGATCTTGCTTGTCTCGATGCCCAAAGAAAGTATTAGATATTGCTATTAACTTTCGATTAGCCTTAAAGTTAAACTTCCGTCTATAAAAAATTCCGAGGCGTCTTTTGCAACCTTGATTCACTTCATCAAGATGCTATATGAATAACGTAACGTATCTATCACACTAATCTTCAGGCTACAGATCCTTAAAGTCTTTCTGACTCGCACTTTTTATCTTGCACTACAGACTACCAACAGGTCCCGGAAAACCCATGATAGAAGACCCCAATGGTTCTGAATTCTGTGCCCGGCTCGACCCGGCCCGGTCCGAATCTCGAACCGGGCTCTGACCGGGCCGGGCACATTTTGGGCCGAGCCGGGCCGAAACGGGCCGGGCACAGTCCGCGCCGAAACGGGCCGAGCACTGTAAAAGTCGGATCGGAAACTAATGTTCGTAGCCTCTGTTAATCGTGATGTGTTTGGAAAATTAACTCTTTATTCAAGACTGTAAACTACTGTACTTCTACTGCTCTTATTATTACTACTACTGTTACTGCTATTATTATTATTATTATTATTATTATTATTATTATTATTATTATTATTATTATTATTATTATTTCTACAACTACAACAGCTACGACTTCGCGTCAGAGTTGACATGTCTGGTGGTACATACTTTACAATCTAAGTAGAGAAAAAAATGGAAGAAATACTAGTTAGTTATTATGGTCAGTCTGCGTAGAATGCGAACAGATGCTTGACGAGGGGCGATGGTGGCTCAGTAAGTAAATCATTCACATCTGGTGCTAGAGGCCGTAGGATCGATCCCTCCTCGTCTTATGTGAGCTTTGTGGTGGACAAACATCGTGACCGTGGGAGTTTTTGGATTGTCCCGTTTTCGTGCACTGTCTTCATTCTACCAATTCATCCATCATTATCCATACGTTTTCAGCCCTTATTGCCTAATGTACATATGAGAAAGTCAAGTACTTGACCTACTAACTAGAAATTGTTCCGCTACCACTAGACAACGGAGGGCGAAACCATGAACTGGCGTGTTCATAAGATTAGCGCAATTTGTAGTAATGTTCAATTAGCACGGCAGATTCCAAATCATATTACATGTTCCTGGATTCTTTATAATTCGATACTACAATAATAATAACAAAAAGCAATGATGAAATAAATCACCCCGAATCCAGGATCGATGAAGTGTTCCTGGAACGGTTCGTAACAAGTAAATAATAGAGCTATATGACGGAATGAGAGTCAGTAATTGAAAACAAAATACACCCATATCATTGCTGTACGGAAAATAACTCAAAAGTCCCCTGAATGAAAAATGTATAGATATCAGCTATCGAAATTATGTTAAGAAGATCGAGAAATTCAAATTCTCCCCTAAGCTTAATAAGAGTGTGCAATATGGCAGTCTGTAGTGCAAGATGAACCGTGCGAGTAAGAAATTCTTTAAGGTTCTATAGCCTTAAGATTTATTAGATAGATACGAAGCGTTATCAATATAGCAGCTTAATGAAGAGAGTCAAGGTTGCAAAATACGCCCCGAAAAATTTTATACACGCAAGTTTAACATTCAGGCTAATCGAAAGTTAATAGCAGTATCTATTACTTTCTTTGTTCACCGAGTCGAGGAAGTACTCGAACACGATTACTAAGAAAAAAATTCAAAGTTTCTGCTCCAAGATGTGGAAAGTGAGCCTAGGAAGTTTTATATCTTTCAGGCTTAACTGCAGCCAAAGTTTAATCAAGTCTTCACTCGCGTCTCGGGCCTCGATTTCCTGTTCTCAAACAACCTTTGGATAGCTATTCACCTTGTAAAAGCTTCGCCACAACGATTGTGTAATGGTGTGATACAGAACCACTTATTTAATGTAAGCAGTGTAGTGCATAAGTATTTGTTTAATATTTCAACATCAAGTACTAATACTATATATTTTACTCTCTGCATACAGTAAACAACATCAAGAAAAGTGATCAATCCACATTCGTTATGACATTAGATCAGCCATTATACTGGAAAGGTGTTCAAATCGTACCACAGCTGAAGGAATTTCTGAACGGTCCAGTGTTGTAACGCTTTTAGGAAGTTTGCAGTTAAGTAATTACTAAGCACGATTGGATACATGAAGTCAGGAAATGGTATAAGAGAACTTTGGTGTTTCCTGTACACCAGCCCTGGCCACGGTGAGCAGATAGTGGAAACTGTCCTCGTGAACGCTCACGAGCATTCTACGAGCAAATACCGTTCTTCGTGCTTCGTGAATCTTCGGGTTTTGCCCTTAGAGGAGCGGAAGTGTTGTCAACCTTGGCGGTAATCACCAGCTTACCAAATAAAAAAAAAAGTATGTATGGTAACTGATTGCCATTTAGTGTATAGTGTTTTTTACAATGTGGTAACCGTTAACTATAGACAACACAAACTGGTAACAGCAATCAATTGATAAACTATGTACGTTCCTTTTCTTCTTTTTTCTTTCCTTTTGTTAAAGAAGGATGTGGTGGATTATCAAGTTCTTAATTCGAGTGTGGGTATGTTGTTTCGCTTTATAGGAAAAGAGATAATCTGTTGATACGAAAAAAAAAATACTGTAGCACTTGTTTGTAATTATCTGTTTTATCTCCAGAAAATTAGCTTATGCATGTATGTGTGTACGAATAGGCTTAGCAAGGGGTTGGTTGTGGAGATTAGAAGCCACTATTACACTATCAATAGGAAGAATAGTATTTCTTACTCCACTTTTAAAGTGGGGCCGCAGTGGCTCAGTGGTAGAACGTTCACATCTGGTGCTTGGGGTCCCGGGTTCGATCCCAGCCCCCGCCAAGTGAACTTTGCGGTGGACAAACACCGTGTGCGTGGGATTTCTCGGGGTTCTCCCATTTCCTCCCACTTTCTTCATTCTATCATTTCATTCATTACTCATCATCACCGTCTCCTTTAGCCTAACCCGTATAACCGTGGGACGTAAAACCCAAAGATTTCATTTCATTTTTTCCACTTTTAATGTTACTTTGATCGCAAAAAAAAAAAAACAAAATATTAAGAGAGCCGAAGAGATTTTCAATTTTTAAGAGTGACCATTAATGGGTACCATTAGTTTTTTTTTTTTTTTTAAACAAGGAGTGTCTTTTTAATAAGGAAAAATATATTGTCCCTGGCTGGTTGCTTGCCGGTAGCTTGTTAAAAGTGAAAAAGAATGTTAAATCATATCAACGACTGAAGCTACACGCTTGTCTTTCTTCGATAGTTACTGACTGGTTTTGAAAGTCACGATGTTGTAGGCCTACTGTAACAGCGTAAACATGGAAGGGAACGTTCCAACTGAATGATGCGAACAATTATTCCCAATGTCTTGAACATGAAACGTGAGTTACACGGATAACGCTTAAAGTGGGCTGGACTGCACTGGAATTTCCTTCCGGCAAATTAGTGTTTGGTTGGAACTCAGTTCTTCTGTGTAATTCCCTTTTAACAACATTTGAACATTTCTTTTAGATAATAATAACTAACTAACTAACTCTATGGTCTATGGAACCCGAAGGTTCAATGCGGCCCACTAACTTCTGTCCTTAGCCAACTGGATCCAGTTTCTACTCTGTACTCTTATTTCTGCAAGATCCTTCTTAATATTGTCTTCCCATCTACGTCTAGGTCTTCCTAGTGGTCTTCTTCCAATTGGGTTTTCAGTTAAAATTATGAAAGCGTTTCTAATTTCTTCCATTCTGGCTACACGGAATGGCCACCAGAGCCTTCTACACTTAATGACCCTAACAATGTTAAGTGAGCGGTATAAACTATGCAATTCCTCGTTATGAATTTCCTCCAATCCCCATTTTCATCCGTCTTTGGTCCGAATACTACTACTACTACTACTACTACTACTACTACTACTACTATTACCATTACTACTACTACTACTACTACTACTACTACTACTAATAATAATAATAATAATAATACGCATTATTATTATTATTATTATTATTATTATTATTATTATTATTATTATTATTATTATTATTATTATTATTATTATTATTATTATTATTTTCAACCTCCCGTCGTTCTGCTATCAATCTAGCAACGAAAGGCGTTTACAACTTAGCAAACGTGAAGCGAGTGACAAGTTACAGACCGAGTGCTAATGTAATACAATGTCACGAATTGTGTAAGCAAGCTAAAAAAGGCCTGAAACAATTCCTTTCCGATTTTTGCAGTCGTTTTTTACGTCTGTAAGCAGACATGTTTAATATTAGTTTCTTTCTTTCTTTCTTTTTCATTTGTTAGTTACTTCAACGCTAACTGTAACCTCTATCATGCGTCTTCCTCGATCAAAAAACGTACCAATTTTATTTCCTGCAGTGTTTTCGCGTCACTGCTTTCGAAATGGGGAGGGGGAGAGCACACCTGCACATTTCACGCTTGCGTCTGCTCAATGCTTCAACATCGTGCGAATTTGTGACCAGGCTTGGCCGTAGGTTTTTTACCATCATGTGTGGTTGGCAACACTTATCGGATGCAGTGGAATGGGCGGAGCTACCAACACCTGTGCTCACCTGTTCTTATCTCCGCTCGTTGTCGCTCACGCTTCGGCTCCGGGAGCCAATTCATGGGCAGGCCTGCTGTACACTATGGCAACTTTACTGAAAATGCTAAATGGCCATGCCTACTCAAGATCATTGAGAACTCACTTCTAGACTTTGCTCGGGGACCTCTACATGGAGTTATGAAAACATTTACAACCGTCGGAGAAGATGACAAAATCTAGGATCTGCGATCTTATACAACAACGTCTGGATGAGGTAATCTATATGCAACATTTACTACAAAATGAAACTGCATGACAAAAACCATATTAGGAAAACTCAAAATTAAGACGGTGACATTTTCCAAATGGTTAACTTTGGCTGCAGTATACGGTACCAGAAGATTACAAGAAATTAACAACACAAGGAACATTCACAATTTCCAGAAAAACAGGCATTTTTGAGCGATGTTCTAAATGATATGACTATCGAATAGTGCTTAATGGAGGCCACGAAATTTTCTGGGGGATTAACTCAACGTCAGACACAACGTTAGCAAGATTAATCCTTCTTTCCCAAATACTGTTTCGATAACAGAAGTTCAACAGGACTTTTGTAGCATCAGTTATTCTCAGCGTGACACGTTAAGCTAATGCCACCCTCCTTGTGTGATAATATTTCATTGCGCAAGATTGTCAATTTGACAACGGTGAATTTTGCAGAGAGTCCACTTAGAAGGAAGAGCCCTTATACAAGCAATGTAGTGTACTAAAAATGGGCAGTAAAATCTACGTTAAGTACGTATATAAATTATGTTAAGCGCTATTTTCACCTAATATTTGATGCTCATAAATTACAATTAGACATGGAAAGAGCCGTAAGGCAGAAATAGCTTTCGGGGAATATCTCAACGATCGAAATTAATTGTGCCTTCGAAGCTATGACAAATCACTCACGGTCCTTGAGAATCTTGGAGATCAATACTAGACTGCTTCAAATGATGCAAAGAGTTTTCGAAGGAGCAAAGGTAACTGTATATTGACAACAGTAATAGGAGAAACTAGAATCGGGGTATCTGTAATTATTGATGGGTGTGATTCAGATCTTTTAAGAATCTTGGTAGAAAACTTCATGAGCAGTTTCTGATTCTTTTAATGCCACATACGAACAGAACCGAAAGGAAATGCTACGAAATATAAAATTTCACGAAACTTAGCGTCATTAAATGTTTGCTTTCACTTTTTTTTTTATGATGCAACAGGCTGTGATACGACCTCAGCTATACTCAAGAGGGAATAGTTGCAAGGCTTCAAGATCCTCCAAAAAGAAAAAGAACTGTGCAAGTTAGTAAGAGTCTTCAACTCTGAGTTAGGAGTTGTGAGTTAGGAGTCAAATCTCAATCCTAACAAAATGTTCAACATTACAAATTCCTTATTCCCCTGTATGGAGAAGGAAACATGTCCTTCCTGGTATAAGCCTATCAGGTATAACAAGGAAGTGGTTGCAAAGCTTCAATATGGCCACTTTTTCCCCTATTAACACGACAGGTGTGCACCATTCAATTCGGAAGTAACTCCAAGTCCAGGTGGGAAATGGTCTAAGCAAGAACCCAATCGCTTGAGGTTGGTGTGTGAAAGAGGATATGCGAAACCAAGCATCCACACAGCTACCATCGGCTCCAACCGGATAAGCTTACTTACCTGTAGATAAAAAGTGAATGCAAGGTAGGATTGTGAACGAGACATATGTAAGTGTAAAAGAGGAATATGAAGTATTCAAGGTATTCTGCATTCTGGCAACGGAGTTCTTTTGCAAATGCAGATCGGAAGACAATCTAATACAGATTATGACGAACAACAGCTGTAGAAAACCAATATATCATTGACAACGGCTTAAATGGTGATCCAATCTATTATGATTATTACTTTGTAATACCGTCCCCGCCTTATAGACCTAACAAAATGGACATCGATGAAATTTTATGATGAAAGACATGGAAGACATGGAAGACGATCTTGATGAAATTTAAAATGAAGTTGTTAGGACAAGGTATAAAACATGGTGGTGGTTTATTGTTCTGTTTACATATTTTGGAATCCTTTAAAATAGCTGCTTTGTCACCTGAAGACAAAATGAAACCGTAGGAAGACACTCACAAGTTAACATGTTAAGCCAATTCATTTAGATATAACATTCGCATACTACAGTACTTTTCAATTGACGTTTATAACAATTGTTTATTGTTTGATTGTTTATATGTTAAGATGTTCAACAGCAGATTATAGACTCCAAGGATTCAACTATCGGCAAGGTCACTAAACATTGGGTAACTACCGTTTAGTTTTCGAATCTCCTAAAAAGAAACGAAGTTTAACTCTCTTAATACAGAACGATGTTTCGATATGCGATACATGGAAAGACTGCATGTACATTTTTTCCAAGAGGGAGCATAAGAATGAAAGGTCTACTACTCGTCGATCCAAGTTGGTTTCAACTTATTGCTCCAGCTTTTATACGACATAAGGATAATCATAAACATAAGGACATAGATCTAAGCTCATATCTTTGTTTCGACTTTCATCTGGCCAATGTTAACGGCTATTAGCTGGACTGTGCAACGAATGTAACCTAGGCAGTTTCTCATGCTATTCCGCTATATGCAGCGATCATCTATGGAGAATTTTACAGACGATTTAGTGCTTCTAATCTTGTAAAATAATTTACTTGGTGATCTAGGATTGCTCTGATCATCGGTTATGGGTATGCTCGTATACATACCAGCCCAACGGACAGTCTGCTTCAGCGTTAGAGATTAGTACACTTTGTAAGCCTCAACTACTGGCGATTAATCTGATACATTTTGTGGACTAGCTTTCTGTTCTTCAAAAGATAGCTTTGACTCGATGGACAGAACACGCATGCTCTATTCACGTCAGCGAGATAAGTTAGTGTTGAATTTTATAAATAAGATTACAGAAAAACTTGTTGCTGATCATTCCGTCTCAGATATTAATTGTGTCAAAAAGCTAATACAGTTAGTGCACTAATCTGCTAGAGAGGGGAAGCTTACCTGAACTTTACTCACCAGTGAGAAAACGTTAAGAAAATCGAGAAATTCAAAACCTACAATAAGCTTAATTAGAGTGTGCGATCCGGTAGTCAGAGCCCTGCACGAGCTGAGCGCGCCCGGTTCGGCCCGGTACCCGGCCCGGCCCAGCCCGACCCGGTCCGACCTGTTTCAAGTAATATCAAACTGGACCGGGCCCTAACCGTGCCTGGCACATTTCGGGCCGAACCGGGCCGGGCACATTTCGGGCCGAGTCCGCTTCGCCCGGATACTCTGAAAAACGGTTCGGAAATTAATGTGTTCAGCCTATTTGATTTATTAATTTATTCCACTACCTTTATTTTTGCCGTGTTTATACGCTCTCACTGTCAGCCTATGTTATTCGTAACGTGTTTGGGAAAATGCCTCTTTATTAAAGAGTGCGTTGTACTGGTAATACTATTACTATTACTGCTTCTACTACTACTATTACTACTTCTACTATTACTACTACGACCACTGCTAATCTACTACAACTACTATGACCTCGCGTCAGAGTTGACATGTCTGGTGGTACCGAATTTAATTTCTAAGTAAAGAATAAAATGGAGAAATGCTTCTTATGGCCGGTCTGCGTAGAATGTGAACCGATGCTTGATCTAGGAGGGAGAACAGTGGATCAGTAGAAAAAAACACTCACATCTGGTGCTAGACGACGTCGGATCAATCCCTGCTCATGGTATGTGAGCTTTGGTGTGGACAAACATCGTGTGCGTTTGGAGTTTCTGGGGAGGTCCTGCTTCCTCCTACTGTTTTCTTTCCACCAATTCATCCCATCATCATCCATATAGCCTGAGCAGTAGTTTCCTAAACAAGGGATGATAAAGTCAAGTGCTTGACCTAGTAAGTAGAATTTTGTACGCTACAATTGGACCACGGAAGGCAAAACCATGAACTGGCGTGGTTTTTGGTTGGTCCATACTGAAGCTTTGTTACTACTTTCTTGTTATATCTGATATGGCTTATACCAGGGAGGCCATTTTTCCATCTCCATACAAGCGAATAAAGAATTTCTAACGGTACCACTGTGTCAGGATTCACATTTGGTTGGTTGAAGACTAACTTTCAGAACCTTTCTTTTTGAAGGAACTTGAAGGCTGCAAACTATTCAGTCCTGAGTATAGCAGAGTTCATGTCACAGCATGTTGCATCATGAAAAAAGTGAAAGCAATCTTTTAATGACGCTAAAAATTTCGGACATATTATTTATAGAATGTCACGTATGTGTTAACATTCGAAGCTATTAAATAGGTATTTAATTAGCGTCCTTGATATTCACTAGGGTTTACATACTGATTTCTGTAGGATTCACTAGGTTCCGGGCTATCACTAATTATATTTTCCCGATTGTATCCTGTAAAACTTGCTATGGAACCCATTATATTCTATCTTCCGGAGCAGAATTACCTTGGGTCTGAGACCGGTGATCTGATTTATGAAGCAAATAAAGAATCGATTTTAGGTTCTTTTGAGATCTTCCCTTAGACGGTTAGTTGGAAAATATTTACGGTGTAGTATGTTCTATGTTCGCTACCAACTTAATAACACTGTTCATTACAAGGCAACCAAACTGTGGGCTAATCAAATAACCTTTCCATTACACTCTAATGATCTATATCCGATCTCTAATTTCTTACTTTATTTCTGTCCATATACAGCTACCTTTATCTTCTTGCATCATTTGAAGCTGTCTAGTATTAATCTCCAAGGTTCTCATGAACCATGATTGAATTGACGTTGCTTCAATGGCAGACTTATTCAATCGTTGGAATACTTCACTATTTTTTTTTGGAATCCTTCGTCACCTTCCGTGCCTAATTGTAATATATATCATTAAGATATAAGTTGAAAATAGCGCTTAACATAATTTATATACGTACTGTACTTAAAGCAGATTTCATTTGCCATTTTTCGTTTACACCACTGCGTGTAGAAAAACTTTTCCTTCTACGTGTTAGTTTTAATTCTCAGTACATCAAAGACTTGTTACATTGAGCGCAGTCGAATTGACATTCTTATGCAATGAGATATTATCACACATGGAAGATGGCATTAGCTCAACGTGCCGCTGAGATGACAAAGTGTCTCCTCAAAAGTACTTTAGAACTTTTGTTATCGTAACAGTATATTGGAATGATTTATTAATCTTGCTAACGTTATGTCTCACGTTGAGTTAATCCTCGAGAAGATTTCGCGGCCTTCATTAAGCACTGATCGATTATCATATCAATTGGAACTTCGCTTAAAAGGACATCTTTTTCTGTGAATTATGAAGGTTCCATGAGTTGTTAATTATTTGCAATCATCTGATACCGTATTTGCCTCCAGGGCTTTCATCTGTTGAGTATAGGTTCCCTAATATGGTTTTTGTCATGCAGTTTCATTTTCTTGTAAATGTTGCATATTGATTTCCTCATATAAATGTTGCATATTGATTGCAGATGTCCCTTTATGAAAATTCTTCATATCCAATTTTTTGAAAGAAAAAGGAATATTATATAACCGTAGCATCGTCTTGATAAGAATATCCTATCACATTTCTTCACTCTGACTTCACTCTGAAAGCCTCGCCACAACGATTGTGTAATGGTGAGATACACACCTCTGCGTTTGATATAAGCAGTGTGGTCCCTCTGAATTTGTTCAATATTTCAATATTAAGTACTAATACTAAATACTCTACTCTTCTGCATACAGTAAAAAACAGCAAGAAAATAGAAAAAACACATGAGTTATGACATTACATCAGCCATTATACTGGAAAGGTGTTCAAATCGTACCACAGCTGAAGAAATTTCTGAACGGCCCATGGTTGTAACACTTTGAGGAGGTTTGCAGTTAAGTAATTTGTAAGCACGATTGGATACATTAAGTCAGGATATGTTGGGGAAGAACTTTGGTGTATCCTGTACACTATGACAACTTTAGTGAAAATGCTGAATGGCCATGCCAACTCATCATCATTGAGAACTCGCTTCTAGACTTTGCTCGGGGACCTCTCTCTACATGGGGTTATGAAGACACTTATAAACGTCGAAGGATTTCACAAAATCCAAGATCTGCGATCTTATTCAGCAACGTCTGAATGAGGAAATCTCTAAGCAACATTTACAACCCAATGAAAATGCATGACAAAACAATATTAGGAAATCTTAAAATTAAGACGGTGACATCTTCCGAACCGTTAATTTTGGCTGCTGTATAAAGGTATGAGAAGATTACAAGAAATTAACAACACAAGGAACATTCACATTTAGCAGAAAAACAGGCGTTTTTGAGCAAAGTGTCAAGTGATTTGATAATCGAACAGTGCTTAACGATAGCCACAAATTTTTCTGGAGGATTAACTCAATATTAGACACAACGTTAGCAAAATTAATTCTACATTCCCAAATACGTTTACGATAAAAAAAAGTTCTACAGTACTTTTGTGGACATCAGCTTATCATCAGAGAGACAGGTTGACATGATGCCACCTTCCTTGTGTGATAATGTCTCAATGCGCAAGAATGTCAATTCCACTGCGGTGAATATTGGAGAGTCTCTCTTGTCTTGTGTTTTAAAACCCACACGTAGAAGGATGAGTCCTTCTACACGCAATGGTGTGGACTAAAAATGGTCTAAGCATGAACCCAGTCGATGGAAAGAGGATATCCGAAATCCAGCATACACACAACTACCAATGGCTTCAGCTGGATAAGCCTACTTATCTGTAGATAAAAAGTGATTGCAAGGTAGGATTGTGAACCAGACACATGTAAGTGTAAAAGAGCCGTTAGATGGCAGATCGGAAGACAATCTGATTTAAATGATGACGAACAATAGCTGTAGAAAACCAACATTTCTTTTACAACAGCTTAAATGATGATCCAATCACTTATAATTAATATTTTGTAACACCGTCCAAGCCTTATAGACCTAACAAAATGAACTTGAAGACGATCATGATGAAACTTTAAATAAGGTGTGTAGACAAGGTACAAAAGATGCAGGTGGTTTATTGTTCTGTTTACATAATTTGGAATCCTTTAACACGAGCTGCTTTGTCACCCGAAGAAAAAATGAAATCGTAGCAGGACTTATTTCAGTTAACAATCAAAAACCAATTAATTTCGATATCACATTCGCGTACAACAATATCAATTAATTGTACGTTTGTAAAAGTTTTTATTGTTTGAGTGTTTATGTTAAGATGTTCAACAGCAGAAGAGAGTCTATATGGATTCTGCCATATGCAAGGACACTAAACATTGTGTAACTACCGTTTAGTTTTCGAATCTCCTAGAAAGAAGCAAAATTTAACTCTCTTAATATAGAACGTTGTTTCGATATGCGATACATGGAAGGACACCATGTACATTTTTATCCAAGAGGGACGAAGGAATGAAAGCTCTACAACACGTCGATCCCTGTTGGTTTCAAGTTATTGCTCTAGGTTTTATGACATAAGGACAATCAATGCTTTCCGCTAAGCACCTTGTTCCTTTGCGACTGTACCAAGTTGCTTTTCAGTCAGAAAGCCACGAAGCGTAACAATAATCCGTTACACATATGGTCTTAAACTAGTAAAGGATTCAGATGCAGTTAAGGCCTTGAAACTCTAATAGATGTTTTTTTAGGTAATTAAAAACGTGTTTACTTTGTAGACCTAGGCCCGCTTCTCTTGGCCTGTGAGACCAGTCCGGTCATTGAATTTATTAAGCTAGCGGTTTAAAAAAGTATTTCGCGATACTAAGTAGTTAAACAAGCCCGGTAGAACAGGTGTAGAACAAAGACATCAACAAATTATCAAATGACAAAAATTTTCTTGTACACAGGTTACGTTAGCAGATTCTCAGTTAAGTGCACCTAAAACATATAAAAATTCCTAGGCTTACTTCCCACATCTTCCAGCAGAAGCCCTAAATTTTCTCCCTTAGTAAAGGTGTTCGAGTACTTGCTAGTGTCGGTGCCCAAAGAAAGTAATAAATACTTCTATTCACTTTCGATTAGCATGAAAGTTAACATGCGTCTTTAAAAAATTTCAAGATGTTTTTTGCAACCTTAACTCTATCAAGATGCTATATTTATAACGCAACGTATCTATCACACTAATCTTCAGGCTATAGAACCTTTAAGTCTTTTTGACCCGCACGGTTTACCTTGCACTACAGAAGGCATATCGCACAATGTTAATAAGCTTATTAGAGGATTTGAATTTCTCGATCTTCTAAACATTTTCTCACCGATGAATAAAGTTCTGCTATGTTCCCCTCTGTACCAGATTGCTTCACCAACTGATTTAGCTTTTTGACACCTTTAATATCTGAGACGGAATGATCAACAAGAAGTATTTCTGTAATCTTAATTATTAAATTAACACTAACTATCTCGCTGACTTGAATAGAGTTTGCGTGTCCTGTCCTTCGATTCATAGGTATTTTCTCAATGCAGAAAGCTACTCTACAAAATGTACCTCTACTCTACAATATTTGAAAAGAAGAGTAGTCAGTATAGGATTTTTCAATTGCAATTTACTCCCTGTAATAAACTAAAATCTGTAGAAAAATTACTTTCATATGGCATATCTACAAGGCTGCCAACTGTGGATTTCCGCAGAAATAATGGTATTACTAATAGTAGATTTCAGTTTGCATGCATTACAAATGACGAGAGAGTGTGAGTTGAAGTGGGAAAAATACGGGAGAAATATTGTCCTTAGGTCTTGCAAATTAAAAATATTCGAGTTTATAACCAGTGACGTGCTGAACAAGAAGCTTTTAACTGAGTAAGACTGTATATCACGGTGAGCTCAAAACGTAAAGTAAAGAGAAAGCGCGTTAAAATGATGGACAAGTTGATGGGTCACTTGCGATAGAACAAGCAATCCCGAGCTTGTGAAGCTTTTTCTAATATGCATCCACTACGTCAGAAATCGCCTTAAAAAGATAACATTAGCAGAGATGTCACTTGACTTCATTATAATAGTATTCCACAATGTATGAAAAAAAAATAATCATAAGAGATTAAATCGATCACTAAGTGATGCCGTGATTAAAGAAATAATTGGGACGATGGAAAAGTATTTAGATTTTTAATAAGTGGTTTAGGGTGCAACAGGTGTGCCAATAATTCGAGGGTTCTATGTCGAGGTGTTCGGTAAAACTAAAAGACTTATGGCGGCTTATGTCTTTCCAGAAATATTTTGAAATTTAGAAATCAGTGGACGTGGCCATGTATTCCTTAATTCCTTTTGGCTAACAGCTATTAAGGTAATTCAACAATGATTCGGAAGACGCAGTATCTTGTGTTGTACTCCTAGGTCTTAAAAACGAAGCAGTAATGCTCTTAGAGATACTTAACGCACATTATAGAATGGCTAACAACTTGAAAAACCTTGGACTTACTTCTCCCTTTAATAAGACGAGGATATCAACGGCATATAGTTGTGGGAACGTACAGCGGAAATATGATGTGATTCCAAATTTAAAAAACATACTTATTATTTTATCAATGATATTCAAGCAATGAAATACTTCGCTTTTATATGCAGCTACAATACAATTTGAGATTGCTTCATGCTGAAAAATCTACTTAGCACCCATAACGGCACACCTTGTTCCTGATTGTTAGCTTGATAGTAACTGTTTACTCCAAGTAGTGGTGTTCTTATGGATATATATTTTAAAGAAAGTCACCTGTGTGTTAACACTCGAGGCTATCAAATATGCATTTAATTATATTTCTTGCTGCTCACTAAGGCGTACTTTCAGAGTAGTGTAGTATTCACTAGGTTCGGGTCTATCATTAATAATATTTTCACGATTGCATACTGAAAAAACTTGTTATGGTACCCATTACATTCCAACCTCCGAAGAAGCGTTACTTTTGGTCTGAGACTGGTGATCTGACCGTTGAGACAAAAAAAGAATCGATTTTAGTCTCCTTTGAGATCTTCCCTTAGACGGTTAGTTGGAAAATATTTACGGTAGAGTCAGTCCTGTGTTCGCTACCAACTTAATAATACTGTTCATCACAAGGCAACCAAACTGTGGGCTAATCAAATAATCTTTCCATATCATACTAATGATCTATATCCCGTCTGTAATTTCTTCCATTATTCTTGTCCGTATACAGCTACCTTTATCCTTCGAGAACTTCTTGCATCATTTGAAGCCGTGTAGTATTGATCTCCAAGTTTGTCAAGAAGCGTGATTGAATTGTCGTTGCTTCAACAGCAGACTTAAATTCCATCGTTGCAATACTTCCCGAATGTTCATTTTTTTAATCTTTCGTCACTTTCCGTGTCTAATTGTAATAATATTCTTAAAATATAAGTTGAAGATAGTGCTTAACATAATTTATATACGTAGTGTACTTAAAGCAGATTTTAATTGCCATCTTTCGTCTACACCACTGCGTGTAGAAGAACTCTTCTTTCTACGTGTGAGTTCTAATTCTCAGTACAACAAAAACTCGTTTACTTTGAGTGCAGTCGAAATGACATTCTTGAGCAATGAGATATAATCACACATGGAAGGTGGCATTAGCTCAACGTGCCGCTGAGATGACAAAGTGTCTCCTCAAAAGTTCTTTAGAAGTATTGTTATCGTAACAGTTTTTGGAATGATTTATTAATCATGCTAACGTTATGTCTGACGTTGAGTTAATCCTCCAGAAATTTCGTGGCCTTCATTAAACACTAATCGTTTACCATATCAGTTGGAACTTTGCTCAAAAAGACATCTTTTTCTGCGAATTATGAAGGTTCCTTGAGTTGTTAATTTTTTGCAATCATCTGATACCGTATTTGCCTCCAGGGCTTGCATCTGTTGAGTATAGTGTTGTGCAAATTTTTCATAGAAAAGAAGACCAGCTGCTTGAGAAAACGGAAGCTTTAATTTAATAGCCTTTAAATAATGTTTCTACTTTCCTGTTGATTCAAGTCCCTTTGGATGAATTGCAATACGATTATGACCTTCTCTATATGCACTAGCCAAAGTTTGCCGGTTCGGATTAGGTCACCGTGTTAATTTTTAGATTACCTAATATGGTTTTTCTCATGGAGTTTCATTTTCTTGTAAATGTTGCATATTAGTTTCCTCATCCAGACATAGTTCAATAAGATCCAAGATCCTAAATTTAGGCATTTCCTCCGAGGATTGTAAATGTTTACATAAACACATGTAAGCGTCGCTGGGCTAAGTCTAGAAGTGAGTTCTCAATGATGTTGAGTAGGCATGGACATTCAGAATTTTCACTAATGTTGTTATAGTGTACAGGATTCACGAAAGTTCCTCTATATCATTTCCAGACATAATGTATCGAATTATGCCTAGAAATTACTAAGTGGAAACGTCTTACGGGCGGTACAACTTTGGACAGTTCAAAAATTTCATCAGCTGCAAATACGCTTTGAGACCTTTCCAGTATAAAGGCTGATCTAAAGTGATTACCCAAGTCAAGTGCTTTGTTCACTTTTCTTGCACATATTTAGTGTATGCGAAAGGGTAGAATATACAGTATTAGTACTTGATGTTCAAATATTGAAGAAATAAAGAGGCACTACACTGCTTATATGAAAAAGAGAGGTGTGTACCTCACCATTACACTAACGTTGATGCGAAACTTTCACAAGATGAATAGCTATCCAAAGGTTGTTTGAGAATAGCAAATCGAGACGGGTGATGAGAGTGAAGATTTGATTAAATCTTCCAAATAAGACAGCATTGACACACCAAGAAAATAAGTGTATGTCGTTAGAGGGAAGGAGGATGTCAGAATGACGAAATGTGATACGATATTCCTATCAAGACAATGCTACACTGATATCATTCAAGAACTTTGATGTGGAGAATTTTCTAGAGACCTGAAATTAATGACTTTTTCTGCTCTATGAAATGTGTGGCACTTAGTTACTAATCAAAGCATACAGTGAACTTTATGAAACGGTTGCTTAGTGATAACCAGTGTTACTAAGTTGGTAGCAAACACAGGACTAACTATACCGTAAATATTTTCTACCTAACCGTGCAAGAGAAGATCTCAAAAGAACCTAAAACCAATTCTTTCTTTTCTTGCTCATCGATCAGATAACCGGCCTCAGGCCCAAAGAAAGGCTGCTCCTTTGAGGTTAGAATATAATGGGTTTCATAGCAAGTTTTACAGGATACAATCGGGAAAATACAATTAATGATAGACCGGAAACTAGTGAATCCTACACAAATTTGTATGTAAACCCTAGTGAGCATCAAGGACGCTAATTAAATACCTATTTAATAGCCTCGATTGTTAACACACAGAAGACTTTCTATAAATAATATATCCGTAAGAACGCAATTTGTTGGATTAAACAGTTTTCATCAGGCTAAAGATCAACAACTAGGTGAAAGCGTTATGGGTGTCAGAATAACAATTAAGAAATAGGTGAGAGTGACATGAGTCTTAAGTAAATTTCTTCAGCTGAAGCGCTCTCAAATAATTTTGTAGTTGAATATAGACGGGAAGTATTGCTTGAATATCATTGATAAATTAGTACTTGTTTTTTACATTTGGTATCCTAACATTTTTCTATTCCAAGGGCCCACCTAAAACAACCGCTGTTCGTTCACAAATCTATACGTCTTTGATACCCTCGTCTTAAAGAGGCAGAAGTAAATACACGGTTTTTTACATGGTATACCATTGTATAATGAGTTAGAGAGCTCTAAAAGCACTATTGCTTCGTTTTAACACCTAGGTACACAACACAATATTTTACGGCTTCGGATTCATTGTTGACTTCCTTTACTAGCTTTTAACCATTACGAATTAACATCCCGATGTCCACTGCTGACTTCTAAATATCACGGCATTGTAAGAAGGACTTAAGGCGGCATTATCCATTTAGCCTCCAGTAACCTCCATACGAAACCCTCGAATTATTGGCGCGCTTCTTGCACTCTAAACCACTAATTAAATATCGAACATCCCGTTCGTACTCAAAATTATTTCTTTAATCACCGCTTCACTTAGAAATCGCTCTTATCAATATCTCTTTTCACACATTGTAGAATACTTTAACATTGAAGAAAAAGCTTCACAAGCCCGGAGATGGTCATCCTATCGCTAGTGACCCATCAACTTGAGAATTTTTCAACGCGCTTTCTCTGCACTATACCTTATGAGCTCACAGTGATATCCATTCTTTCTCAGCTAAAGATTTCTTGTTCCGCACGTCACAGGGTTTAAACTCGAATATTTCGAATTAGCAAATCTTAAGAACAATATGAGCTGCTGTACTTATCCCTTTTCAACCCGCCCTCTCACATCGGTTAAACTGCATGCAAACTCATTCCACTCGTTCTAATAAAGTATCATGGCGTATCTGGACATCTGCTGTTATTATCATTTTACCTAAATACATGATGATATATACAATTAGCAATACCATTATTTCTGCAGAAAGCCACAGTCGGCAGCCTTGTAGATGAAAATTAAATTTTTTGCCATATGAAAGTAATTTTTCATCAGATTTTAGTCAATTACAGCGGGTAAGTTGCAATTGAAAAATCCTAATCTCACTGCGCTCGTTATCAAATATTACTATGTCTGGTTGATTGTAGTGCATGCTAACTGATTGTATTCTTTTTTCATAAGAGAACAACACGTATCTCGACATTTCTTCTTACTATAATATATGAATGTTTCTGTATCTTGGTAACAGAATGTTATCTGAAAACAGTCTGAAGTAAAGATCTATGGACTTTATCCTTGCCAATGTTACGGCTCTTAGCTGGACTGTGCAACGATTGTACTCTAGCCAGTTCTACAGACGATTTGGTGCCTCTATTTTTGTAAAAAAATTTACTTGAAGATCTCGGATGGCTCTGGTCAACGGCCATGGATATGCTCGCATACATACCAGGCCAAATGACAGTCTGGTTCAGTGTTAGAGATGACTACACTTCGTACGCCTCAAATGCTTCGATTAATCGGGTAAATTTTGTGTTGTACCTTTCTGCTCTTAAAAGGATACCTTTGAGTCCATGGACAACACTCGCATACTCTATTCACGTCTGCTGAATGATGTAGTGTTCAATTTAATAAATATGATTACAGAAATTCTTCTTGTTAATCATTCCGTCTCAGATATGAAATGTGTCAAAAACCTAATACAGTTGGTTAACAAATCTGCTAAAGAGGGGAGGCTTAGCTGAACTTTCCTCATCGGAGAGAAAGCGTTTAAAAGTTCGAGAAATTCAAATTCTCCAATAAAAAGTGACTGCTACATAGGATTGTGAACGAACCACATGTAAGTTTAAAAGAGTTCTACATTCTGCCTAGATGGTTCATTTACAAATGGCAGATCGGAAGACCATATGATTTAGATGCTGACGAACAACAGCTGTAGAAAACCAATTTGTTATTGACAACGGCTTAATTGCTGACCTTATCAGTTATGATTATTATTTCGTGACTACGTCACCGCCTGATAGACCTAACAAAATGGACACGAAGGTGATCTTGATGAAACTTTAAGTAAGGAGTAGTAAAAAATGATGAAGGTGGTTTATTGTTTAGTTTATATATTTTGTAATCGTTTAACACGAGCTCCTTTTGTACCCGAAGAGAAAACGAAACTGTAGCAGGACACATTTAAGTTAACGAGCAAAAGCCAATTAATTTAGAAATTACATTTGCATACTACAGATCACTCAATTGTACGTTTATAACAATTGTTTATTGTTTGATTGTTCATATTTTAAGATGTTCAACTCCAGATGATTGAATCCGAGGATTCTGCCATCTGCAAAGACACTTAAAATTATGTAACTGCCGTTTCGTTTACGACTCTTCTACAAGGAAGTAAATTTTAACACATTAATAAAGAACAAAGATTGGATTTACCGTACATGGAAAGACTCCATGAACATTTATATCTAAGACTGGGTCGTAAGAATGAAAGCTCTACCACACGTCTTTCACAAGTGGATTCAACTTATTGCACTAATATTTATACGACATAAGGATTATCAATCCTTACTGCTAAGCACCATTTTCCTTTGTGACTGTACGAAGCTACTTTTCAGATGGAAGCCCACGAAGCTAAACAATTTTCCGTAACACTTATACTAGACTTATGGTCGTAAGCTTGTAAAGGATTCAAATGCAGGTTCTTGGCCTTAAAATCTAGTAGGGGATTCTTAGGAAAATAGGTGCGTGATTATCTTGTAGAACAAGGCACACTTCTCTTAGCCTTAGTCCGGCCGTTGAATTAATAAACCTAGCACTGATTCGCGATACAAAGTTCTACAGGATTGGTAGAAGAGGTGTGGATCAGAGACATCATCAAAATTATCAGGCGGCAGATTTTTTTGGTACTTGGGTTACATTGGGAGATTTTCAGTCAAGTACTCCCGAAAGATATAAAACTTTCTAGGCTCGCATCCCATATCTTGAGCCACAAGCCCTGAATATCCATCCATGGGAATAGTGTTCGAGAACATGCTCGTCTCAGTGGCCAAAGTAAGTAGTACAGATTGCGATAAATTTTTGATTAGCCTGAAAGTTAAACTTGAGTTAATAAAAAATATCGAGGCGTTTTTTGCCACCTTGATTTATCAAAATCTTATATGGATAACTCTACGTATCTCTCACACTAATATTTAGTTTATAGAATCTTAAAGTCTTTCTGGCTCGCATGGTTAATCTTGCACCACAGAATGCCTTATCGCACAGTCTTATTAAGCATATTGGAGGATTTGAATATCTCAATTTTCTCAACGTTTTCTCACCGGTAAGTAAATTCAGTTCGTGTTACTGTTCGGTTCAAAATCTCTTATTGTCGCGAATTCTGTCGAGGAATATGAAGCTTAAAATCTCTAAAACGATAATCATGCCTGTTGTTCTGAATGGCTGCGAAACATGGTCACTTACTCTGAGGGAAGAACTTAGACTGAAAGTATTTGAGAACAAGATTATGAGACGAATATTCGGATCCAAGAGGAACGGGAATGGGGAATGGCGGAAACTTCATAACGAGGAACTACATAATTTATATGGTTTACCCAACATTGTTGGGGTCGTCAAGACTAGGAGGCTTAGGTGGGCGGGTCATGTAGCTAGAATGAAACAAAGTAGAAACGCTCAAAGTCTTGATTGGAAGACCAATCGGAGAACGACCATTAGGAAGACGTAGACGCAATGAGAGGACAATATTAAAATGGATCTCGCAGAGATTGGAATACAAAGTAGAAACTGGATGCAGTTAGCTAAGGATAGACGTCAGTGGAGAGCTTTTGTGTCAGTGGGTTCCATAGGCCACAGAATTAATTAGTTAAGTTAATTATGGTAAGCTTCCGCTCTGTAGCAGACTAGTACATCAACTGGATCAGCTTTTCGATACCTTACATATCTGAGAGGGAATGATCTCCAAGAAAATTTTCTGTAATCTTATTTATTAAATTAAACACTAGCTCATCTCGCATTTGTGAATAGAGCTTGCGTATCCATTCACGACTGAAAGTAGTCCTCACAAGAGGAGAAAACTACTCTAGGTTCCGGTCTATCATTAATATTATTTTCACGATTGCATAATGAAGAAACTTGCTATGTAACCCATTAGATTCTAACTTCCGAAGCAGCCTTACTTTGGGTCTGAGACCGGTGATTTGATCGATGAGACAAATAAAAAATCGATTTTAGGTGTTTTTGATATCTTCCCGTAGACGGTTAGGTGGAAATCATTGAATGGTCCTGTGTTCGCTACCAACTAAATAACACTGGTCATCAGAAAGCAACCAAACTTTGAGCTAATCAAATTATCTTTTCATATAATCTCATTGTGTGCTTTGATTAGTAACTAAGTGCCACACATTTCATAGAGAAGAAAAGGACATTTATTTTAGATGTCTGTTGATGAAAATTCTCCATGTCCAAGTTATTGAATGTATAATTAAACTTATATCACGGTAGCACTGTCTTGATAAGATTATCGTGTCACATTTCTCCACTCTTACATCCACTTTATCTCTAATGCTATACACTCATGTTTTTGGTGTGTCAATGCTGTCTTACTCGGAAGATTTAATCAAATCTTTACTCGCGTCTCGATTTCCTATTCTCAAACAACCTTTCGATAGTTATTCATCTTGTGAAAGCCTCGCCACAACGATTGTATAATGGTGAGATACACACCTCTGCGTTTGACATATGCAGTGTGGTTCCTCTGAATTTCTTCAATATTTCAACATGAAGTACTAATACTATATGTTCTAGCCTTCTGCATACAGTAAAGAAGTGCAAAGAAAATAGAAGAAGGCACATTCGTTATGACATTAGATCAGCCATTATACTGGAAAGATGTTCAAATCGTACCACAGCTGAAGAAATTTCTGAACGGTCCATACTTCTAACGCTTTGATGAGGTTTGCAGTTAAGTAATTTCTAAGCACGATTGGATACTTTAAGTCAGGATATGCTGGAGAAGAACTTTGGTTGACATTGGTTAACTTTCGTTAACAAGAGCCGTTAACATTGGTAAGAAAAAGTCGAAGCACATTGATATGTGCATACAACATTTTTTTAATAAGTTACAAAATCATTCAAATATTCTATTAAGAGGAGATGTCGAGATACGTGTTGTTCTTATCAAAAAGAATGCAATCAGTTATCATGCTCTACAATCAACCGGACATAGAAGCGTAGTGTGATTAGGATATTTCAGTAGCAACTTACACGCTATAATTGAATAAAATCTGTTGAAAAATTACTTTCATATGGCAAAAGATTTAAGGCTCATCTACAGGGCTGTCTACTGCGGCATTCTACGGAAATAATGGTATTACTAATTGTAGATATCAAGATGAATTTAGTTAAAAAGATAATAACAGTAGATGTAGAGATCCGCCATGATAGTTGCTTTAGAACGTGTGGAGTTAGTTTGCAAGCAATACAACCGAAGTGAGCTTGCGGGTTGAAATGGGAAAAGTACATCAGTCCATATTGTTCTTGACAAGTTGATGGGTCACTTGCGTTAGGATAAGAATCCCCGAGCTTGTGAAGCTTTTTGTAACATGCATCCACTAGGCCAGAAATCGTCTTAAAATGAGAACGATAGCAGAGATGTCACTTGACTTCATTGTAATAGTATTCCACAATGTCTGAAAAGAGATATTAATAAGAGATTATATCCATCTCTAAGTGATGCGGTGATTAAAGAAATAATTTTAGGATGCAAGGAGATGTTCGATTTTTAATTAGTGGTTTAGGGTGCAACAAGCGCTCCAATAATTCGAGGGTTTCATTTGGCGGTTATCGGTAAGGCTAAACGGATTATGCCGGGTTATGTCCTTCTTACAACGCTGTGAAATTTAGAAGTCTGCAGTGGACATCGGCAAATATTCCTCAATGACTTAAAGCTAGTAAAAAAATCAACAATAAATCCGAAGGCGTAAGATACTGTGTTGTGTACCTAGGTCTTAAGACGATGCAATAGTGCTTTTAGAGCTCTTTAACTCACATTGTACAATGGCAAACCATGTAGAAAACCGTGGATTTACTTTTCCCTTTATTAAGACGGGGTATCACACACGCATAGCTTTCGGAACTAACAGCGGTTTGTTTTAGGTCGGCCCTTGGCATTGAAAAATGTTGTGATACCAAACGTAAGAAACATAAGTATTTATTTATCATTGATAATCAAGCAATTGCTATACTTACCGTTTATAAACACTAGAATACAATTAGAGAGTGCTTCTTGCTGAAGAAATATATTTAACACCCATAACGCTCTCACCTTGTTCTTGGTCGTTAGCATGATAGAAACTGTTTAATCCAAGGACTTGTGTTCTAACTGATATATTAAACAATGTTTCTTATGTGTTAAAACACGAGACTATAAAATATGCATTTTATTTTCGTCATTGCTGCTCACTAGAACTTACATAGAGTTGTGTAGGCTTCACTAGGTCCGGCCAATCATTATTAATATTTTCAGGATTACATAATGAAAAACTTGCTATGAAACCCATTATATCTAACCTCCGAAGCAGCCTTACCGGTGTTCTGATCGATGAAGCAAATAAAGAATTGATTTTAGGTTGTTTTGAGATCTTCCCTTAGACGGTTAGGTGGAAAATATTAAAGGTATAATCTGTCCAGTGTTCTCTACCAACTTAGTAACACTCGACATCATAAAGCAACCAAACAGTGGGCTAATCAAATAATCTTTTCATATAAGCTCACTGTATGCTCTGATTAGTAATTAAGTGCCACAAATTTCATAGAGCAGAAAAAGTAATTTATTTCACATGTCTCTCTTTTTTTTTTTTTAAATTCTCCATATCCAAGTCCTTGAATGAAAAAGTAATCTTATTTCACGGTAGCATTCTCTTGATAAAAATATCGTATCTCGTTTATTCATTTTGACATCCACTTTCCCTCTAATGCTATACACTCATTTTCTTGGTGTGTCAATGCAGTCCTCATCCTCACTTGCTTCTTGCGTCTCGATTTCCTATTCTCAAACAACGTTTGGATTACTATTGATCTTGTGAGAGGTTCGCCACAACGATTGTGTAATGCTGTTATATACACCTCTCCTTTTCATATAAACAGTGTAGTGCCTCTTTATTTCTTCAATATTTCAACATCAAGTACTAATACTATATGTTCTACTCTTTCGCATACAGTGAATAATTGCAAGAAAAGTAAACAAAGCACTTGTGTAATCACATTAGATCAGCCATCATACTGGAAACGTCTCAAATCGTAGATGAAGCTCAAGAAATTTCTGAACTGTCCAAAGTTGTACCCTTAGGAGGTGTCTACTTAAGCAATCTCTAGGCATGATTGGATACATTATGTCATGAAATGGTATAGAACTTTTGGGTATCCTGTACACTATGACAACATTAGTGAAAATTTTGAATGTCCATTCGTACTCAACATCATTGAGAATTAACTTCTAGACTTTGCTCCCGACCCTTACATGTGTTTATGCTAACATTTAGAACCCTCGGAGGAGATGACTAAATCTAGGATCTTGGATCTTATTGAACGTTGTCTGGATGAAGAAATCAATATGCAACATTTACAAGAAAATGAAATTGCATGCCAAAAACCATATAATGGTAAACATCAAAATTAAGACGATGACCTTATCCGAACGGTAACTTTGGCTGCAGTATATAGAAAGGGTGATAATTGTATTGCAATTCATCCAAAGGGACTAGATTGAATAAGGGACTTGACACTTTATATGAAAGCAATTAAATTATTGCTTCCGTTTTCTCAAACAGCTGGTCATCTTTTCTATGAAAAATTTAAACATCTCTATACTCAACAGATGGAAGCCCTTGAGGCTAATACGGTATCAAAAAATTAAAGAAATAAACATCTCAAGGAACCTTCATAATTCGGCCACGAAATTTTCTGGAGGACTAATTCAACGTCAGACACAACGTTAGAAGGATTTAAAAAAAATTCAAAATACTGTTAG
The DNA here is from genome assembly GCF_964235325.1 of Thermobia domestica. Classification (NCBI taxonomy): domain Eukaryota; kingdom Metazoa; phylum Arthropoda; class Insecta; order Zygentoma; family Lepismatidae; genus Thermobia; species Thermobia domestica. The sequence continues at coordinate 146,982,967 of NC_137469.1, forward strand.
GGTAACAGAAGTTCTAAAGATATTTTGAGGAGAGACTTTGTCTTCTCTGGGGCACGTTGAGCTAATGCCGTCTTCCTTATGTGATAATATCTCAATGCAGAACAATGTCAATTCGACTGCGCTGAATATAGCAGTCTTTGTTGTACCGAGATTTAAGGCCCACACGTAGAACTAAGAGTTCTTCTACACGCAATGGTGTAGACGAAAAATGGCAAGTAAAATTAGGGTTAAGTACATACAGTACGTATATAATTATGTTAAGCGCTATTTTCATTTTATATCTTATGGATATATATTACAATGAGACACGGAAAGTGACGACAAATTAAGAAAAAAAGACCACACGCTCTACAACTAACCATACATAGTAATATTTCATAAGAAGCGTAGTGAGATTAGGATTTTTCATTTCCAAATCACATGTTGTAATAGACTAAAATCTGGTGAATTATGCCCTTCGTATAGCGGAAGAACTAACATTTATCTACAAGGTTGCCGTCAGTGGGTTTCTGCAGAAATAATGGTATTACTAATTGTAGATATCATGATGCATTTAGATAAAAAGATAATAACAGTAGGTGTCGAGATCCGCCATGATACTTGCATTAGAACGAGTGGAAACGGTTTGCATGCAGTACAACCGCCGAGAGCGGGCGGGATGATATGGGGAAAGTACGGCAGCTCATATTGCTCTTAGGACTTGAAAATTTCAAAAATATTCGTGTTTAAACCTTGTGACGTGCGGAACAAGAAACCTTTAGCTAAGAAAGAATGAATATCACGGTGAGCTGGCAAGGCATAGTAAAGAAAAAAAGCGTTAAATTAATGGACAAGTTGATGGGTCACTTGCGATAGGACAAGCAACCACGAGCTTGTAAAGCTTTTTGTAATTCGTGAAGCATGAGTTACCACCTTACATTGAGTAAAATAGCACAGATGTCACTTGACTTTTTGTAAAACTGTTCTGCAATTTCTGAAAAGAGATATTAAAAAGAGATTTAATCGATCTCAAAGTTATGCCGTGATTAAAGAAATAATTTTGAGGATAGACGTGGATGTTCGATTTTTAATTAGTGGTTTAAAGTGCAACAGGCACGCCAATAATTCAAAGGTTCCACTATTTGCCGTACCAGTATCTGGGAATCAAGGATTAATTTTGCTAACGTTGTGTCTGACGTTGAGTTAATCCCCGAAAAAATTTCGTGCCCTTAATTAAGTACTGTTCGATAATCATATCAATTGGAACTTCGCTCAAAAAGGACTCTTTTTCTGCGAATTGTTAATGTTACTTGAGTTGTTAATTTCTTGTAATTCTCTGATACCGTACTTGCCTCCACTTGCCTTATCTGAGTATAGTGATGTGCAAATTTTTCATAGAAAAGATGACCAGCTGCGTGAGAGAAAGGAAGCATTAATTTAATTGCCTTCAAATGAGGTTCTGGTCACGTGCTCAACCTAGTCACTTTCGATTGCAATACGATTATGACCTTCTCTATATACTGCAACCAAAATTAAATGTTCGGAAAATGTCACCGTCCTAATTTTGAGATTTTCAAATACGGTTTTAGTCATGCAGTTTCATTTTCATCTCCTCCGACGGTTGCAAATGTCTTCATAACCACATGTAGAGAGCGCCGAGCAAAGTCTAGAAATGAGTTCTCAATGATCTTGAGTAGGCATGGCCATTCAGCTTTTTCACTAAAGTTGTCATAGTGTACAGGATGCACCCACGTTCTTCTATACCATTTCCTTACATAGTGCATTCAACCGTGCTAGAAATTAATAAACTGCAAAACTCCTAAAAGGGGGTGCACTTAGGACCGGTCAAAAATTCTTCAGCTGAGGTACGATACTAACACCTTGCCAGTATAATGGATGATCAAATATCATAACGCATGTGGATTTTTCACTTTTCTTGCAGTTGTTTACTGTATGCAGAAGAGTAGAATATATAGTATTAGTACATGATGTTGAAATATTAAGGAAATGCTGATGAACTACACCGCTTATATCAAATAAGAGGTCCTCTATCTCACCATTACACAATCGTTGCGCCGAAGCTTTTACAAAATGAATAGCTATCCAAAGGTTGTTTGAGAACAGAAAATCGAGACGCGACACGCCAGTGAAGACTTGATTAAATCTTGCGAGTAAGACAGCGTTGACACACCAAGAACATGAGTGTATAGCATTAGAGGGAAAATGGATGTCAGAGTGAAGAAATGTGATACGATATTCCTCTCAAGACAATGCTACCGTGATATAATATTACTTTTACATCTAAGAACTTGGATATGGAGAATTTTCATCAACAGACATCTGAAATAAATGACCTTTTCTTCTCTGTGAAGTGTGTGGCACTTATTTACTTATCAAAGCATACAATGAGATAATATGAAGAGATTAATTGATTAGCCCACAGTTTGGTCGCTTTGTGAAGACCAGTGTTACTAATTTGGTAGCGAACACATTACTAATGTAAATATTTTTTACCTAGCCGTCTAAGGGAGGATCTCAAAAGAACCTAAATCGATTCTACATTTGTCTCATCGATCAGATCACTGGTCCCAGTCCCAAAGTAAGGCTGCTTCGGAAGTTAGATTATAATCGGTTCCATTAGAAGTTTTTATTATTATGCAATCGTGAAAATATTATTAATCACAGTCCGCAACCTAGTGAATCCTACACAGCTCTGTATGTAAGCCCTAGTAAGCAGAAGGACGCTAAATAAATCCATAGTTGATAGCCTCGTTTTTTAACACACAGGAGAATTTCTCTAAATATTGTATCCGTAAGAACACACAAACTTTGGATTAAACAGTTTACATCAGGCTCACGTTCAAGAACACAGTGAGACCGTTATGGGAGTTAAGAATGTTTTATTCACCAGGAAGCACTCTCAAATAGTATTGGAGTTGCATATAAACGGGAAGTATAGCAAATGCTTGATTCTAATTGATAAATTAATATTATTTACTTTTATGTTATGTTTTTTATGTTAAATTTATCATGTTTTTTACATTTGGTATCACAACATTTTTCAATCCCAAGGACCCACCTAAAACAAACCGCTGTACGATTCTAAAGCTATATGATTGTGATACCATCGTCTTATTGAAGAGAGAAGTAAATCGACAGTTTTTTAAATGGTACGCCATTGTATAATGTTACTTAAATTGCTCTAAAAGCAGTGCTGCTTCGTTTTTAAGGCCTAGGTACGCAACACAAGATACTGCGGCCACCGATTCATTGTTGAATTTCTTTACTAGCTCTAAGGCAATAGGAATTAAGAAATACATGGCGACGTCCATTCCTGATTTCTAAATTTTACAAAATGTTTAGACTGACATAGACCTCCATAATTCCTTTAGCCTTACCGTACACCTCGAAATTGAACCCTCGAATTATTGGCACGCCTGTTGCACCCTGAGCCACTAATTAAAAGTCGAACATCCCCGTCTATCCTCAATATTATTTCTTTAATCACCGCATCTCTTAGAAATCGATTTAAACTCTAATTATTATCTTTTTTCATACACTGAAGATTCTGTTACAATGGAATCACGTGACATTTCTGCATCCGTTCTCATTTTAAGATGATTTCTGGTGTTGCAGATGAATAATATAAAAAAGAATCACAAGCTCGGGGATGTCTGCCCAATTGCAAGTGACCCATCAACTTGTCCACCATTTTAACGCCCTTTCTATTTACTATACCTTATGAACTCACCGTGATATTCTGCCTTCTCAGCCAAGGACTTCTTGTTCCCCACGTCACAAGTTTTAAACTCGAATTATTTCTAATTTGCAAATCCTAAGGACAATATCGTCTGTCGTACTTTTCCCATTTCAACGAACGCTCTCTCGTCGGTTGTACTGCATGCAAACTGATTCTACTGTTTCTAATACAAGTATCATGGCTGATCACGACATCTACTATTATTATCTTTTTATCTAAATGTATCCTAATATCGACAATTAGTAGCATAATTTCTGCAGAAAACCACAGTCAGCTACCTTGTAGATAAACCTCAAATCATTTGCCTCATGAAAGTAATTTATCAACAAATTTTAGAGTATTACAGCGTGTAAGTTGAAATTGCAAAATCCCTATCTCACTACGCTTTTATCCAATATTACTATGTATATTTGGTTGTAGTGCTTGCTAACTGCTTGCATTCGTTATGATAAGAACACAACACGTATCTTGATATTTCTTCTAAATAAAATATATTAAAAAAACTTTCTATAATTTGGTAAAGAAATGTTCTCTGAAAACAGTCTGAAGATAAGCACATATCTTTGTTTTTCGACTTTCTTCTTGCCAATCTCAACTGCTCAAACTGGACTGTTCAAGGGAATGTGCTCTAGCATATATGCCTTGAAATTTCACTATATACAGCTATCATCTATGCAGAATTCTACAGACGATTTGGTGATTCTATTTTTGTAAAGGAATTTACTTTGTGATCCAGGATGGCTCTGGTCAACGGCCATGGATATGCACGCATACAACCAGGCCAAGAGACAGTCAGGTACAGTGTTAGATAACAGTACAATTCGTAAGCCTCAACTGCTGGCGATTAATCTGGTACATTTTGTAGACTAGCTTTCTGCTCATGAGAAGATAGCTTTGATTAGATGAACAGAACACGCAAGCTGAATTCATGTCAGCGATATAAGGTAGTTTTGATATTAATAAATAAGATTACAGAAATATTGTAGTTGATCATTCCGTCAAAACGCTAATACAGTTGGTGCACTAATCTGCTACAGAGGGAAAGCTTACCAGAACTTTACTCACCGGTGAGAAAACGTTTAGAAGGTGGAGAAATTGAAATCCTCCAGTAAGCTTAATAAGAGTATGCGTTATGGCAGTCTGTAGTGCAACTTGAACCGTCCGTGTCAAAGGAAGTTTAAGATTGTATAGCCTGAAGATTAGTGTGATATATACGTAGCGTTAACAATATAGCATCTTAACGAGGTGAGTTAAAGTTGCAAAAGACGCATCGAATTTTTTTTAATCGCAAGTTTAACTCTCAGGCTAATCGAAAGTTAATAGCAGTATCTATTACTTTCTTTGGCCACCGAGACGAGCAAGTACTCGAACACTACTACTATGGGAGAAAATTCAGGACTTCTACTCCAAGATGTGGAAAGTTAGCCTAGGAAGTTATATATCTTTCAGGTGTACCAGGTGAAAATCTCCAAATGTGACCTGACTACAAAAAAAAAAAAAAAAAAAAAAAAAATCTGTCAATTGATAATTTTGTTGATGTCTGTGTTCTACACTTGTTCTTCCAGTCCTGTATTACTTTTTTGTATCCCGAATCACTGCTTTAAACCGCTAGCTTTATAAATTCATCGTCCGGTCTTGTCTCTCAGGCCAAGAGGAGCGGGCCAGCATCTACAAGGTAATCACGTCCTTAATAACTTAAGAATCTCCTAATAGCTTTTCAGGCCTATAATCTACCTGTGAATCCTAATAAGCTTACGACAATACCTGTTATATAACAGTTACGGAAAATTGTTAAGCTTTCTAGGCCTTCTGTCTGGAAAGCAGCTTGGAATAGTCGGAATTAACACGGTGCTGAGCAGTTAGGATTTATTATCCTTAAGTCGTTTAAAACCTACTTCAATAAATATAAACCAACTGGAATCGACGTGTAGTAGAGCTTTCAATCTTACGCCCTCTTGGAAAAAAAATGTACATGGAGTATTTGCATTATTGGAATATCCAAACATTGTTCTTTATTAAGAGTGTTAAACTTACTTCCTTGTAGGAGAGTCGAAAACTAAACACGAGTTAAACAATTTTAAGTGTCCTTGCACATTGCAGAATCCTCGGAGTCACTGGTATGCTGTTGAACATTTTAAGATATAAACAATCAAAAAATAAACAATTGTTATTAACGTACAATTGAATGATACTTTAGTACGCGAATGTGATATCTAAATGAATTGGTTTTTAGTCGATAACTTAAACGTGTAATGCTACGGTTTCGTTTTATGTTCGGGTACCAAAGCAGTTCGTGTTAAAAGATTCCAAAATAATTAAAAAGAAGAATTCATCACCTTCATGTTTTATAGCTTTTCCTTACACCTTCATTTAAAGTTTTATCAAGAGAGTTTTCATGTCCATTTTTTTTTTAGGTCTATAAGGCGGGGACGATATCACAAAATAATTATCATTACTGATTGGATCAACATTTAATCCGTTGTCAATGATATATTGGATTTTTACAGCTGTTCGTTACTCATCTATATCAGATTATCTTTAGATCTGGCATTTTTACATGAATTTCCTTGGCAGAATGCACAAAACTTTGAATACTTCCTATCAGCACTTTTACACGAAGACTTGGCTCGTTCACAATCCTATCTTGCAGTCACTTTTTCTCTACAGGTAAGTAAGATTAACCGGCTGGAGCTGATGGTAGGTGCTTGGCCAACAGACCAACCTCTTTTGATTGGGTTTAGGCTGAAACCATTTCGCTCCTAAAGTTCCATACAGGACATCGGCATCTATTCCTTAATTCCTAATGACTTAATGCTAGTAAAGGAATTCAACAATGAATTCAAAGGCGCAAAATCTGGAGTTGTGTACCTAGGTGTTAAGACGAAGCAATAGTGCTTTTAGAGCTCTCTAACTCCCATTATACAATGGCATACCAAATAAAAAACCGTGGATTTACTTCTGCCTTTTTAGGACGAGGGTATCACAGCTTTGTAAAGGAATAGCGGTTTGTTTTAGGTGGACCCTTGGAATTGAAAAATGTTGGGATACCAAATGTAAAAAACAATTATTAATTTATCAATGATATTCAAGCAATAGCTATACTTCCCGTCTATATTCAACTAGAAAATTATTTGAGAGTGTTTCTGCTGAAGAAATCTACTTAGGACTCACATCGCTCTCACCTATTTCTTAATTGTTATTGTGACACTCATAACGCTTTCACCTGGTTCTTGTTCTTTAGCCTGATGGAAACTTTTTAATTCAACGAATTGTGTTCTTACGGATATGTTATTTATAGAAAGTCTCCAGTGTGTTAACATTCGAGGCTATTAAATAGGTATTTATTAGCATCCTTGATTCTCACTAGGGTTTACATACTTATTTGTTTATGATTCACTAGTTTCCGGTCTATCATTAATTATATTTTTCCGATTGTATCCTGTAAAACTTGGTATGGAACCAATTATATTTTAACGTCAAAGAAGCAGCCTTACTTCGGGCCTGAGACCGGTTATCTGATCGATGAGAGAAAAAAGAATCGATTTAAGGTTCTTTAGAGATCTTCTCTTACACGGTTAGGTAGAAAATATTTACGGTGTACTCAGTCATGTGTTCGCTACCAACTTCACTGTTCATCACAAAGCTACCTTTTCATAAAGCTCACTGTATGCTTTGATTATTAACTAAGTGCCACATATTTCATAGAACAGAAAAAGTCATTAATTCCAGAAGTTTCTTGAAAATTCTCCATATCCAAGTTCTTGAATGAGATCAGTGTATCATTGTCTTGATAAGAATATCGCATCACATTTCGTCATTCTGACATCCTCCTTTCCTCTAACGATATACACTCATGTTCTTGATGTGTCAATGCTGTCTTATTTGGAAAATTTAATCAAATCTTCACACGCATCTCGCGTCTCGATTTCCTATTGTCAAACAACCTTTAGATAGCTATTCAACTTGTGAAAGTTTCGCCTCAATGATTGTGTAATGGTGAGGTACACACCTCTCCTTTTCATATAAGTAGTAGAGTGTATATTCTTCTCTTTCGCATACACTATGTGCAAGAAAAGTGAACAAAGAACTTGACTTCTATAATTACAATAAAACAGCCATTATACTGGAAAGGTCTCAAATCGTACCTGCAGCTGAAGAAATTTTTGAACTGCCAAACTTGTACCGCCCTTAGGAGGTTTCCACTTCGGTAATTAGTAGGCATGATTGGATACATTATGTCAGGAATTGGTATAGAGGAAATTTCGGGTATCTTGTACACTATGATAACATTAGTGAAAATTTTGAATGTCCATGCCTGTTCAACATCATTGAGAATTCACTTCTAGACTTTGCTCGGCGAAGCTTACATGTGTTTATGGAAACATTTACAATCCTCGGAGAAGATGCCTAAATCTAAGATCTTGGATCTTATTGAACAATGTATGGATGAGGAAATCATTATGCAACATTTACAAGAAAATGAATCTGCATGACAAAAACCATATTAGGGAACCTAAAAATTAAGACGGTGACCTTATCCGAACCGGCAGCATTTGGCTACTGTATATAGAGAAGGTCATAATCGTATTGCAATTCATCCAAAGGGACTAGATGGAACTGGAAAATAGAAATTTTATTTGAAGGCTATTAAATTGATGTTTCCGTTTTCTCAAGCAGCTGGTTTTGTTTTGTATGAAAAATTTGCACATCACTATACACAACAGATTGAGGCCATGGAGGCAAATACGGTATCAGATGATTGCAAAAAATTAACAACTCAAGGAACCTTCATATTTTGCAGAAAAAGATGTCTTTTTGAGCGAAGTTCCAATTGATATGATAATCGATCAGTGCTTAATGAAGGCCGCGAAATTTTCTGGAAGATTAACTCAACGTCAGAAATAACGTTAGCAAGATTAATAAATCATTCCATATTACTGTTACGATAACAAAAGTTCCAAAGTACTTTTGAGGAGACACTTTGTCATCTCAGCGGCACGTTGAGCTAAAGCCACCTTCCATGTGTGATAATATCTCATTGCTCAAGAATGTCAATTCGACTGCGCTCGATGTAAACAAGTATTTGTTGTACTGAGAATTAAAACTAACACGTAGAAGAAAAAGTTCTACACGCAGTGGTGTAGACGAAAAATGGCAAATGAAATATGCTTTAAGTACAGTAAGTATATAAATTACGTTAAGCTCCATTTTCAACTTATATCTTAAGGATATATATTACAAGTAGACACGGAAGGTGACGAAAGATTACCAAAAAAAAAAAAAAAAAATTGTGAAGTATTCCAACGATTGAATTTAAGTCTGCCATTGAAGCAACGTCAATTCGATCACGGTTCTTGAGAAACTTGGAGATTAATACTAGACGACTTCAAATGATGCAAGAAGTTTTCGAAGGATAAAGGTAGCTGTATATGGACAGAAATAAAGGAAGAAATTACAGACGGGAAATAGATCATTAGAGTGATATGGAAAGATTATTTCATTTGCCCACAGTTTGGTTGCCTTGTGATGAACAGTGTTATTAAGTTGGTAGCGAACACAGGACTGACTATACAGTCAATATTTTCCAACTAACCGTCTAAGGGAAGATCTCAAAAGAACCTAAAATCGATTCTTTATTTGTCTCAACGATCAGATCACCGGTCTCAGACCCAAAGTAAGGTTGCTTCGGAAGTTAGAATATAATTGGTTTCTTATCAGGTTTTTATCATTACGCAATCGTGAAAATATTATTAATGATAGACCGGAAACTACTGAATCCTACACAGCTCTGTATGTAAGACGTAGTAAGCAGCATGGACGCTATTTAAATGCATATTTGATAGCCTCGAGTGTTAACACCCTTGAGACCTTCTTTACACAATATATCAGTAAAAACACAACTCCTTGGAGTAAACAGTTACTATCAAGCTAACGATCAAGAACAAGGTGTGGCGTTATGGGTGCTAAGTAGATTTTTCAGCAGGAAGCAATCTCAAATAGTATTGTAGTTGCATATAAAAGCGAAATATAGCAATTGCTTGAATATCATTGATAAATTAATAAGCATGTTTTTTACATTTGGAATCACAACATAATTCAGTACCAAGCGCACAACTAATAAAAACCATTAAAAGTCACATTCGGGAAGTATTCCAACGATCTAATTTAAGTCTGCCATTGAACACGACAATTCAATCACGGTTCTTGAGAAACTTGAGATTAATACTAGACGACTTCAAATGATGCAAGAAGTTTTCGAAGGATAAAGGTAGCTGTATATGGACACGAATAATAAAAGAAATTAAAGACGAGATATAGATCATTAGTATGATATGGAAAGATTATTTGATTAGCCCAGTGTTTGGTTGCATTGTAATGAACAGTGTTATTAAATTGGTAGCGAACACAGGACTGACTATACCGTATATATTTTTCAACTAACCGCCTAAGGGAAGATCTCAAAAGAACTTAAAATCGATTCTTTATTTGTCTCATAAATCATATCACCGGTCTCAGACCCAAAGTAAGGCTGCTTCGGAAGTTAGAATATAATTGGTTTCTTATCAGGTTTTTATCTTTACGCAATCGTGAAAATATTATTAATGATAGACCGGAAACTATTGAATCCTACAGAAGCTCTGTATGTAAGACCTAGTAAGCAGCATGGACGCTAATTAAATGCATATTTGATAGCCTCGAGTTTTAACACACAAGAGAATTTCTATAAATATTGTATCCGTAAAAACACAAATTTTTGAATTAAACAGTTTCTATCAGGCTAACGATCAAGAACAAGGTGAGAGCGTTATACGTGCAAAATAGATTTCTTCAGCAGGAAGAACTTTCAAATAGTTTTGTAGCTGCATATAAACGTTAAGTATAGCAATTGTTTGATTAACATTAATAAATTAATACTTATATTTTTACATTTGGTATCACAGCATTTTTCAATACCAAAGGCCCACCTAACACAAACCGCAGTACGTTATGAAAGCTATACGACTGTGATTCCCTCGTCTTATTAAACGGAGAAGTAAATCCACAGTTTTTTAAATGTTACGCCATTGTATAATTTGAGTCAAGAAGCTTTAAAAGCATTATTGCTTCCTTTTTCAGACCTAAGTACGCAACACAAATTGTTGAAATTCTTTACTAGCTCTAAGCCAATAGAAATTAAAGAATACATACCGAAGTCACTGATGATTTCAAATTACACAGCACTGTAAGAAGGAGTTAATCCGGCATAAGCCGTTTAGCCTTACCGGGCACCTCGAAATAGAACCCTCTCATTATTGGCACGTCTGTTGCATTCCAAACCACTATTTAAAAATCGAACATCCCCGTCCAGCCAAAGATAAAGGTTCTTAGCTGGACTGTGCAACGAATGTACTCTAGGCAGTTTACCATGATATTCCGCTATTATCAGCGATCATCTATGCAGAATTCTAAAGACGATTTAGTGCTTCTATTTTTTAAAGTAATTTACTTGGTGATCTAGGATTGCTCTGGTCAACGGTTATGGATATGCTCGCATACATACCAGGTAAAATTATAGTTGGTTCAGTGTTAGCGATCAGTACACTTTGTAAGCCTCAACTGCTGGCGATTAATCGGGTACATTTTGTGGAGTAGCTTTCTGCTCTTGAGAACATATTTTTAAGTCGATGCACAGGACACGCAATCTCTATTCACGTCAGCGACATATTGTAGTGTTCAAGCTAATAAATAAGAATACAGAAACACTTGTTGTTGATCATTCTGTCTCATATATGAAAGGTGTCAAAAAGCTAGTACGGTTGGTGCACTCATCTGCAAGAGAAAGGGAAGCATAGCAGAACTTTACTCACCGGTGAAAAACGTTTAGGAAATCTAGAAATTCAAATCCTCCAGTAAGCTTAATAAGAGTGTGCGTTATGGCAGTGAAAATATCCCTTAACATAATTTTATACGTACTTAAAGCAGATTTGTGTTGCCATTTTTATCCACACCATTGCGTGTAGAAGGACTTTTACTTCTACGTGTGTGTTTTAAAGCTCAGGACAATAGAGCTTGCAATATTCAGAGCAGTCGAAATAAGATTCTTCCGTATTGAGATATTATCAAACAAGGAAGGTGGCATTAGCTCAGCGAGTCGCTCTGATGAAAAACTGATGACCCAAAAATCCTGTAGAAATTCTGTTATCGTAACAGTACTTGGAAATCGGGGATTAATCTTGCTAACGTTGAGTCTACGTGCTAAATTTGAGTTGTTAACGTGATTCCGTTGAGAAACTACAAATGAAGTTTCTAGTCCCCTGTTCAATCTACTCCCTTTGGATGAATTAGAATATGATTATGACCTTCTCTATATACTGCAGCCAAAGTTTACGGTTCGGAAAATGTCACCAATTTAATTTTGAGATTTCCTAATATCGTCTTTCAGATGCAGTTTTATTTTCTTGTAAATGTTGCATATTGATTACGTCATCCAGACATTGTTGAATAAGATCGCAGATCCTAGATTTTGTCATATCCTCCGACGGTTGGAATGTATTCATAACCACAAGTAATGGTCCCGGAGCAAGGTCTAGATAGAGTTCTCACTGATCTAGATTAGGTGTGGTTATTCAACATTTTTACTAATGTTGTCATAGTGTACAGGATACCCAAAAGTTCTCCTATTCCATTTCATGACATAATGTATCCAATCCTACCTAGAAATTACTTAACTGGAAGCCTCCTAAAGGCGGTACAACTTTGGACCGTTAAAAAATTTCATTAGCTGCAGATCCGATTTGAACACCTTTTCAGTATAATGGCTGATCTAATGTCATTACGCACGTGCTTTGTTCTCTCTTCTTGCACTTATTCACTGTATGCGGGAGAGTAGAATATATAGTATTAGTAGTTGATGTTGAAATATTGAAGAAATAAAGAGGCAATACACTGCTTATATGAAAAGGACAGGTGAGTATCTCAGCACTACACAATCGTTGTGGCAAAGCTTTCACAAGATGAATAGCTATTCAGACGTTGTTTGAGAATAAAAAATCGAGACGCGAGTTGCGACTGAGGATTTGATTTAATCTTCCGAGTAAGACAGCATTCAAACACCAAGAAAATTAGTGTATTCCATTAAAGGGATGAGGATGTCAGAATGACGAAATGTGATACAATATTATTATCAAGACAATGCTACCGTGATATCAGATTACTTTTTCAATCAAGAACTCAGATATGATAGTTTTCATCAAGAGACTTCTGAAATAAATGACTTTTCCTGATCTATCAAATGTGTGCCAATGGAAAGATTATTGGTTAGACCACTGGACTGACTATACCATAAATATTTTCCACCTAACCGTCTAAGGGAAGATCTCAAAAGAACCTAAAATCGATTTTTTATTTGTCTCATCGATCAGATCAACGGGGCCAGACCCAAAGTAAGGCTGCTTCAATGGTTAGAATATAATGGGTTTCATAGAAAGTTTGTCATTATGCAATCAGAAAAATATTATTAATGATAGACCGGAACCTCGTGAATCCTACACAACTCTGTGTGTAAGCCCTAGTGAGTAGCATGGACGCTAAGTGGCCATGGAAAGTGCCGAAAGAGACAAAAGAGCTTTGGGGTAATATCTGCAATGATCAATCTTTATCACAGTCCTTGAGGAACTTGGAGATCAATCCTAGAGGGATCAAAATTTACATACAGTTTTCGAACGAATAAAGGTAGCTGTATATGGACAACAGTAATAGAAGAAACTAGAAACGGGAAATTTGTAGCTGTTTTGGGGTGGATTCAGATCTTTTAAGCAACTTGGTAGAAGACTTGATGAGCAGTTGCTGATTGTCTTGTAGCCACATACAAGCAGAACTGAAAGGAAATGCTACAAAAGTAATAAATATAAAGAAATTTTTAGCGTCATTAATAGATTGCTTTCACTTTTTTCATGTAGCAACAGGCTGTAACACGAACCCTGCTATACTAGGACTGATTAGTTTTAGCCTTCAAGTTCCTTCAAAAAGAAAGGTTCTGAAAGTTCTACCAACCAAATGGGAATCCTGACAAAGTGGTACTGTTAGAAATCCTTTATTCGCTTGTATGGAGATGGAAAAATGCCCTCCCTGGTATAAGCCATATCAGATATAACAAGAAAGTAGTAACAGAGCTTCAGTATGGCCACTTTTCCCATTACTAACACAGCAGCTGTGCAGCATTCAATTCGGAATTACCTCCAATTCCGTGAGCGAAATTGTTTAAATATGAACCCAATCGAAGGAGGTGGTGTGTTAAAGAGGATATGCGAATACAAAGGACTTACACAGCTACCATCAGCTCCAACCAGATAATCTTACTTTAATGTAGATAAACGGGAACTGCAAAATAGGATTCTGAACGAGCCACACGTTAGTGTAAAAGAGCTGATATGAAGTTTTCATGCGAACTCTGCATTCTGCCAAGGGTGTACGAATGGCAGGTCGGAAACAATCTGATATAGAAGATAACGAACAACAGCTGTAAATATAAATATGTCATTGACAACGGTTAATTGTTGATCCAATCAGTTATGATAATTATTTTGTGATATCGACCCCGCCTTATAAACCTAAAGAAATAGAGATGAAGACGATCTTGATGAAATTTTAAATGAAGGTGTAAGGAAAATGTAATTTTTTTTGGAATCATTTAACACGAGTTGCTTTGGAATCATTTAACACGAGCATATCCACGGCCGTTGACCAGAGCCATCGTAGATCACCAAGTAAATTCCTCTAGAAAAATAGAAGCACCAAATCGTCTGTAAATTCTGCTTAGGTGTTCGCTGCATATAGCGGAAAATCATGGCTAGCCTAGTGTGCATTTTTTTTGTAGAGCCGTTAACATTGGCAAGAAATTCGAAATACACATATATGTGCCTAGATCTATTTTTGAGACTGTTTTCAGAAAACATAGTATTACTAAGATACCGAAACGTTCAGATAACATTTTACTAAGAGGAGATGTCGAGATACTTGTTGTTATCTTATCATAACGAATGCAAGCAGCACTACTATTAACCATACATAGAAATATTTGATAAGAAGCGTAGAGAGCAAGCAAGCGCCCACAAATCATCTGTAGAATTCTACATAGATGATCGCCGCATATAGCGGAATTTTATGGCAAACGGGCTAGAGTACATTCCTTGCAATTTCCAGCTAAGAGCAGATAACATTGGCAGAAGTTAGATGGAACACTGAGATAGATCATGTAACTTCTTGATCTATACTTCAGACTGTTTTCTGGGATCATTGTATGACGAAGGTACAGAAACAGTCAGGTATTTCACTAAAAGCGTAGTGAGATTAGGATTTTCCAACTGCTACTTACAAGGTAATTTTAAAATTTGTTGGAAAATTATTTTCATTTGCTAAAATATTTAATATTTATCTACACAGCTGCCGACTGTGATTTTCTGCAGTAATAATGTATTATTAATTGTAGATAAATAATAATGTCGAGATGAAGAGTAGATAAAGAGTAGATGTCGAGATCCGCCATGATACTTGCATTAGAACGAGAGGAACCAGTTTGCATGGAGTACAACCGATGAGAGCAAGCGGAATGAGATGGGATAAGTGCGGCAGCTCATATTGTTATTAGGACTTGCAAATTCGATATATTCAAGTTTAAACCCTGTGACGTGCGGAACAAGAAGCCTTTGGCTGAGAAAGAATGAATATCATGGTGAGCTCATAAGGTGTAGTATAGAGAAAGCGCGTTAAAATGATGTTCAAGTTGGTGGGTCTCTTGTGATAGGACAAGGATTCCCGAGCTTGTAAAGCTTTTTGTAATCTACATCCACAACAATAGAATTCGCCTTAAAATAACAACATTAGCGGGGATACTTATTGAAGCAGAGATGATACTTGACTTCATTATAATAGTATTCTAGAATGTCTGAAGACGAATATTAATCGATCTGTAAGTGGTGCGGTGATTAAAGAAATAATTTTGAGGATGGACGGGTATGTTCGATTTTTAATAAATGGTTTAAAGAGCTACAGGTGTACCAATAATTCGAGGGTTCTATTTCGAGGTGCTTGGTAAGACTAAACGGCTTATGCCGGATTAACTCCTTCTTACAATGCTGTGTAATTTAGAAATTATCAGTGAACATTGGCATGTATTCCTTAATTCCTATCTGCTTAGAGCTAGTAAAGAAATTCAACAATTAATAGCAGGCCGCAGTAATTTGTGTTGTGTACGTAGGTTTAAAAACACAGTAGTAATGCTTTTAAAGCTGCTTTACTCACATTATACAATGGCATACTCTTTAAAAATCGTGGATTTACTTCTCCGCGAAGGTATCACAGTCATATAGCATTGAGATAATACAGCGGTTTTAGATAAGCCCTTGGGATTAAAAATATTGTGATACCAAATGTAATAATCATAAGTATTAATTTATCAATGATTATCAAGCAATTGCTATACTTCCCTTTATATGCACTACAATACTATTTGAGTGTGCTTCCTGCTGAAGAAATCTACCTAGCACGCATAACGCTCTCACCTTGTTCTTGATCGTTAGCCTAATAGAAACTGTTTAATCCAAATAGTTGTGTTCTTACGGATAAAATATATATAGAAATTCTCCTGTGTTAAAACACGATGCTATTAAGTATGCATTTAATTAGCGTCCTTGCAGCTTATAAGGGCTTACATCCAGAGCTGTGTAGTATTCACTAAGTTTTGGTCTATGATTAATAATATTTTCACGAATGCATAATGATAAGAACTTGATATAGAACCCATTATATTTAACTTCCGGAGCAGCCTTACTTTGGGTCTGAGACCCGTGATCTGATCGATGAAACAAAAATAGAATGATTTTAGGTTCTTTTGAGACCTTTCTTTAGACGGTTAGGTGGAAATTATTAACGGTAGTCCTGTGTTCGCTACCAAATTAGCAACATTGGTCATCACAAAGCAACCAAAATGTGGGCTAATCAAATAATCGTTTCATATAATCTCATTGTATGCTTTGATTAATAATCTCATTGTATGCTTTGTTTAGTAGAACCAAGTGAGGCAATTATGGGTGCTAAGTAAATTTCTTCAGCAGGTAACATTCTCAAACAATATTGTAGTTGCATAAGAACGGGAAGTATACGGCTTTCCATGTCTAATTGTAATTTATATCCATAACATATAAGGTGAAAATAGATTTTAACATGATTTAATTCGTACTTAACGCAGAATTGAGTTGCCATTTTTAGTCCACATCATTGCGTGTGGAAGGACTCTTCCTTCTACGTGTGGGTTTTAAAACACATGACAATACACACTTTGCAATATTTACCTCAGTCGAATTGACATTCTTGCGCATTGAGATATTATCACACAAGGAAGGTGGCATTAGCTTTACGTCTCGCACTGAGGATAAACTGATGCCAAAAAAGTCCTGTAGTACTTCGGTTATCGTAACAGTATTTGGGAATGAAGGATTAATCTTGCTAACTTTGTGTCTGACGTTGAGTTAATCCCCCAGAAAATATCCTTTCCTTCATTAAGCACTCCGCTGAAAAAGGCCTCTTTTTCTGCTAATTGTGAATGTTCCCTGTGTTGTTAATTTCTTGTAATCTTCTGATACCGTATACTACAGACAAAGTTACCATTCGGAAAATGTCACCGTCTCAATTTTGAGATTTCCTAATATGGTTTTTGTCATGCAGTTACATTTTGTAGTAAATGTTGCATATAGATTTCCTCATCCAGACTTTCTTGTATAAGATCGCAGATCCTAGATTTTGTCATCTTCTACGACGGTTGTAAATGTCTTCATAACCCCACGTAGAGGTCCCCGAGCAATGTCTAGAGGTAAGTTCTCAATCATCTTGAGTAGGCATGGCGATTCAGCATTTTCAATAAAATTGTCATGGTGTACAGGATACACCAAAGTTCTTCTATACCATTTCCTGACTTCATGTATCCACTCATGCTTAGTAATTACTTAAGTGCAAACCTCCTAAAAGCGTTATAACACTGGACCGTTTAGAAATTTCTTCGGCTCTGGTACGATTTGAACACCTTTCCAGTATAATGGCTGATGTAATGTTATACTGCATGTGCTTATTTCTATTTTCTTGCAGTTATTTACTGTATGCAGAAGAGTATTTAGTATTAGTACTTGATGTTGAAATATTGAAGAAATTCAGAGGAACCACACTGCTTATATCAAAAGAAGAGGTGTGAATCTCACCATTACACAATCGTTGTAGCGAAGCTTTCACAAGTAGAATAACTATCCAAAGGTTGTTTGAGAATAAGAAATCAAGTGTATAGCATTAGAGGGAAAGTGGATGTCAGAGTGAAGAAATGATACGATGTTCTTATCAAGACAATGCTACAGTCATATAATATCACTTTTACATTCAAGAACTTCGTTATAGATCTTGGTTATAGAACTTGATCAACAGACATCTGAAATAAATGCCCTTTTCTTCTCTATAAAATGTGTAGCAATTAGTTACTAATCAAAGCACACAATGAGATTATATGAAGAGATAATTTGATTAGCCCAAAGTTTGGTTGCTTTCTGATGGCCTGTGTTACTAATTTGGTAAAGAAAACAGGACTAACGTAAATATTTTTAAATCACCGACTAAGGGAAGATCTCAAAAAACTTAAAATCGATTCTATATTTGTCTCATCGATCAGATAACCGGTCTCAGTCACAAAGTAAGTCTGCTTCGGAAATTATAATATATTGGGTTCCATATCAAGTTTTTATCATTATGCATTCGTGAAAATATATTAATAATAGACCGGAACTTAGTGAACCCTACACAGCTCTGTATGTAAGCCCTAATAAACAGAAGAACGCTAATTAATTGCATACTTGATAGCCTAGAGTTTTAACACACAGGAGAATTTCTTTAAATATTGTATCCGTAAGAACACTCAATCTTTGGATTAAACAGTTTACTCACGATCACGATCAAGAACAAGGTGAGAGCGTTATGGGAGTTGAGTAGATTTCTTCAGCAGGAAGCACTCTGAAATAGTATTGTAATTGCATATAAACGGGAAGTATAGCAATTGCTTGATTATCATTGATAAATTAATACTTATGTTTTTTTACATTTGGTATCATAACATGTCATCATGTGTAAAGAGAACTAGATATACCGCAGTGGTGGAAGCAACAAGAACAAACATTACTAAAAGTGTGTAAATTAGCACGTCAGTATCTCGTCATTCCTGCTTCTAGTGCGCCTAATGAAAGAGCTCTTAGTACTACAGAAATTCATTTATTGATTTATTGGCATAAGGCACAGCCCTAATTACAGTGTTACTTAGTATATACATTATTAAAATTATTTGGGTATTAAAACTATTGGTAATAATTACTTTCGCCCTAAATAAAGAATAGAATTCTTAAAACTACTTACACCCGTGCCAGTACATTAAGGTTGAAATTTTCTTTAACTAACTTGTTGTAGGTTGCACTAATTCTCCATATAGGAGATCTGCTTAAGACGTTTGTTTTTGCTGTCAAAGAAAATGTTTTTTTCGATGCAGTACGCACTTTAGCGGTTGGTACATGGATACATACTTAGTAGCTAAGTTCAGGATAGTTTATTTTGCCATGAAAGAGCTTGTGTAAAAGTGATAAATCAATATTTCTTCTAATTAAATCTAATGTTTCAAATTTAAAATTTTCAACAAATTTAATGTAGCTTTCAAATTTCGGGTAGAATTTTGATTTCTTAAGTGTAAGAAACCTTAAAACTTATTGTAAGTACGCTCAATCAAGAATGACTATTACTGTATATTAGGGTTCCATATATTACAACAATAATCTAATTTCGAACTGACGTATGCATAATACAGTACAATTAAAGTTTGGTGATTTTGGAAATTTTTACGGATAATAAATAGTATATCCAAGATTTTTGTAGACTTATTTGAAAATAGTTTCAATATGTTAAATAAAGGATAGTATTAAAGGAAAAAAAAACTCCCAAGTCCCGACTTTCTGGAATGTTCTTTAGGAAATTACGGCTCAAGAATTGGTGGAATGAAGACAGTGGACGAAAACGTGCTAGTCCGAAAACTGCCACTCGCACGGTGTTTGTTTACCACAAAGCTCACATAACACGAGGAGGGATCGCACCGACGACCTCTAGCATCAGATGTGAGTGCTTTACCTACTGAGCCACTGTTGCCCCTCGGCAAGCATCTGTTCGCATTCTACGCAGACTGATTATACTTAGTATTTCTTTGATTTTTTCTGTACTTAGATTGTAAAGTATGTACCACCAGACATGTCAACTCTGAAGCGAAGTCGTAGCAGGTATGCTAGCAGAAGTATTGGTAGTAGTGGTAATAGTAGTAATAGTATGAGTAATAATATTAATAATAGAAGTAGCAGTAGTAGTAATAATAAGGGTAGTAGCAATTCAGTACTTTACAGTTTTGAATGAGTTTATTTCAGAAACACATTACGAATAACACTGGCTGCCAGCATTAGTTTCTGATCCGTCTTTCACAGAGTTTGTGCAATGCCGGGCCGGCCCGGATCGGCCCAATATGTTCGCGGCCCGGTTCGACCCGAAAGGAGCCCGGCCCGTCTTGGCCCGAAAGGTGCACCGCCCGATTCGGCCCGGAATGTGCCCGGCCCGGTTAGAGCCCGGCTCTAGGTTCGGACCGGGCGGGCCGGGCTGGGTCGTGCCGACAAAGAATTCAGATCTATCCGGACTGGGCCTAGGTTTGATGGGCTCTGGTTTAAAGCCACTGACATGCGTGATAAAAATTCTTTAGCTGAGAAAGAATGAATATCACGGTGAGTTCATAAGCTATAGTAAAGAGAAAGCGCGTTAAAATTATGGACAAGTTGATGAGTCACTTGCCAAAGGGCAGGCATCCCCGAGCTGGTTAACCTTTATGTAAAATGATCTGAAAAGTCAGAAATCAACTTAAAATGAGTACATTAGCAGAGATGTCTCTTGTTTTCATTGTCATAGTATTCTACAATGTCTGTAAAGAAATATTAATAGGAGAAGCCATGGTTAGAGAAATAATTTTGAAAATCGACGGGGATGTTCGATTATTAATTAGTGGTCTAGTGTACAAAAGACGTGCCAATAATTCGAGGGTTCTATTTCGAGGTGTCCGGTATGGCTCAACGTCTTAACCCGCCTTATGTCCGGCGATGTAATGCGATGTAATGTAATGTAATGCATATGGATATCGTAAAGTAATGCATATTGTAATGTGATGAATCCTTAACACGGTAGGAGACGTGTCCTTGGCTATGTCTGCTTAAGATCATTGAGAACTCATTTCTAGACTTTGGTCAGCGACCTTTCCATGTGGTTATAGACATTTACAACCGTCGGAGGAGGACAAAATATAAGAGCTACGAACTTAATCGACAATGTCTGGATGATCAAATCAATATGCAACATTTACAATAAAATGAAACTACATGACAAAAACTATATGGAGGAAATCTAAAAATTAAGACGGTGACCTTTTCCTAACTAGTAAACTTTGGTTAAAGTACAGAGGTCAGAATCTTATTGATATTCTTCCAAAGGGACTAGATCGAACACGGGACTAGAAACTTGATTTGTAGGCAATTAAATTAATGCTTCCGTTTTCACGCGCAGCTAGTTATCGTGTCTATGTAAAATATGCAAATCACTATACTCAGCAGTTGGAAACCTTGGAAAAACCTACGGTATCAGTGGATTACAAGAAATAACAACTTAAGGAACATTCACAATTCGCAGAATAAGTGGCCTTCTTGAGCGAAAGTCCAAGTGATATGATTATCGAACAGTGCTTAATGAAAGGCACGAAATTTTCTTTGGGATTACCTCAACGTGAGACACAGCGTTAGCAAGATTAATCCTTCAATCTCAAATACTGTTCCGATAAGTTCTACAGGACTTTTGTGGGCATCAGTTTATCATCAGAGCGACACGTTCAGCTAATGCCACCTTCACTGTGTGATAATGTATAAATGCCCAAGAATGTCAATTCGACTGCGGTGAATATTGCGGAGTCTCTATTGTCTTGTGTTTTAAAACCCACACGTAGAAAGAAGAGTCCTTCAACACGTAATGGTATGGACTAAAAATGGCAACTCAAATCTGCGTTAAGTACGTATATAATTTATGCTAAACTTTATTTTCA
The DNA here is from genome assembly GCF_964235325.1 of Thermobia domestica. NCBI lineage: Eukaryota > Metazoa > Arthropoda > Insecta > Zygentoma > Lepismatidae > Thermobia > Thermobia domestica. Next base: position 147,004,878 of record NC_137469.1, read on the forward strand.
CCTTATATTTTATGGATATAAATTACAATTATGGATATAAATTAAATTACGATCGTACTTAAATCTGACATTGAAGCTACGACAATTCAATCAAAGTTCTTGAGAAACTTTGAGATCAATACTAGACGGCTTTCGAAGGAGCAAAGGCAATTGTATATGGACAAGAGTATTAGAAGAAACTAGAAACGGGAAATCTGTTGCTGCTGGTTGGTGTGATCCAGATTTTTAAAGAATCTTGGTAGAAGATTTCATGAGCAATTACTGATTCTCTTATAGCCACATACAAACAGAACTGAAAGGAAGTTCTAGCAAATTATTAAATTTATTCAAACTTTAGCGTCATTAAAATATTGCTTTCACTTTTTTCATGATGCAGCAGACTTTGACACGACCTCAGCTATACTCAGGACTGAATAGTTGGCTGCCTTCAAGTTCCATCACAAAGAAAAAAAAATCTGCAGATAGTCACGGTCTTCAATCAATTAAATGTGAATCCTGACAAATGATTTTGTTAGACATTTTTTTATTCACCTGCATGGAGACGAAAAAATGTTTTCCTGGTATAAGCCATATCAGATATATCAAGGAAGTAGTTAGAAAGCTGCAATATGGCCACTTTTCCCATTACTAAAACAGCAGCTGTGCAGCATTCTATTCGGAAGTACCTCCAACTTCAGGAACGAAATGGTCTAAGACTAAACCGAATCGAAAGAGGTTGGTCTGTTGACCCACACACCTACCATCAACTCCAGCCAGATAATCTTACTTACCTGTAGATAAAAAGCGAGTGCAAGATAGGGTTGTGAACGAGGTATATGCTCTTGTAAAACAGCCGATAAAAAGGATTCAAGGTTTTCTACATTCTGCCAAGAGATTTCATGTAGAAATGGCAGATCGGAAGATAATTTCATATAGATGATAACGAACAACAGCTGTAAAAAACCAATAAGTCATTGACAACGGATAAATTATTGATCGAATCAGTTATGATTATTTCTTTGTGATATCGTTTATAGAACTAAAGAAACGGACATAAAGACGATCTTGATGAAACTTTAAATGAAGGTGTAAAGAAAAGCTATAACATAAAGGTGGTGTATTCTTCTGTTTAGTTATTTTGGAATCTTTTAACACGTGCTGCTTCGGTACCCGAAGAGAAAACAAAACCGTAGCAGGACATGTTTAAGATATTGACCAAAAACCAATTCCTTTAGATATCACATTCGCGTATCATTCAATTGTATGTTAATAACTATCGTTTATTTATTGATTGTATATATGTTAAGATGTTCAACAGCATACCACTGACTCCGAGGAATAAGCTATCTGCAAGGACACTTAAAATTGTGTAACTCCCGTTCAGTTTTCGATTTTCCTACATGGAAGTAAAGTTTAACACTCTTAATAAAGAACAATGTTTGTATATTCCATACATGCAAACACTCCATGTATCCTCGTCGCCAAAAGTGCCTTTACATCGCTGTGACGGGTATGTGATCGCGCAGTACTGCAAGGAAGGGATGATTGCATAAGAAATTGTGATTAATTTTGAAGAGTTTTTATTTTGACTAGAGAACTAACATAGGTGAAGGGAGAAAAGACACAGATTTGAAGCATCAGTGCACTGTTATTGAAGCATCAGTGCACGAAAAGATTCGTATTCTCAGTTTTTTCTATTTATTGTTTTATATGTTAAGTTAAACACCACAATATGTATCACTGATATCGAAGATCGTATTATTTTTAAAATCGTGTTTGTAACCTATTGTCAAAACATTCATCTCCAGACATGATGTAGAGAGAAGAGAAAGAGATACGACATCTGTAATATATGTATATGTGATTCACTAAGTAACTGTAGAAATTAGTTAAAGGACACATAAGAGAGCGAAAAGGAGGTCTAGAAGTCTGAATTTTTTAAAAACGTCCTAGATAGGTGAATATATAGTTAAAAATTGCGAAAGGTATCATGTAATTTACCTTTCTTTTCTAGTATACTTTTTCTTTCACATCCAAACATCTCTATTCAGAATTACGAGATAAAGGTGAGGAGAAAAACATTTCCATTTCAAGAATTATATCAGGAAAAAAAATCTTTTGACCTAGACTAGTTTCGAACTCGCAACCCTTGAATCCATAGCTCAGCGCTATACCGATTGAGCTAACTACTTCTGCAGGAAAAGCATGATTTCTACAACTACCGGTTGCTGAATGGTGTGTATTAACCAAGTTGGCCGAGATAATTGCTTCATATAGCTATTGCAATAATAATAATAATAATAATAATAATAATAATAATAATAATAATAATAATAATAATAATAATAATAATAATAATAATAATAATAATATAAAGCAGAAGAACAGAATTTAAAAAGTCGCATATTTTAAAAGTTTGATGTGCAGAGTAAGTCCTAATATGAGATTTTATTAATTATATATAATCAATGTAAGCGTGGTTTATTCGTGCATGCTACTCAAACTGCGCAACTCACTACCGTAGTCCCATAAGGGTTCTACGCGCATGGTACCGTAGCCTTGCGTCCTCCAACCGTGAAGAATGTTTCGGTTTGAACCTATGCGTGTCCTAAGAGGAAGGAGGAGATTCAAAGAAAGAAAAGTGGTTTAGAAATTATGCAAACGTAGAATATCTCACGAGATGAGGTGATATAGAGTTCAGCGTGTCTTTCAGCTACTATTCTATACAAGACGTGCATCTACGACTTAACGTGAAACCCGAACCACACGACTCCTGACGAGAATCGAAACCCGTATCACCTCTAATGCTATTATGGAAGACACAGGAGCATGTAAAAATAATCGAAAATGAACTATATTAATGTTAAATCCATAGCTTTTGAGAACCAAATTTCTCAAAATTAAATCCCCACGTTAAGCGGGTTTGCATATCCAGGCTCCTAACTATGAAAACATTTACGATCACTCTAACCCCAATCATTTCACAGATTCAACCTGTTGTATATAAGTTATTAGGACGTAAAATTGAACATCATTTATACGAAAAAGACTTTTATGCATTGCAAGACCTGTAACTGCCAAATACTCACCACAAACTTATAGTCGTATCGACATAAACAAAAAGAAGTGTGAAGCAGGAAACTACTTTACCCAAAAGTCAAAAGAGACGCACTGAAGACATAGGAACGGGTCGAGCGGTTTGGGTCATTCTTCTTTCAATTACAAGTTTATGTGTTCAAACCGTGAATTGTGTATTCGTTTTTTTTCCTTTTTTTTAAAGTGTGTTCCTATTTTCATGAGAGAACTGAGAACATTTCTTTAAATAAATCTTTGGCAACTACTTTTTTCTCAAATTCCATTAGAAGGGAACATTATATGAATTGCAAATCTAAAATCCACAGCTGAGAACAACATATTATGTTCAATATTTCATTATTATCCTTTGATTTGTAATGAAAAACTAACTATAAGCATTGACGATTTCAGAAGATTTTCCCCGGGTAATGGTCAATATATGAATGAGAGAAAACTGATAAAACATTATTAGTCCACTTTGAGCATGATCGAAGATAATTTATGGCCACGAAGGGGGAAATTTATGTCGACAGAGTCTCAAATTCTCCCACAGGTCATGCCCTGAAATCATCACTGTTTGAAAGGTTTCCTTAACAAATAGAATATTACATTTATTTCTCGTTCTACGTTTTGAAATGGAAAAATCATAATTTTAAAGTGAATTATAATACGATAAACATAAAGATTTATAGAACTAATGAAGTAAATATTCTTGTGTAAGTTATCGATTTCTAATCAGATTAAATCTCGAATATTCGTTTGCATCGCACTTTAAAGTAAATCCTCTCTCTATATAATTCTTACTGGAAAGTATGTTTAACTCCAATTACTTAATCAATATTTTTAATAAAATATTTTTATTGTAATACTTTTACTATTCAATGTCGTATACACTACATTTCCCAAAGCAAAACCTCGCAAATGTATAGTGGACTAGTGAATATTATCAAATAAATTATTATTTTGTTTACGTAAATACTGCATCTCCTCATTTGAAACTTCGTACTTTAAATAATAACAATAATAATAATAATAATAATAATAATAATAATAATAATAATAATAATAATAATAATAATAATAAAATCATAGCCATACCTTTATCAGAATTTCAGGCTTAGTCAGTAAATGAATTCAACGTGGTCTCTATTCGAAGTTCTATTTAATCGAAACCGATAGGAATACAGAGAGAAACTTCGAGAACAAGTAAAAGAAAAATGTTACTTTGGTGGGATTGGAAGTTACTTTTACAGTGCCCGAGAATTATCCTGGCAGTGACGTAGACTTCGCTCTTGTTCAAATGCTATCCCACTGGTTAAAGCAGACGCTTCGTTCAATTTAACGTCCGATCGCAGGAAAGAGAAAATGCGCGAACAGAAATACCAACTTAAAACCACGCTCCGTACTCTACAACAGGAAAGCGAAAGGAAATGAACCGAAATGGGAGATTCGTTTTTGATAAATATACTTCTCATCTTTGTATAACGATAACAGGAGTTCGAGGAGACATAAATGCTACATTTTCTGCTATTATATTTATATAATTTTCATGAAGAACATGGTTATTTTATATTTGAATTTTATATTATAAGTATGTAGATAATAATTTTAAATTATAGCCATTTATGTTTATTCTGTTCTAATAATACTCAGATTTCAACATGCTACAAACTTTCGTTCTATTGAAGATAGACATAAACATGCTGTGGACGAAATGAGAAGGGGGAGTCCAAAGTTTATTTTAAAGAAACTTCCATGTCTTTACCTATCACGGTTCTTGAGTTAGAGGATGATATATGAATGTGTTTCCTAGTCGCGGAAACAGAGCGTGGGGGTTAGTGAGTGTAGCTTCGAAAAGTGTAACATTTACCAATAGGACATAAGAACAGCATTCCAGGAAAAACACACAAACAAATTTAAAAAAAAAACAAAAGCGAAATGAAATGAAATGAAAAGCGCGTGTTTTCTTTGTGTAGGGCTGTACAGTCTATGCTGACTGGTGAAAGTTGTCAATCCTTTGTTTTATTCTCGTTCTCGAAATTTAGTGTATAAGAGTGGGTGATAGTACCTTAAAGAAAGGCAAGCCGTTGCATTGTGATGCAGGAGACATTGTTTTTAATGTTTACAACTTTTCTTGCAGCAAACAATAATAAATCTGACAGTGTTCATGAAACCTCGCGAGCAACATGTGTCAATGAGAGATCCGTGTGGCGAATTGTGAAAGAGAAGGAGTAAAGTCTGGACAACCCGTCGTAACACCCTGTAAAGCAAGGCCAAATATACAGAAAAGACAAATAAATTTAGATTCTTTCGATGAAGTAGTAGTTCGTAGAACAATTCACAATTTCTATGCTGAAGACATTGTCGCCACCTTAAATAAATTATTTTGCGAACTTAAGAAAAGCATTGACTTCAAAGGTTTTGAGTGGGCATTACAACAAATACTACGCATGTTGGGATTTAGGTTTAAAAAAAAATCTATTGGAAATAGAAAACTACTTTTTAAAAGGAAAGATATTGTCGTTTGACGACATAAATATAGGATCTAATCATATTTTTTCTTTTTTTGTCGTAACAATGCAATATATATGCTAGCATTATTCAAATACATTGTTATCTAAATTCTCTCTAGTTCGCTACCAGCATTATTTTAAACTGTAGTTACGACGTGGCGTGCCATCTAAGCACTATTTGTGAATAGCGTAAGTTGGTAGCCTTGCAACTGAGAGCGTTGACGTCACTGCCAAGATAGTTCTCGCCGACTGTAGGAGTTCTTTACAATTTACAAACAAATGCCTTAGACAGTGTTTTCTTTTCTTTAAGTTATCTTATTCACCGAACGTATCTGAGTAACTTGTCTCTATTTTCTACTCGGTTATATATGTTTTACAATCATTTCCGTTAATCTTGAACGACAGGAACACGAATACAAAAACATCTAAGAGAATTAAAATTCCAAACTCCCCCACCGGGAATCGAACCCGGGCCCCCATACACCTAAGGCACACGTGCTAGCCACTAGACCAGCGGGGAAAGCAAGTAAAATGCATTTTGTAGTGTCTGAAGTTTACACCTATTTCATCCTGCTGTAATAATGTTTACCGTAGGTTCTCTTACGTATTCGTCTGTAAATATTATATAAATTATCAGAATTATTCATGATCTTCCATGGAAATTCACTGGTGCATGCGCAGTAGAAACAGAAGAATGCAGTTTACTGATATTAGTCAGAATGCAAATTTCTAACAGGCTATCAGAGTTCCTTATTGGAAAGTAGTGGTTCCCAACCTGGGGACGCGCAGCTTCCTCCTGAGTAAGCATGAAGTGGGAGTAAGGGGGCGAAAGCTACTGGCAGAAATGAATTGTGAAATAAATTATTATTATTATTATTATTATTATTATTATTATTATTATTATTATTATTATTATTATTATTATTATTTTTCATACCACTAAATCAATTTCTTCACTGCTTTCTCGTCGCAGCCCAAAACCCAAGCGATCTGAATGGGAGTTTGTTCCACTTTTACTCGACTATAATTTCTCCTCGCAGACTAACAGATAGTTCTCTACAGCCTTTAGAGCTAGGCATTTTGACAACTTGTAGAAATTTGCATTGTGATTCGTATTAGCAATGACAGTAAAGTGGATCTTTCTGTTTCTTCTGTGCATAATGAGCATCATTATATCAGAAGTATTCCGCCATTACCAGAGGTCACTTCCGTAGCTGAGAAGCTGCCATGCTCCACAATCTTCTGTTAACCTCTCCATCTTCACATACGATTTTTCTGTTTCGATATCGCCAATAGCCTAATTATGTTTCTATATAGTCTAATTCGTCCCCTCCATCTCCAGCACATCCCTCATGATACAGTTCCTTCCTAACCAATATTCCAACCAGTTTTTCTTCCTCTTCTTAATAATATTTTTTCTCCTTCCATTTCCAACCATCTCATTCGTTTTCCTCTCGACCCAGCTATTTCTCTCCATTCTTCTCCACGCACATATTTCGAAAGCCTCCAATTGTTTCTCATCATTTCTGCGTAATGTCAATGTTTCTGTCCTATAAATACAGTAAAATACAGTACACGAAGCATTTTATGAGTCTTTTCTTTTCAACTCTAAGGCCCCACAAAATAGTATTTTCTTCATCCTAAAGGCATCTTTCACCATTTCTATCCTTGCTTTTATTTCACGTTCGCATGTCATATCACTAATAATACCATTCAGACATCAAAAACTAGTCACCTGTTTTTTTTCCCCGATCCTACTTCTATATTTGACACCGATCGCTTCGTTTCTATCACTATGGATTTTGTCTTTCTAACATTTATTTTCATTCCATATTCTTCAGAAGCCTTTCTCAAGTTTTCTACATCTTATTAATTTTCTTTGTAGATTCTGCAACAACTATCATATCAACCCCAAACCGTATACACCTCATCATTCTATCTCCTACCGAAATTCCTTCTTCATTATGAAAACTCATTTTTTGCTATCTCTTCTACATAGCTATTAAATAATGTCGGCGAAATATATAATATCTGTTGAACTCACCTTTCAATTACACTGCCTGTCTACTGTGCATGCGCCAGTGAATTTCCATGGAAGACCATGAATAACTCTGATAATTTATATAATATTTACGGACGAATACGTAAGAGAAACTATATGAATAACATATATCGTTCCTCAAAGTAACGAATACGGTAAACATTATTACAGCAGGATGAAATAGGTGTAAACTTCAGATACTACAAAATGCACTTCACTTGCTTTCCCCGCTGGTCTAGTGGCTAGCACGTGTGCGTTAGGTGTATGGGGTCCCGGGTTGGATTCCCGGTGGGGGAGTTTGGAATTTTAATTCTCTTAGATGTTTTTGTATTCGTGTTCCTGTCGTTCAAGATTAACGGAAATGATTATAAAACGTATATAACCGACCAGAAAATCGAGACAAGTTACTCAGATACATTCAGTGAATCAGTTAACTTAAAGAAAAGAAACAAAGTGCCTAAGGCATTTGTCTGTAAATTGAAAGGAACTCTTAAAGCTTAGTTCCAGTTCCACAAAGGTAACATTTTTTTTTATCTGTTCTCGAAGTTTCTCTCTGTATTTCTAGCGGTTTCGATTAAATAGAACTTCGAATAGAGACCACGTTGAATTCATTTATTGACTAAGCCTGAAATTCTGATAAAGGTATGGTTATGATTTTATTATTATTATTATTATTATTATTATTACTATTATTATTATTATTATTATTATTATTATTATTATTATTATTATTATTATTATTATTTAAAGTACGAAGTTGCAAATGAGGCGATGAAGTATTTACGTAAACAAAATGATAATTTATTTGATAGTATTCACTAGTCCACTATACATTTGCGAGGTTTTGCTTTGGGAAATGTAGTGTATACAACATTGAATAGTAAAAATATTACAATAAAAATATATTATTAAAAATATTGATTAAGTAATTGGAGTTAAACATACTTTCCAGTAAGAATTATATAGAGAGAGGATTTACTTTAAAGTGCGATGCAAACGAATATTCGAGATTTAATCTGATTAGAAATCGATAACTTACACAAGAATATTTACTTCATTAGTTCTATAAATCTTTATGTTTATCGTATTATAATTCACTTTAAAAATATGATTTTTCCATTTCAAAACGTAGAACGAGAAATAAATGTAATATTCTATTTGTTAAGGAAACCTTTCAAACAGTGATGATTTCAGGGCATGACCTGTGGGAGAATTTGAGACTCTGTCGACATAAATTTCCCCCTTCGTGGCCATAAGTTATCTTCGATCATGCTCAAAGTGGACTAATAATGTTTTATCAGTTTTCTCTCATTCATATATTGACCATTACCCGGGGAAAATCTTCTGAAATCGTCAATGCTTATAGTTAGTTTTTCATTAAAAATCAAAGGATAATAATGAAATATTGAACATATTTTGTTCTCAGCTGTGGATTTTAGATTTGCAATTCATATAATGTTCCCTTCTAATGGAATTTGAGAGAAAAGTAGTTGCCAAAGATTTATTTAAAGAAATGTTCTCAGTTCTCTCATGAAAATAGGAACACACTTTAAAAAAAAGGAAAAAAAAAACGAATACACAATTCACGGTTTGAATACATAAACTTGTAATTGAAAGAAGAATGACCCAAACCGCTCGACCCGTTCCTATGTCTTCAGTGCGTCTCTTTTGACTTTTGGGTAAAGTAGTTTCCTGCTTCACACTTCTTTTTGTTTATGTCGATACGACTATAAGTTTGTGGTGAGTATTTGGCAGTTACAGGTCTTGCAATGCATAAAAGTCTTTTTCGTATAAATTATGTTCAAGTTTACGTCCTAATAACTTATATACAAAAGGTTGAATCTGTGAAATGATTGGGGTTAGAGTGATCGTAAATGTTTTCATAGTTAGGAGCCTGGATATGCAAACCCGCTTAACGTGGGGATTTAATTTTGAGAAATTTGGTTCTCAAAAGCTATGGATTTAACATTAATATAGTTCATTTTCGATTATTTTTACATGCTCCTGTATCTCCCATAATAGAATTAGAGGTGATATGGGTTTCGATTCTCGTCAGGAGTCGTGTGGTTCGGGTTTCACGTTAAGTCGTAGATGCACGTCTTGTATAGAATAGTAGCTGAAAGACACGCTGAACTCTATATCACCTCATCTCGTGAGATATTCTACGTTTGCATAATTTCTAAACCACTTTTCTTTCTTTGAATCTCCTCCTTCCTCTTAGGACACGCATAGGTTCAAACTGAAACATTCTTCACGGTTGGAGGACGCAAGGCTACGGTACCATGCGCGTACAACCCTTATGGGACTACGGTAGTGAGTTGCGCAGTTTGAGTAGCATTCACGAATATACCACGCTTACATTGATTATATATAATTAATAAAATCTCATATTAGGACTTACTCTGCACGTCAAACTTTTAATATATGCGACTTTTTAAATTCTGTTCTTCTGCTTTATATTATTATTATTATTATTATTATTATTATTATTATTATTATTATTATTATTATTATTATTATTATTATTATTATTATTATTATTATTATTATTGCAATAGCTATATGAAGCAATTATCTCGGCCAACTTGGTTAATACACACCATTCAGCAACCGGTAGTTGTAGAAATCATGCTTTTCCTGCAGAAGTAGTTAGCTCAATCGGTATAGCGCTGAGCTATGGATTCAAGGGTTGCGAGTTCGAAACTAGTCTAGGTCAAAAGATTTTTTTTCCTGATATAATTCTTGAAATGGAAATGTTTTTCTCCTCACCTTTATCTCGTAATTCTGAATAGAGATGTTTGGATGTGAAAGAAAAAGTATACTAGAAAAGAAAGGTAAATTACATGATACCTTTCGCAATTTTTAACTATATATTCACCTATCTAGGACGTTTTTAAAAAGTTCAGACTTCTAGACCTCCTTTTCGCTCTCTTATGTGTCCTTTAACTAATTTCTACAGTTACTTAGTGAATCACATATACATATATTACAGATGTCGTATCTCTTTCTCTTCTCTCTACATCATGTCTTTTGACAATAGGTTACAAACACGATTTTAAAAATAATACGATCTTCGATATCAGTGATACATATTGTGGTGTTTAACTTAACATATAAAACAATAAATAGAAAAAACTGAGAATACGAATCTTTTCGTGCACTGATGCTTCAATAACAGTGCACTGATGCTTCAAATCTGTGTCTTTTCTCCCTTCACCTATGTTAATTCTCTAGTCAAAATAAAAACTCTTCAAAATTAATCACAATTTCTTATCCAACCATCCCTTCCTTGCAGTACTGCGCGATCACATACCCGTCACAGCGATGTAAAGGCACTTTTGGCGACGAGGATACATTTTTATCCAAGAGGGCGTAAGAATAAAAGCTCTACTACACGTCGATTCCAGTTGCTTTATTCTTATTGACCCAGGTTTTATACGACACAACGTTAATTAATCCTTACTGCACAGCACCTTGTTCATCTGCGACTATTCAAACCTGCTTTACAGACAGAAGGCCTAGAAAGCTTACAATTTTCAGTAACAGTTATAACACTTATGGTCGTAAGCTTATTAGGATTCATAAGCAGCTTATTGGCTTGAAACTCTATTAGGAGATTTTTAGGATATTAGGTACGTGATTATTTGTAGACACAGGCCAGCTTCTCTTGGCCTGTGACACAAGACCGGACTATGAATTTATAAAGCTAGCGGTTTAAAGCAGGGATTCGCGAAACAAAAAAGGTATACAGGCCTGGTAGAACAGGTGTAGAACACAGACATCAACAAAATTGTAAATTGACTGAATTTTCACATTTGGAGATTTTCACTTAGTACACCTGAAAGATATAAAACTTCCTAGGCTAACTTTCCACATCTTGGAGCAGAATCAATGAATTTTCTTCCTTCGTAATAGTGTTCGAGTACTTCCTCGTCTCGGTGCCCAAGGAAAGTAATAGATACTGAAATTACTTTCGCTTAGCCTGAGAGTTAAACTTGCGCCAAAAAAAATTCGATGCGTCTTTTGTAACTTTGACACTTCGTTAAGATGATATATTAATAACGCTACGTATCGATCACACAAATCTTCAGGCTATAGAACCTTAAAGTCCCTTTGACTCGCACGGTTCAACTTGCACTACAGACTGCCATATCGCACACTCTTTTTAAGCCTACTGCAGGATTTCAATTTCTCGATCTTCTAAACGTTTTCCCACCGGAGAGTACATTTCTGGTAAGCTTCCCCTCTGTAGCAGATTAGTGTACCAACTGATTAGTTTTTTTGACACATTTCATATCTGAGACAGAACGATCAACAAGAAGAATATCTCTAATCTTATTTATTAAATTCAACACTACCTTAACTCGCTGATGTGAGTAGAGCTTGCGTGGTTTTCCGTCGACTCAAAGGAATCTTCTCATGAGCAGAAAGGCACTCGACAAAATGTACCAGATTAATCGCCAGTAGTTGAGGCTTACGAATTGTACTCATATCTAACACTGTACCTGACTGTCTTTTGGCCTGGTATGAATGCGAGCACATCCATGGCGTTGACCAGAGCCATCCTAGATCACGAAGTAAATTCCTTTACAAAAATAGGAGCACCAAATCGTCTGTAGAATTCTACATAGATGACAGCTGCATATAGTGGAATATCATGGCAAACTGCCTAGAGTACATACCTTGCACAGTCCAACTAAGAGCAGTTAACATTGGCAAAAAGAAAATCGAAAAACGCAGATATGTGCTTAGATCTTAACTTCAGATTGTCTTCAGAGAACTTTGCATTACCAAGTTATAGAAAGATTCAGATATTTTATTAAGGGGAAATGTCGAGATACGTGTTGTTCACTTATCATAACAAATGCAAGCAGTTAGAATGCACTGAAACCATCGATACATAGTAAAATTTGATAAGAGCGTAGAGAGATTAGGATTTTCCAATTGCAACTTACACGCTGTAATACTCTAAAATTTGTTTGATAAATTACTTTCATATGGCAAAAGATATAAGGTTTATCTACAAGGATGCCGACTGCGGTTTTCTGCAGATATTATGGTATAAGTAATTGTAAATATCAGGATGCAATTAGATAAAAAGACAATAACAGTACATGTCAAGATTAGCCATGATACTTGTATTAGAACGAGTGGAATCAGTTTGCATGCGTTTCAACCAAAGTGAGCTTCCGGGTTGAAATGGGAAAAGTACGAGCGCTCATATTGACCTTAGGACTTGCAAATTCGAAATATTCGAGTTTAAAACTAGTGACGTGGGGAACAAGTATTCTTTAGCTTAGAAAGACAGAAAACCACGGTGAGCTCATAACGAATAGTAAAGAGAAAACGCGTTTAAATGGTGGACAAGTTGATGGATCACTTGACAAGAAGATTTTTCTATTATTCATCAGCAACACCGGAAATCACTTTAAAATGAGACCGTTAGGAGAAATATCACCCGATTTCAATGTAATAGCATTCTACAGTGTATCAAAAAGATGATAATTAGAGTTTAAATCAATCTCTGAGTGATGCGTTGATTAAAGAAATAATATTGAGGATGAACGTTTATGTTCGATATTTAATTAGTGGTTCAGGGTGCAAAAGGCGTTCCAATAATTTGAGGGTTCTATTTCGAGGTGTCCGGTAAGTCTAAAGAGCCTATGGGGGCCTATGTCAGGCTAAAAATTTTGTGAAATTTAGAAATCAGCAATTGACGTCGGAATGTATTCCTTAATTCGTATTGGTTTAGAGCTAGTAAACAAATTCAACAATGAATCGGAGGCCCCATTATCTTGTGTTGCGTACCTAGATCTTAAAAACGAATCAGCAGTGCTTTTAGAGAACCTTAATTATTATTATACAATGGCGTACCAATTAAAAAACCGTGGATATACTTCTCTCTTTAATAATACGAGGGTATCACAATCATATAGCTTTGGAATCGTACAGCGGTTTTTTTTAGGTGGGCGCTTGGGATTGAAAAATGTTCTGATACCAAATGTAAAATCATAATTAATAATTTATCAATGATAATCAAGCAATTGCTACACTTCCCGTTTATATGCATCTACAATACTATTTGAGAGTGCTTCCTGCTGAAGAAATCTATTTAGCTCCCATAACGCTCTCACCTTGTTCTTAATCGTGAGCCTGATGGAAACTGTTTTAATCCAAAGATTTGTGTTCTTACGGATACAATATTTATAGAAATTCTCCTGTGTGTTAAGTATGCATTTAATTAACGTCCATCTGCTTACTAGATCTTACATATAGAGCTGTGTAGCATTCACTCGGTTCCGGACTATCATTGAAAATATTTTCACGAATGCATAAAAATAAAAGCTTGATATGGAACCCATTACATTCTAACTACCGAAGCATCCTTTCTTTGGGACTGAGACCGGTGATCTGATCGATGAAACAAATAAAACATCGAATTTAGGTTCTTTTGAGATCTTCCCTTAGACTTTTAGGTAATAAATATTTACGGTAGTTTTGTGTTCGCTACCAAATAAGTAACACTGGTCATCACAAAGCAAACAAAGCAAAGCAACAAAACTCTGGGCTAATGAAATAATCTCTTCATATAATCTCATTGTATGCTTTGATTACTAACTAAGTGCCACACATTTAAGAGAGAAGAAAGGGTCATTTATTTCAGATGTGTGTTGATGAAAATTCTTTATACACAAGTTCTTGAGGGTAAAAGTAATGTTATATCACGGTAGCATTGTCTTGATAAGAATATCGTATCACATTTCTTGACTCTGACATCCACTTTCCCTCTAATGCTATACACTAATGTTCTTGGTGTGTCAATGCTGTCTAACCCGGAAAATTTAATTAAGTCTTAACTCGCGTCTCGCGTCTCGATTTCCTTTCTCAAACAACCTTTGGATAGCTTTTCATCTTGTAGAAGCTTCGCCACAACGATTGTGTAATGGTGAGATACACACTTCTCCTTTTGATATAAGCAGTGTGGTTCCTCTGTATTTCTTAAATATTTCAACATCAAATACTACTACTAAATATTCTACTCTTCTGCATACAGTAAAAAACTGCAAGAAAATAGAAAAAAGCACATGCTTTATGACATTACATTTTCCATTATACTGGAAAGGTGTTCATATCGTACCACAGCTGAAGAAATTTCTGAACGGTCCAGTGTTGTAACGCTTTTATGATGTTTGCAGTTTAGTAATTACTAAGCACGATTGGATACATTAAGTCAGGAAATGGTATAGAAGAACTTTGGTGTATCCTGTACACTATGATAACTTTACTGAAAATTCTGAACGGCCTTGCCTACTTAAGATCATTGAGAACGCACTTCTAGACTTTGCTCGGGGACTTGTACATTGTGTTATTAAGTCATTTACAACCGTCGGAGAAGATGACAAAATCTAGGATCTGCGATATTATACAGGAACGTCTGATGAGGAAATCTCTAAGCAACATTTACAACAAAATGAAACCATGATAAAAAACATATTAGGTAATCTTAAAACTAAGAAGGTGACATTTTCCGAATGGCCAACTTTGGCTGCAGTATACGGTATCAGAAGAATACAAGAAATTAACAACACAAGGAACATTCACAATTAGCAGAAAAAGAGGCCATTTTGAGCGAAGTTCCAAGTGATATGATTATCGAATTGTGCTTAATGAAGGCAAGGATATTTTCTAGGGGATTAACCCAACGTCAGACACAACCTTAGCAAGATTAATCCTTCATTCCCAAATACAGTTACTATATAACTGAAGTTCTACACGACTTTTGGTGGCATCACTTTATCCTCAGGGCGACACGTTAAGCTAATGCCACCTTCCTTCTGTGATAATATCTTAATGAGGAAAGAATGTCAATTTGTCAACGGTGAATATATTGCAGAGACATTGTTGTGTTGTGTAATAAATCCCACACGTAGATAAAGAGCCCTTATACACGCAATGGTGTGGACTAAAAATGCGTTAAGTACGTATATAAATTGTTAAGCGGTATTTTCACCTAATATTTTATGGGCATAAATTACAATTAGACACGGAAAGTGCCAAAAGACAAAAATAGCTTTCGGGGAGTATCTCAATGATTGAAATTAATTGTGCCTTTGAAGCTATGACAATTAATTGGTCCTTGAGAATCTTGGAGATCAAAACTAGACTGCTTCAAATGATACAAAGAGTTTTCGGAGGAGCAAAAGTAACTCTATATTGACAACAGTAATAGGAGAAACTAGAAACGGGGTATCTGTAGCAGTTGATGGCTGTGATTCAGATCTTTTAAGAATCTTGGTAGACAACTTCATGAGCTGTTGCCGATTCTTTTAAAGTCACATACAAGCAGAACCGAAAGGAAATGCAACGAAATCATTAAATTTCAAGAAACTTAGCGTCATTAAAAGTTTGCTTTCACTTTTTTTTTTATATTGCAACAGGCTGTGACACGACCTCAGCTATACTCATGAGAGAATAGTTGCAAGCCGTCAAGATATTTCGAAAAGAAAAAGAACTCTGCAAGTTAGTCAGAGTCTTCAATGGAGTTAGGAGTCAAATCTCAATCCTAACAAAATGTTCAATATTACAAATTTCTTATTTCCCTGTATGAAGAAGGAAACATGTGTTCCCTATTATAAGCCTATCAGTTTGCAAAAGACCCCTCGGAATTTTTTATATACGGAGTTTAACTTTCAGGCTATATAACTAGCAGTATCTATTCCTTTATTTGGGCACCGGGACGAGAAATTACTCGAACACTATTACTATATAGCCTAAAAAGTTTTATATGTTTCAGGTGTTCTTAATTGAAACTCTCCTAATGAAACCTAAGTACAAAAAAAATTATGTCTGTGTTTTACACCTGTTCTACCTGGCCTGTATAACTTCTTTCTATCGCGAATCAGTGCTTTAAACTTCTAACTTTATAAATTTTTAATTAGTGGTTTAGAGTGCAATAGGCGTTCCAATAATTCGAGGGTCCTATTTTGAGGTGTCCGGTAAGGCTAAACGGCTTATGCAGGCTTATGTCCTTCTTATAATGCTGTGAAAATCAGAAATCAGCAGTGGACATCAGCATGTATTCCTTAATTCGTATTGGCTTAGAGCTAAAAAAAAATTCAACAATGAATGTTAAAAACGAAGCAGTGCCTTTTAGAGCTACTTAACAGACATCATACAATGGCGTACCATTTGAAAAACCGTTGATTAATAAGACAAGGGTATCACAGTCATATAGTATTGGGAAGGTACAGACAGCACTTTGTTTTAGGTGGGCCCTTGGGATTGAAAAATTTTGTGATACCAATTGTAAAAAACATAAGTATAAATTTATCAACGATAATCGAGCTGCTGTACTTTTCTCCTTTCAACCCGCCCGCTCACATCGGTTGTACTGCATGCAAACTCATTCCACTCATTCAAATGCAAGTATCATGGCGGATCTCGACATCTACTGTTATCTTTTTATTAAATGCATCCTGATATCTACAATTAGTAATACCATTATTTCTGCAGAAAGCCACAGTCGGCAGCCTTGAGGTGAAACTTAAATCTTTTGCTATATGAAAGTAATTTTTCATCAGATTTTAGTCAATTTATTAATTTTCAATTGAAAAATCCTAATCTCACTGCGCTTCTTATCAAATATTACCATGACTAGTTGATTGTAGTGCATGCTAACTGATTGCATACTTTTTTGAAAAGAGAACAACACGTATCTCGACATTTCTTCTTACTATAATATATGAATGTTTCTGTATCTTGGTAACACAATTTTTCTGAAAATAGTCTGAAGTAAAGATCTATGCACATATCTGTTTGCTTCGACTCTTCTTGCCAATGATACGGCTCTTAGCTGGACTGTGGGACGAATGTACTGTAGGCTGTTTGTAATTATATTCCGCTATATGCAGCGATCATCTATGCAGAATACTACTGACGATTTGGTGCCTCTATTTTTGATTAAGCGAGTCAAAGTTGCAAAAGACGCCCCGACATTTTTTTTACACGCAAGTTAAACTTTCAGGCTAAGCGAAAGGTAATAGCACTATCTATTTTTTCTCTGGGCAGTGGGACGAGCAAGTACTTGAACACTATTCCTATGGAAGAAAATTGAGGGCTTCTGCTCTAAGTTGTGGAAAGTGAGCCTAGGAAGTTTTATATCTTTCAGGTGTACTGAACTGAAAATCTCCCAATGTGACCTAAATATCAAAACAAATTCTGTCAATTGTTAATTTTGTTGATTTCTGTGTTCTACACCTGTTCTACCAAGCCTGTATAACTACTTTCTATCGCGAATCAGTACTTTAAACCGCTAGCTTTATAAATTCATCGGCCGGACTTGTCTCACAGCCAAGAGAAGTCTGCCTGGGTCTACAAGGTATACTTGTACTTAATTACCTAAAAATATGCTAATAGAGTTTCATGCCAATATCCTGCATGTGATTGTTTTACAAGCTTACGACCATAAATGTAATATAACTGCTACGGAAAACTATTAAGCTTCGTAGCCTTTTGACTGAAATCCAGCATGGTACAGTCGCAAATGAACAAGATGCTGAGCAGTACGCTTGCATTGTCGTTATGTCGTATAAAACCTAGGGCAATAAGTTGAAAGCAACAGGGATTACGTGTACTAGAGCTTTCATTCTTACGCCCCCTCTTGGATAAAAATTTACATGGAATCTTTGCTTGTACCGCATATCGAAACTTCGTTTTTCTATTATCGTTAAACTTTGCTTCTTTTTAGGAGATTTGAAAACTAAACACTACCTACACAATTTTTAGTATCCTTGCAGATGTCAGATTCATTGGAGTCAATCGTTTGCTGTAGAACATCTTAACATATAAACAATCAAACAATAAACAATTGTTTTAAACGTCAATTGAATGGTAATGTGGTATTCGAATGTTATATCTAAATGAATTGGTTTAACTCGTTATATTTGTACTGCTAAGGTTTTATTTCCTCCTCGGGTACCAAAGCCGCTCGTGTTAAAGAATCCCAAAATATGTAACATTCATGTTTTATACCTTATTTTAGATTTACATCAAGATCGTCTTCATCTACATTTTGTTAAGTCTATAAGGCGAGGACGATATCACACAATAATAATCATAACTCATTAGATCAACAATTAAGCCGTTTTCAATGACATATTGGTTTTTTACAGCTGTTGTTCGTTATCATCTATATCAGATAGTCTTCCGATCTCCCATTTCTACATGAACTCCCTTGGCAGAATGCATAAAATATTGAATACTTCATATCGGCTCTTTTACACTAACATGTGGGTCGTTCACAAACCTATCTTCCAGTCACTTTTTATTTACAGATAAGTAAGATTATCCGGTTGCAGCTGATGGTAGCTGTGTGGGTCCCTGGAATTAGCATATTTTCTTTCACTCACAACCTGTTTCGATTGAGTTCATGCTTAGACCATTTCGCTCCTGGAACTGGAGGTACTTCCGAATTCAATGCTGGACAGCTGCTGTGTTAGTAATAGGAAAAGTAGCTATATTGATGCTTTGTAACTACTTCCGTGTTATATCTGATATGGCTTATTCCAGGGACGGCATTTCTCCATCTCCATACAGGCGGATAAGGAATTTCTTACGTTACCATTTTGTGAGGATTCACATTTGGTTGGTTGAGACTCTGTCTAACTTTCACAATTCTTCTAATTGAAGGAACTTGAAGGCTGCAAACTATTCACTTTTGAGTATAGCGAATAGTTTGCAACAGATGCAACAGGTCGTGACTCAGCCTGTTGCATTATAAAAAAGGGAAAATCAATCTTTTAATGACGATAGGGTCTTTTTAAATTTAATACATTCGAAGCATTACCTTTTAGTTCTGTGATTGTGAAAACGTCAAAGGCTATGTGAAAATTAGCTATGTGAAAGTGTGAAAATGGGTATGTGAAAATTAGCAACTGCTCATGAAGTCTTCTACCCAGATTCTTAATGGATCAGAATCACACCCATCAAAAGCTACAGTTTTCCTGTTTCTAGTTTCTTCCATTTTTCTTCTCCATATACAACTGCCTTTCGTCCTTCGAAAACTGTTTGCATCATTTGAAGCCGTCTAGTATAGATCTCCAAGTTTCTCAAGAACTGTGATTGAATTGTCGTGGCTTAATGGCAGCATTAAATTCGATCGTGGCAGATATTTCCAGAAAGCTCTTTTTCCTCTTTCGGCACTTTCCATGTCTAATTGTAATTTATATCCATAACATATAAGGTGAAATAAGAGTTTAACATTATTTATTTCGTACTTAACGCAGAATTGAGTTACCATTTTTAGTCCACACCATTGCGTGTAGAAGGCTTCTTCCTTCTACGTGTGGGTTTTAAAACACATAACAATAGAGACTCTACAATATTTACCGCAGTCGAAATGACATTCTTGCGCATTGAGATATTATCACACAAGGAAGTTGGTATTAGCTCAACTTGTCTCTCTAATGATAAACTTTTGCCCACAAAAGTCCTGTAGAACTTCTGTTATCGTAACAGTATTTGGGAATGAAGGATTAATCTTGCTACCGTAGTGTCTGACGTAGAGTTAATCCCCGAGAAATTTTTGTGGCCTACATTATGCATTGTTCGATAATCATATCACTTGGATCTTCGCTCAAGAAGGCCTCTTTTTCTGTGAATTTTGAATTTTCCTTTAGTTGTTAATTTCTTGTAATCCTCTGATACCGTATTAGCCGCCAGGGCTTGCATCTGCAGAGTATAGTGATGTGAATATATTTCATAGAAAAGATGACCTGCTGCGTGAGAAAACGGAAGCAATAATTTAATTAAATACAAATGATGTTTCTAGTCCCCTGTTCAATCTAGTTTTTTGGAACGTCCGAGAACGTGCCCCCCCCCATTGAAGCACTAATGATCTCTTCTAGTGCAATCGTTAGTGCTTAGTGCTTCTGAGAACACCAACTCCCAACAGTAGTGCTTTAATAGTTTGGACTCTAGAAGCAAAAAACTTTGGGGAGGGCCAACTTCACGTTAGCACCCCCAGAAAGCACTAACAACTAAACCTAGCGCAATCGTTAGTGCTTTCAGAAAACACTAAGAGTTTCGTTAGTGCTTTAAAATTAGTGTGGCTATGGCCACTTATATGGTACGAAATTCCCATAAGGAATACATGGGAATTTTAAATTGGTTCAAATTCCCGCCAAATTCAAAAGCGCTAATGATTTCTTCTAGTGCAATCGTTAGTACTTCTTTAGTGCTTCTGAGAACACCAACCCCAACATTAGTACTTCAATAGTTTGGACACTAGAAGCAAAAAACTTTGGGAGGGGCCAACTTCAAGTTAGCCCCCCTCCCAGAAAGCACTACCTATTAAGTCTATTGCAATCGATAGTGCATCGTTAGTGCATCCGGAAAACACTTATAGTTTCGTTAGTGCTTCACAATTAGTGTGACTACGATCAGTTATATGTCAGCAAATTACCGTAAGGAATACATGGGGAATTTTTAATCGGCTCAAATACCCGCCAAATTCAAAAGCGCTTAAGCTCTCTTCTAGTGCAATCGTTATGTGCTCCTTCTTATGTGCTCCATAGAACACCAACTCCCAACATTAGTGCTTTAATAGTCTAGACCCTAGAGGCAAAAAACTTTGGGGGGCCAACTTCACGTTAGACTCCCCTGAGAGCACTGATGATTAAACCTAGTGCAATCGTTAGTGCATCGTTAGTGCTTTTAGAAAATGCTGATAGTTTAGTTGGTGCTTCACAATTAGTGTGGCTATGGCCAGTTATATTTCTCGAAATTCCCATAAGGAATACATATGGAATTTTAATTGTTTCAAATTCCCGCCAAATTGAATAGCGCTAATGACCTTTTTAGTACAATCGTTAGTACTTTGTTAGTGCTTCTCAAAACACCAAGTCGAAACATTATTGCTGCAATAGTTTGGACGCTACAAGCAAAAAACTTTGGGAGTGCAACTTCACGTTAGACCCCCAGCAACAATAACCTTAAAACCTGGTGGAATCGTTAGTGCATCGTTAGTGCTTCCAGGAAGCACTAATGGTTTGGTTTTGCTTTACTATTATTATAGATGTGCGCACTTATATGTTACACGGATGTCCAAACTCACGAGATCGGCGCTCACGAGTCCGAAACTCACTCGACCTCAGCCTCACGAAGTGAGCGTGAGATAAGGCTGTTGATGTGAGCCTGTGGTTGAGTGAGCGTGAGGTCAAACTAGTGATGCGAACGTCAGGTTGAGTGAGCGTGAGGTCAGGCTGGTTATTTGAGCGTGAGGTCAGACTGGTGATGTGAGCGTGAGGTTGTGTGACCTTGAAGTCGAAATAAGTTCGTGAGTTCAGGTAAAGTGAGTTTTTGATTGTGAGGTTGAGTGAGGTTAGGTCAAAGTGTCACCTCTGGTTACAAAACTCCCATAAATACATGGAGAGTAAATCACTGGAACAAATTCCCGACAAATTCAAAACAGCTAATGACATCTTTTTTATTCATTTTTCAATAATTGTAAATGTTTTTCAGTAATTCACCATGAATAGAGTCAACTAGAAGTGTTTTTGTAACGGAGAAAATACATGAACAGTGGAATATCTTTTAACATACTGTCGAGGGTTGATTACCTGAAACCGCGGTAGCCAGAATTAGCCCAGGGTAGGGGACTTATATTAACAAATGAAAATATCAGGTAAATGCATAAGTCTTTTAGTCTTGTAGCTCTTAGTTCGTATGAAAGTACTAATAGAAATATGGTCAATGAATTATCACTATTTTGTAGAACATTCTACTTTAATATCACAGGAAATTCATCTTCCGGCTTGCTTGGTTGTGTAAAGTTATAGTGTATTGGTATACTGTGTAAAGTATGTGTACTGTCGCTGATTTGTGATAACAATCACAAACAGAAGTAAAAGGTAAATTATAGTAATAGTTTACTCTTAATAGTTTTGTATTGAAGGGGGAACGGAAAACCTACTTTTATCTTAACATTTTCTTTCTTAAACTTTCTATTCGGGTTCACGTTCTTCCCTTTCAACATTGAATACGGAAATGGAGAACTTATTTAGAATTTGATTGTTGTTTCCAATATATTTCAAGCATCACTTCTCGGACATAGGCCTGTGTTATGTCGATAACGTTATCGTCGATATCTTTATTATCATATATCAACATTCGATATCGCAAATATATGGACATGATTATATGATTCTATATTTTCGATATCGATATTTGGGGGGGCGACGAGATATAAGGAGCCCCTAAGACTTGATGAAGGAGCCCCCAGGATAAAAAAATTAAAGTTACTTTTTACAATCTTTATTACCACAAATTGCAATGTAAATAATCCACTTGCAAATTTGCAATATTATATGATACAATTTCTTAGATGCCAGAACGTTTCTGTTCCCTGATAAAAAGAAACATAGTATCACGTCCAAAAGCAAGTGCTACGAACTTTGAACTAGAATTCACCATAAGAAAGTTTTTTATTTCTCTGGGTTTATTTATAGTTGTTTGGGTTGCCTGCTATTTTAGGAAAAGGAGAATTGCAGGTGGTAATGCACTTTAGAAGTCGTGTATACATATCACCGTTGAGTTGATACATTTATAATTATTGAAGTATGCCTTTTTTGCTTTTATTTGGTTTGTGTATATTGAATAATTAGTAGAACACTGTATGGTATTAAATTTCGTATGTTGCTGGTAACCCTGTTAACAATTTGTATTTAGCGTAGGAGATGTCTGCTAGGGTAACCGGAGTGACAACAGGAATCTCTATAGAAGATTTGTTCAAGGTAAAGGTTAATCAGTAACAGTTACTTCACATTAATTAATTACTCCCCATTAGTTAACTGTAAAGACACTTACATTTTTTTAATTACAGTCTTCTTAGCATTTTCATCTTCGTGTACAACTTTGAATCATGAAGCCTAAAGTTACAAATAAATAATACTATTGTAAAAGATCTTTTAACGTTGTTCCAAAACCAGTAAACATCATTTTACATACTCAACAAACAGAATTAAACATACTAAAATTAGCAAAAGATTGCTGTTAATTTTTATCGTATCGTAAAACAATGCAGAAGAAAAAATAATAAAATGACTGTTTATATATGAACCAACCCAAAACAGAACTAATAGGGAAACAAAGAAAATTATTACGGTATTCTACAAGTCCTAACAATGAACTATGGATTGCTCTAGATTTTGTTGTTAGTGCTTTCTGGGGTACTAACGTTAAGTTAGCTCGTTTTTTTTCTGCCCCTAGCATCCAAACTAATGAAGCATTAATGATCGGATTTGGTGCTCTAAGAAGTAGTTAACGGTTGCACAGGAAGAGATCATTAGTGCTTTTTAATTTGGCGGAAGTTTAATTCAGCGAAAAATTCCCAATCTTTTTCTTACGTGAGATTCGTCACTAATAATGAAACACTAACGAAACTATTAGTGTTTTCTAGGACCAGCAAAAATGTACTATCAATTGCACTAGGTTTGATTGTTAGTGCTTCCTGGGGGGACTGTTTTTTTGCTTCTAGTGTACTATTGTTAAGCCTATTGCAGCCCTAATGTTAAGAGTCTCTGCTCGAGGAAGCACTAAGAAAGCACTAACGATTGTATTAAAGATATCATTAGCTCTTACGAATTTGTCGGGAATTTGTCCCAGTGAAATATTCTCCATGTATTTATGGGATTTTTGAAACCAGAGTTGACCACTTTGGCCCAACCTCACTCAACCTCACGCTCAAAAACTAATTTCGACCTGAACTCACGAACTCTTTTCGACCTCACGCTCACATCACCAGTCTGACCTCACGCTTACCTCACCAGTCTCACCAAGAGCTCACTCAACCTCACGCTCACATCACCAGCCTTATCTCAGGTTCACTTCGTGAGGTTGAGGTCGACTGAGCGTAAGTTTCGAACTGGTGAGCGAAGATTTCGCGAGTTTGGACATCTTTGTGACATAAGTGCGCAGATCTACAATAAGAGCAAAGCAAAACTAAACCATTAGTGTTCCCTGAAAGCACTAACGAAGCACTAACGATCGCACTAGAAGAGGTCATTAGCGCTTTTGAATTTGGCGAGAATTTGAGCCAGTTAAAAATTCCCCATGTATTCCTTATTGGAATTCCGTGTCATATAACTGACAAGTGAGCTTCGCCACACTAATTGTGAAGCACTAACGATGCACTAACGATTGCAATAGTTTTAAACGTTAGTGCTTTCTGGAAGGGCTAGTGTGAAGTTAGCCTACCCCCAAATATTTGGCTTTTAGCGTAAAAAACTATTAAAGCACTAATGCTGGGAGTTGGTGTTATAAAAAGCACTAACCAAGCACTGACAATTGCGCTCGAAGAGATCATTAGTGCTTCAATGGTGAGGGCCAATTTCTCGGCCGTCCGTTTGGATGAATTGCAATACGATTATGACCTTCTCTATATACTGCAGTCAAAGTTAACGATTTGGAAAATGTCAACGTCTTAATTTTGGGATTTCCTAATATGCTTTTTGTCATGCAGTTTCATTTTCTTGTAAATGTTGCATATTGATTTCGTCATCCAGACATTGTTGAATAAGATGGCAGATCCTAGATTTTTTCTCCTCCGAGGGTTGTAAATGTCTTCAAAACCACATGTAGAGGTCCCGAAGCAAAGTCTAGAAGTGAGTTCTCAATGATTTTGAGTAGACATATCCATTGAGCATTTTCACTAAATTTGTTATAGTGTAGAGAATACACCAAAGTTCTTCTATACCTTTTCTTGACAAAATGTATCCAATGGAGCCTAGTGGAACCTAATGAAAGAAGTGAATCCTACACAAATTTGTATGTAAACCCTAGTGAGCATCAAGGACGCTAATTAAATACCTATTTAATAGCCTCGATTGTTATCACATACGAGACTTTCTATAAATAATATATCCGTAAGAACACAATTCGTTGGCTTAAACTGTTTTCATCAGGCTAAAGATCAACAACCAGGTGAAAGCGTTATGGGTGTCAGAAAAATCTGTAGGTTTTACGTCCCACGATTATGCCGGTTAGGCTAAAGGAGACGGTGATAATGAGAGATGAGTGAAAATGGTGGAATGAAGAAAGTGGGAGGAAACGGGAGCACCCCGAGAAAACCCACGAGCACGGTGTTTGTCCACCACAAAGTTCACTTGGCGGGGGCTGGGATAGAACCCGGGACCCTAAGCACCAGAAGTGAACGCTCTACCACTGAGCCACCGTGCCCCCCTTATGGGTGTCAGAATAACAATTAAGAAATAGGTGAGAGTGACATGAGTCCTAAGTAGATTTCTTCAGCAGAAGCACTCTCAAATAATTTTGTAGTTGAATATAGATGGGAAGTATTGCTTGAATATCATTGATAAATTAATACTGGTTTTTTACATTTGGTGTCCCAACATTTTTTAATTCCAATTTCCCACCTAAATAAAACGCTGTTTGTTCCCAAAGCTATACGTCTTTGATACCCTCGTCTTAAAAAGGCAGAAGTAAATCCACTGTTTTCTACATGGTATGCCATTGTATAATGTGAGTTAGAGAG
The DNA here is from genome assembly GCF_964235325.1 of Thermobia domestica. NCBI lineage: Eukaryota > Metazoa > Arthropoda > Insecta > Zygentoma > Lepismatidae > Thermobia > Thermobia domestica. The sequence goes on from NC_137469.1 coordinate 147,031,036, forward strand.
CTCTAAAAGCACTATTGCTTCGTCTTAACACCTAGGTACACAACACAAGATTTTACGGCTTCGGATTCATTGTTGACTTCCTATATTAGCTTTAAGCCATCACGAATTAAGGAATAGATGCCGATGTCCACTCTGACTTCTAAATTTTAGAGCATTGTAAGAAGGTCGTAACCCGGCATAATCCGTTTAGCCTTACTAGTAACCTCCATACGAAACCCTCTAAATATTGGCGCGCTTCTTGCACTCTAAACCTTAATTAAATATCGAACATCCCGTTCGTACTCAAAATTATTTCTTTAATCACCGCATTACTTAGAGATGGATTTAATCTCTTATCATTATCTCTTTTCACACATTGTAGAATACTTTTACAATTAAGAAAAAGCTTCACAAGCTCGGGGATGCTTATCCTATCGCTAGAGTCCCATCAACTTGTGAATTTTTCAACGCGCTTTCTCTGCACTATACCTTATGAGCTCACTGTGATATTCATTCTTTCTCAGCTAAAGATTTTTTGCTCAGCACGTCACAGGGTTTAAACTCGAATATTTCGAATTAGCAAATCTTAATACTAATATGAGCTGCTGTACTTATCCCTTTTCTATCAGCCCTCTCACATCGGTTGTACTGCATGCAATCTCATTCCACTCGTTCTAATAAAATATCATGGCGTATCTGGACATCTGCTGTTATTATCATTTTAACTAAATGCATCCTGTTATCTACAATTAGTAATACCATTATTTCTGCACAAAGCCACAGTCGGCAACCTTGTAGATGAACCTTAAATCTTTTGCCATATGAAAGTAATTTTTCATTAGATTTTAGTCAATTACAGCGTGTAAGTTGCAACTGAAATATCCTAATCTCACTGCGCTTCTTATCAAATATTACTATGTCTGGTTGATTGTAGTGCATGCTAACTTTTTGCATTCTTTTTTCATAAGAGAACAACACGTATCTCGACATTCCTTCTTACTATAATATATGAATGTTTCTGTATCTTGGTAACACAATGTTATCTGAAAACAGTCTGAAGTAAAGATCTATCGACTTTATCCTTGCCAATGTTACGGCTCTTAGCTGGACTGTGCAACGATTGTACTCTAGCCAGTTCTACAGACGATTTGGTGCCTCTATTTTTGTAAAAAAATTTACTTGAAGATCTCGGATGGCTCTGGTCAACGGCCATGGATATGCTCGCATACATACCAGGCCAAATAACAGTCTGGTTCAGTGTTAGAGATGACTACACTTCGTAAGCCTCAAATGCTGCGATTAATCGGGTACATTTTGTGGTGTAGCTTTCTGCTCTTAAAAAGATACCTTTGAGTCTGTGGACTGGACTCGCATACTCTATTCACGTCTGCTAAATGAAGGAGTGTTCAATTTAATAAATATGTTTACAGAAATTCTTCTTGTTAATCATTCCGTCTCAGATATGAAATGTGTCAAAAACCTAATACAGTTGGTTAACTAATCTGCTACAGGGTGGAAGCTTAGCAGAACTTTCCTCATCGGAGAGAAAGCGTTTAAAAGTTCGAGAAATTCAAATCCTCCAATAAAAAGTGACTGCTACATAGGATTGTGAACGAACCACATGTAAGTTTAAAAGAGTTCTCCATTCAGCCTAGATATTCATTTACAAATGGCAAATCGGAAGTCCATATGATTTAGATGCTGACGAACAACAGTTGTAGAAAACCAATATGATATTGACAACGGCTTAATTGTTGATCCTATCAGGTATGATTATTATTTCGTAACTACGTCGCCGCCTGATAGACCCAAAAAAAATGGACACGAAGGTGATCTTGATGAAACTTTAAATGAAAAGGTGAGGACTATTAAAAGATGATGAAGGTGGTATATTGTTTAGTTTACATATTTTGGAATCGTTTTACAAGAGCTGCTTTTGTACCCGAAGAGAAAACGAAACTGTAGCAGGACACATATAAGTTAACGAGCAAAAACCAATTCATTTAGATATCACATTCGCATACTACAGTATCATTCAATTGTACGTTTATAACAATTGTTTATTGTTTGATTGTTCATATTTCAAGATGTTCAACTGCCGATGATTGACTCCGAGGATTCTGCCATCTGCAAGGACACTTAAAATTATGTTCCTGCCGTTTAGTTTTCCACTCTCCTACAAGGAAGTAAATTTTAACACATCTAATAAAGAACGAAGTTTGGATTTTCCGTACATGGAAAGACTCCATGAACATTTTTATCTAAGACTGGGTCGTAAGAATGAAAGCTCTACTACACGTCTTTCACAATTGGATTCAACTTATTGCACTAATATTTATACGACATAAGGATTATCAATCCTTACTGCTAAGCACCATTTTCCTTTGCGACTGTTCCAAGCTACTTTTCAGATGGAATTCCACGAAGCTTAACAATTTTCTGTAACACTTATACTACACTTATGGTCGTAAGTTTGTAAAGGATTCAAATGCAGGTTATTGGCCTGAAAATCTAGTAGGGGATTCTTAGGAAAATAGGTGCATGATTATCTTGTAGAACTAGGCCCGCTTCCTTTAGCCTGTGAGACAAGTCCGGCCGATGAATTAATAAAGCTAGCGGTGCAAAGCACTGATTCGCGATACAAAGAAGTTCTACAGGATTGGTAGAAGAGGTGTGGATCAGAGACATCAACAAAATTATCAGGCGACAGATTTTTTTGGTACTTAGGTTACATTGGGAGATTTTCAGTCAAGTACTCCTGAAAGATATAAAACTTTCTAGGCTCGCATCCCATATCTTGAGTCACAAGACCTGAATATTACTCATGGGAATAGTGTTCAAGAACTTGCTCGTCTCAGTGGCCAAATTAAGTAGTACAGACTGCGATAAATTTTTGATTAGGCTGATAGTTAAACTTGCGTTAACAAAAAATATCGAGGCGTTTTTTGCAACCTTGACTTATCAAAATCCTATATGGATAACGCTACGTATCTCTCACACTAATCTTTAGTCTATAGAATCTTAAAGTCTTTCTGGCTCGCATGGTTAATCTTGCACCACAGAATGCCTTATCGCACGGTCTTATTAAGCATATTGAAGGATTTGAATATCTCAATTTTCTCAACGTTTTCTCTCCGGTAAAGAAATTCGGTTCGTGTTACTATTCGGTTCAAAACATCTTATCAAATAGGCTTAACAATAGTACACTAGAAGCAAAAAAACAGTCCCCCCAGGAAGCACTAACAATCAAACCTAGTGCAATTGATAGTACATTTTTGCTGGTAATACAAAACACTAATAGTTTCGTTAGTGCTTCATTATTAGTGACGAATCTCACGTAAGAAAAACATTGGGAATTTTTCGCTGAGTTAAACTTCCGCCAAATTAAAAAGCACTAATGATCTCTTCTTGTGCAATCGTTAACTACTTCTTATAGCACCAAATCCGATCATTAATGCTTCATTAGTTTGGATGCTAGGGGCACAAAGAAAAAAAAACGAGCTAACTTCACGTTACTTCCCCAGAAAGCACTAACAACAAAATCTAGAGCAATCCATAGTTCATTGTTAGGACTTGTAGAAAACCGTAATAGTTTTCTTTGTTTCCCTATTAGTTCTGTTTTGGGTTGGTTCATATATAAACAGTCTTTTTATTATTTTTTCTTCTGCATTGTTTTACGATACGATAAAAATTAACAGCAATCTTTTGCTAATTTTAGTATGTTTAATTCTGTTTGTTGAGTATGTAAAATGATGTTTACTGGTTTTGGAACAACGTTAAAAGATCTTTTACAATAGTATTATTTATTTGTAACTTTAGACTTCATGATTCAAAGTTGTACACGAAGATGAAAATGCTAAGAAGACTGTAATTAAAACAATGTAAGTGTCTTTACAGTTTCTAATGGGGAGTAATTAATTAATGTGAAGTAACTGTTACTGATTAACCTCTACCTTGAACAAATCTTCTATAGAGGTTCCTGCTGTCACTCCGGTTACCCTAGCAGACATCTCCTACGTTAAATACAAATTGTTAACAGGGTTACCAGCAACATACGAAATTTAATACCATACAGTGTTCTACTAATTATTCAATATACACAAACCAAATAAAAGCAAAGAAGGCATACTTCAATAATTATAAATGTATCAACTCAACGGTGATATGTATACACGACTCCTAAAGTGCATTACCACCTGCTATTCTCCTTTTCCTAAAATAGTAGGCAACCCAAACAACTATAAATAAACCCAGAGAAATAAAAAACTTTCTTATGGTAAATTCTAGTTCAAAGTTCGTAGCACTTGCTTTTGGACGTGATGCTATGTTCCTTTTTTTCAGGGAACAGAAACGTTCTGGCATCTAAGAAATTGTATCATATAATATTGCAAATTTGCAAGTGGATGTATTTACATTGCAATTTGTGGTAATAAAGATTGTAAAAAGTAACTTTAATTTTTTTATCCTGGGGGCTCCTTCATCAAGTCTTAGGGGCTCCTTATATCTCGTCGCCCTCCCAAATATCGATATCGAAAATATAGAATCATATAATCATGTCCATATATTTGTGATATCGAATGTTGATATATGATCATATAGATATCGACGATAACGTTATCGACATAACACAGGCCTATGTCCGAGAAGTGATGCTTGAAATATATTGGAAACAACAATCAAATTCTAAATAAGTTTTCCATTTCCGTATTCAATGTTGAAAGGGAAGAACATGAACCCGAATAGAAAGTTTAAGAAAGATAATGTGAAGATAAAAGTAGGTTTTCCGTTCCCCCTTCAATACAAAACTATTAAGAGAAAACTATTACTGTAATTTACCTTTTACTTCTGTTTGTGATTGTTATCACAAATCAGCGACAGTACACACACTTTACACAGTATACCAATACACTATAACTTTTCACAACCAAGCAAGCCGGAAGATGAATTTCCTGTGATATTAAAGTAGAATGTTCTACAAAATAGTGATAATTCATTGACCATATTTCTATTAGTACTTTCATACGAACTAAGAGCTACAAGACTAAAAGACTTATGCATTTACCGGATATTTTCATTTGTTAATATAAGTCCCATACCCTGGGCTAATTCTGACTACCGCGGTTTCAGGTAAACAACCCTCGACAGTATGTCAAAAGATATTCCACTTTTCATGTTTTTTCTTCGTTACAAAAACACTTCTAGTTGACTCTATTCATGGTGAATAGTTAGTGCTTTCTGGGAGGGGGGCTAACTTGAAGTTGGCCCCTCCTAAAGTTTTTTGCTTCTAGTGTCCAAACTATTGAAGTACTAAAGTTGGGGTTGGTGTTCTCAGAAGAACTAAAAAAGTACTAACGATAGCACTAGAAGAAGTCATTAGCGCTTTTGAATTTGGCGGGAATTTGTACCAATTTAAAATTCCTATGTATTCCTTATGGGAATTTCGTACCATATAACTGGCCATAGCCACACTAATTTTAAAGCACTAACGAAACTCTTAGTGTTTTCTGAAAGCACTAACGATTGCGCTAGGTTTAGTTGTTAGTGCTTTCTGGGGGTGCTAACGTGAAGTTGGCCCGCCCCAAAGTTTTTTGCTTCTAGAGTCCAAACTATTAAAGCACTACTGTTGGGAGTTGGTGTTCTAAGAATTACTAAGCACTAACGATTGCACTAGAAAAGATCAACAGTGCATCAATGGGGGGGGGGGGGGGCACGTTCTCGGATGTTCCAAAAAACTAGATTGAACAGGGGACTAGAAACATCATTTGTATTTAATTAAATTATTGCTTCCGTTTTCTCACGCAGCAGGTCATCTTTTCTATGAAAAATATGCACATCAGTATACTCTGCAGATGCAAGCCCTGGCGGCTAATACGGTATCAGAGGATTACAAGAAATTAACAACTAAAAGAAAATTCACAATTCACAGAAAAAGAGGCCTTCTTGAGCGAAGATCCAAGTGATATGATTATCGAAGAATGCATAATGTAAGCCACAAAAATTTCTCGGGGATTAACTCTACGTCAGACACAACGTTAGCAAGATTAAACCTTCATTCCCAAATACTGTTACGATAACAGAAGTTCTACAGGACTTTTGTGGGCAAAAGTTTATCATTAGAGAGACAAGTTGAGCTAATACCACCTTCCTTGTGTGATAATATCTCAATGCGCAAGAAAGTCATTTCGACTGCAGTGAATATTGTAGTCTCTATTGTTGTGTTTTAAAACCCGCACGTAGAAGGAAGAAGCCTTCTAAACGCAATGGTGTGGACTAAAAATGGTAACTCAATTCTGCGTTAAGTACGAAATAAATATTGTTAAACTCTTTTTTCACCTTATATGTTATGGATATAAATTACAATTAGACATGGCAAGTGCGGAAAGAGGAAAAAGAGCTTTCTGGAAATATCTGCCACGATCGAATTTAATGCTGCCATTAAGCCACGACAATTCAATCAGAGTTCTTGAGAAACTTGGAGATCTATACTAGACGGCTTCAAATGATGCAAGCAGTATTCGAGGGACGAAAGGCAGATGTATATGGACAAGAAAAATGGAAGAAACTAAAAACCGGAAAACTGTAGCTGTTGATGGGTGTGATTCTGATCCATTAAGAATCTGGGTAGAAGACTTCATGAGCAGTTGCTAATTTTCACATACCCATTTACACACTTTCACATAGCCTTTGACGTTTTCACAATCACAGAATTAAAAAGTAATGCTTCGAATGTATTAAATTTAAAAAGACCCTATCGTCATTAAAAGATTGATTTTCCCTTTTTTATAATGCAACAGGCTGTCACGACCTGTTGCATCTGTTGCAAACTATTCGCTATACTCAAAAGTGAATAGTTTGCAGCTTTCAAGTTCCTTCAATTAGAAGAATTGTGAAAGACAGAGTCTCAACCAACCAAATGTGAATCCTCACTAAGTGGTAACGTAAGAATTACCTTATTCGTCTGTATGGAGATTGAAAAATGCCGTCCCTGGTATAAGCCATATCAGATATAACACGGAAGTAGTTACAAAGCTTCAAAATAGCCACTTTTGCATATCTAACACAGCAGCTGTCCAGCATTCTATTCGGAATTACCTCCAGTTCCAGGAGCGAAATGGTCTAAACATCAACTCAATCGAAACAGGTTGTGAGTGAAAGAAAATATGCTAATTCCAGGGACCCACACAGCTACCATCAGCTGCAACCGGATAATCTTACTTACCTGTAGATAAAAAGTGACTGGAAGATAGGATTGTGAACGAACCACATGTTAGTGTAAAAGAGCCGATATGAAGTATTCAATAATTTATGCATTCTGCCAAGGGAGTTCATGTAGAAATGGGAGATCGGAAGACAATCTGATATAGATGATAACGAACAACAGCTGTAAAAAACCAATATGTCATTGAAAACGGCTTAATTGTTGATCTAATGAGTTATGATTATTATTGTGTAATATCGTCCTCGCCTTATAGACCTAACAAAATGTAGATGAAGACGATCTTGATGTAAATCTAAAATAAGGTATAAAACATGAATGTTACATATTTTGGGATTCTTTAACACGAGCGGCTTTGGTACCCGAGGAGAAAATAAAACCTTAGCAGTACAAATATAACGAGTTAAACCAATTCATTTAGATATAACATTCGAATACCACAGTACCATTCAATTGACATTTAAAACAATTGTTTATCGTTTGATTGTTTATATAAGATGTTCTACAGCAAACGATTGACTCCAGTGAATCTGACATCTGCAAGGACACTAAAAATTGGCTATACAGGCCTGGTAGAACAGGTGTAGAACACAGGCTTCAACAAAATTATCAATTGACAGAATTTTCACATTTGGAGATTTTCACTTAGTACACCTGAAAGGTATAAAACTTCCTAGGCCAACTTTCCACATCTTGGAGCAGAATCAATGAATTTTCTTCCTTCGTAATAGTGTTCGAGTACTTCCTCGTCTCGGTGCCAAAAAAGATAGTAATAGATACTGCCATTACTTTCGCTTAGCCTGAGAGTAAAACTTGCGTCTATAAAAAATTCGATGCGTCTTTTGCAACTTTGACTCACTTCGTTAAGATGATATATTGATGACGCTACGTATCGATCACCCTAATCTTCAGGCTATAGAACCTTAAAGTCCCTTTGACTCGCACGGTTCAACTTGCACTAGAGACTGCCACTCTTCTTAAGCCTTCTGCAGGATTTCAATTTTTCGATCTTCTAAACATTTTCCCACCGGAGAGTACAGTTCTGGTAAGCTTCCCCTCTGCAGCAGATTAGTGCACCAACTGATTAGTTTTTTGACACATTTCATATGTGATACGGAACGATCAACAAGAAGAATATCTCTAATCTTAATTATTAAATTCAACACTACCTGTCGTGAATAGAGCTTGCGTGTCTTTCCGTCGACTCAAAGGTATCTTCTCATGCGCAGAATGATACTCCACAAAATGTACCAGATTAATCGCCAGTAGTTGAGGCTTACGAATTGTATTCATATCTAACACTTTACCTGACTGTCTTTTGGCCTGGTATGAATGCGAGCACATCCATGGCCGTTGACCAGAGCCAGCCTAGATCACCAAGGAAATTCCTTTACAAAAATAGGAGCACCAAATCGTATTTACTTGTTAGTATAGGTATCCAATGGTATAGAAGAAGTAGAATAGTCCTTCATTAAGAAGTTTCGATAATCATATCAATTGGAACTTTGCTCAAAAGTGCCTCTTTTTCTGCTAATTGTGAATGTTCCTTGTGTTGTTAATTTCTTGTAATCTTCTGATACCGTATACTGCATTCAAAGTAACAATTCGGAAAATGTCACCTTCTTAATTTTGAGATTTCCTAATATGGTTTTTGTCATGCAGTTTCATTTGGTTGTAAATGTTGCATATAAATTTCCTCATCGAGACATTGTTGAATAAGATAGCTGATCCTAGATTTTATCTCCTCCGAGGGTTGTAAATGTATTCAACACCACATGTAGAGGTCCCGGAGCAAAGTCTAGAAGTCAGTTCTCAATGATTTTGTGTAGGCATTGCAATTCAGCATTTTCACTAAATTTGTAATACTGTACATTATACACCAAAGTTCTTCTATACCTTTTCCTGACAAAATGTATCCAATGGAGCCTGGAAATTACTTAACACGGAAACCTCGTAAGACCGGTACACCTTTGGACCGTACAGAAATTTCTTCAGCTGAGGTACGATTTGAACACCTTTCTAGTATAATGGCTGATCTAATGTCATAACGAAAGTGCTTTTTTCACTTTTCTTACAGTTATTTTCTCTATGCAGCAGAGTAGAATATAGAGTATTACTACCTGATGTTGATATATTGAAGAAATACAGAGGGACTACACTGCTTATATCAAAAGGAGAGGTTTGTATATCACCATTACACAATCGTTGTGGCGAATCTTTCACAGAATGAATAGCTATCCAAACGTTGTTTGAAATTAGGAAATGTAGACGCGAGATGCGAGTGAAAATTTGATTAAATCTTCCGAGTAAGACAGCATTTACACACCAAGAACATGAGAGTATATGAATAGAGGGATGTTTATGTCAGAATGACGAAATGTGATACGATATTCTTTATCTGGACTATGCTACCGTGATATCACACAAGAATTTGGATATGAAGGATTTTCATCAAGAGACTTGTGATATTAATCACTTTTTCTGCTCTATGATACGTGTAGCACTTTGTTACTAATCAAAGAATACAGTGAGCTTATATGGAAGTGTTATTTGATAAGCCCACAGTTTTGTTGCTTTGTCATGACCAGTATTACAAAGTACTTATTAAACAGGACTGACTATACCGCAAAAATTTCCCACCTAACTGTGTAAGAGAAGATCTCAAAAGAACTAAAACTCGATTCTTTATTTGGCTCATAGATCATTATACCGGTCTCAGGCCCAAATTAAGGCTGCTTTGGAGGTTAGAATAAAATGGGTTCCATAGCAAGTTATACAGAATAAAATCGTGAAAATATTATTAATGATAGACCGGGATCTTGTCAAACCTATACAACTATATACGTAAACCCTAGTGAGCTGCAAGGACGCTAATTCAACCTATATTTGATAGCCTCGTGCATTAACACACAGAAGACTTTTTTAAATAATATATCCGTAAGAACACAACTCTTTGGATTAACCGTTTCTATGAGAATAACAATTAAGAAATAGGTGAGAGCGATATGAGTCCTAAGTAGATCTCTTCAGCAGAAGCACTCTCATATAGTAATGTAGTTGCATATAAACGAGAAGTATAACAATTACATGATCTTCATTGATAAATTAATACTTTTTTTTTTTTTTTACATTTGGTATCCCAACATTTTTCAATCACCAGGGCCCACGTAAAACCAACCGCTGTTCGTTCCCAAAGGTACACGACTGTGATACTCTCGAAATAAATTTGAGCGTTGCAGATATTACCCCAAATCTCTTTTTTCTCTTTCGGCACTTTCTATGGCCACTTAGCGTCCATGCTGCTCAGTAGGACTTACACATAGAGTTGTGTAGGATTCACGAAGTTCCGGTCTATCATTAATAATATTTTTCTGATTGCATAATGACAAACTTTCTATGAAACCCACTATATTCTAACAATCGAAGCAGCCTTACTTAGGGTCTGACCCCGGTGATCTGATCGATGAGACAAATAAAAAATCGATTATAGGTTCTTTTGAGATCTTCCCTTAGACGGTTAGGTGGAAAATATTTACGGTATAGTCAGTCCAGTGGCCTAACCAATAATCTTTCCAGTGCCACACATTTGATAGATCAGAAAAAGTCATTTATTTCAGAAGTCTCTTGATGAAAACTTTCATATCTGAGTTCTTGATTGAAAAAGTAATCTGATATCACGGTAGCATTGTCTTGATAAGAATATTGTATCACATTTCGTCAATCTGACAGCCTCTTTCCTACAATGGAATACACTCATTTTCTTGGTTTGAATGTTGCCTTACTCGGAAGATTTAATCAAATCCTCACTCACAACTCGCGTCTCGATTTTTTATTTTCAAACAACGTTTCAAAAGCTATTCATGTAGTAAAAGCTTCGCCACAACGATTGTGTAATGCTGAGATACACACCAGTACTTTTCATATAAGCAGTGTATTGCCTCTATTTCTTCAATATTTTAACATCAAGTGCTAATACTATATATTCTACTCTTCCGCATACAGTGAATAAGTGCAAGAAGAGAGAACAAAGCACATGCGTTATTACATTAGATTAACCATTATACTGAAAAGGTGTTCAAATCGGACCTGCAGCTAATGAAATTTTTTAACGGTCCGAAGTTGTTACACCTTTAGGAGGCTTCCAGTTAAGTAATTATTAGGCAGGTTTGGATACATTATGTCAGGAAATGGTATAGGAGAACTTTTGGGTATCCTGTACACTATGACAACATTAGTAAAAATGTTGAATAACCACGCCTAATCAAGATCATTAAGAACTCTATCTAGACTTTGCTAAGAGACCACTACTTGTGGTTATGAAGACATTTACAACCATCGGAGGATATGAGAAAATCTAGTATCTGCGATCTTATTCAACAATGTCTGGATGACATAATCAATATGAACATTTACAAGAAAATGTAACTGCATCTAAAAAAAGATATTAGGAAATCTCAAAATTAAGTTGGTGACATTTTCCGAACCGTAAACTTTGGCTGCAGTATATAGAGAAGGTCATAATCGTATTCCAATTTATCCAAAGGGAGTAGATTGAACAAGGGACTAGAAACTTCATTTGTAGGCAATTAAATCAATGCTTCCGTTTTCTATGGATGCTAATAGGGTATCAGAGATTTACAAGAAATTAACAACTCAAGGTACATTAACAATTCGCAGAAAAAGAAGCTTTCTTTAGAGAAGTTCCAAGTGATATGATTATCGAACAGTGCTTAGCGAAGGCCCCAAAATTTTCTGGGGGATTAATTCAACGCCATACTCAACGTTAACAAGATTAATCCCCGATTCGAAAATACCGTTACGATAAAAAAAATTTCTACAGAATTTTTGGGGCATCAGTTTTTCATCAGAGCGACTCGTTGAGCTAATGCCACCTTCCTTGTGTGATAATATCTCAAAGCGCAAGAATCTCATTTCGACTGCTCTGAATATTGCAAACTCTATTGTCCTGAGTTTTAAAACACACACGTAAAAGTAAAAGTCCTTCTACATGCAATAGTGTGGACAAAAATGGAACAAAAATCTGCTTTAAGTCCGTATAAAATTATGTAAATGGATATTTTCAATGCCATAACGCACACTCTTATTAAGGTTACTGGAGGATTTGAATTTCTAGATTTTCTAAGTGTTTTCTCACCAGTGAGTAAAGTTCTGCTATGCTTCCCCCCTCTTGCAGATGAGTGCACCAACTGTACTAGCCTTTTGACACATTTCATATCTAAGACGTAATAATCAACAACAAGTATTTCTGTATTCTTATTTTTTAACTTCAACACTACATTATGTCGCTGACGTGAATAGAGATTGCGTGTCCTGTCCATCGACTCAAACTTATGTTCTCAAGAGCAGAAAGCTACTCCACAAAATGTACCAGATTAATCGCCAGCAGTTGATGCTTACGAAGTGTACTGATCTCTGACACTGAACCAACTATAATTTCACCAGGTATGTATGCGAGCATATCCATAACCGTTGACCATAGCAATCCTAGATCACCAAGTAAATTACTTTACAAAAATAGAAGCACTAAATCGTCTGTAGAATTCTGCATAGATGATCGCTGATAATAGCGGAAAATCATGGCAAACTGCCTAGAGTACATTCTTTGCACAGTCCAGCTGAGAGACTTTAACTTTGGCGATAGGAAAATCGAAACACAGACTGTTTTCAGAGAACAAGTTATTACCAAGCTACAGAAACATTCAGATATTATACTTATGGGAGTTGTCGATACACGAGCTGTTCCTTTATAAAAACGAATGCAAGCAGTTAGCATGCACTACAACTAACCAGACATAGTAATATTTGAAAAGAAGCGTAGTCAGAACTTTCACGCTGTAATACACTAAAATATTTTGAAAAATTACTCTCATTTGACATATCTATAAGGCTGCCGACTGTGGCTTTCTGCAGAAATAAATGTATTACTAATTGTAGATATAACGATGCATTTAGAGAAAAAGATAATAGCAGTAAAAGTCTAGATCCGCCATGATACTTGCATTAGAACGAGTGCAATCAGTTTGCATGCAGTACAACCGACGAGAGCGGGCGGGTTGAATGGGAAAGTACGGCAGGTCATATTGTCGTTAGGACTTGCAAATTCGAAACATTCGAGTTTAAACTTAGTGAGGTGCAGAAAAAATCTTTAGCTGAGAGAAAATGAATATCGAGGTGAGCTCGAGGTGAATATCGAGGTATAGTAAAGAGAAAGCGCGTTATTTGATGGACAAGTTGATAGGTCACTTGCTAAAGGACAGGCATCCCCGAGCTTGTGAGGCTTTTTGTAATCTGCATCCACATCGACATTAATCGCCTTAAAAGGAGAACATTATCCGAGATACTAATTGAAGTCGAGATGATACTTGTCTTCATTCCACTAGTATTCTACAATGTCTGACGAGAGATATTAATCGATCTTTAAGTGTTGCGGTGAATAAAGAGATAATTTTGAGGATGTACGAGAATGTTCGATATTTAAATAGTGGTTTGGAATGCAACAGGCGTGCCAATAATTCCAGGGTTCTATTTCGAGGTGCCCGGTAAGGCTAAACGGCTTATGCCGGATTAATTCCTTCTTACAGTACTGTGTAAGTTGAAATCATCAGTGAACATCGGCATGTATTCTTTAATTTCTATTGGCTTAGAGAAGGCAACCAAACTCTGGGCTAATCAAATTATCTTTCCATATCATACTAATGATCTATATCCCGTCTGTAATTTCTTTTATTATTCGCGTCCATAAACAGCTACCTTTATCCTTCGAAAAATTCTTGCATCATTTGAAGCCGTCTAGTATTGTTTTCCAAGTTTTTCAAGAACCGTGATTGAATTGTCGTGCTTCAATGGCAGACTTAAATTCGATCGTTGGAATACTTCCCGAATGTGTCTTTTAATCGTTTTTTTTTAGGTGAGCGCTTGGGACTGAATTATGTTGTGATTCCAAATGTAAAAAAACATACTTACTAATTTATCAATGATATTCAAGCAATTGCTATATTTCCCTTTTATATGCAACTACAATACTATTTGAGGTTGCTTCCTGCTTAAAAATCTACATAGTACCCATAACGCCACACCATGTTATTGATCGTTAGCTTGATAGTAACTGTTTACTCCAAGGAGTTTTGTTCTTACGGTTATATTGTTTAAAGAAAGTCTCCTGTGTTAACACTCGAGGCTATCAAATATGCATTTAATTATAGTCCTTGCTGCTCACTAAGGCGTACATACAGAGTAGTGTAGTATTCACTAGGTTCGGGTCTATCATTAATAATATTTTCACGATTGCGTACTAAAAAAAATTGTTATTGAACTCATTACATTCCAACCTCCGAAGTTTCCTTAGTTTTGCGCTGAGACTGGTGATCTGATCGTTGAGACAAATAAAGAATCGATTTTAGGTCCTTTGAGATCTTCCCTTAAACGGTTAGTTGGAAAATATTTACGGTATAGTTAGTACTGTTTTCGCTAACAACTTAATAACACTGTTCATCACAAAGCAACCAAACTGTTGGCAAATCAAATAATCTTTCCATATCACTCTAATGATATATATCCCGTCTCTAATTTCTTCCTTTATTTCTGTCCATATACAGCTACCTTTATCCTTCGAAATCTTCTTGCTACATTTGAAGTCGTCTAGTATTAATCTCCAAGTTTCTCAAGAACCGTGATTGAATTGACGTTGCTTCAATGGCAGACTTAAATTCAATCGTTGGAATACTTCACTATTTTTTTTGTAATCTTTCGTCACCTTCCGTGTCTAATTGTAATATATATCCTCAAGATATAAGTTGAAAATAGCTCTTAACATAATTTATATACGTACTGTACTTAAAGCAGATTTTACTTGTCATTTTTCGTTTACACCACTGCGTGTAGAAAAACTCTTCCTTCTACGTGTTAGTTTTAATTCTCAGTACAACAAAGACATGTTACATTGAACGCAGTCGAATTGACATTCTTGTGCAATGAGATATTATCACACATGGAAGGTGGCATTAGCTCAACGTGACGCTGAGATGACAAAGCGTCTAATCAAAACCAGGGATTCCATCTGTTGAGTATAGTGATGTGCAAATTTTTCATAGAAAAGAAGACCAGCAGCTTGAGAAAACGGAAGCATTAATTTAATAGCCTTCAAATAAAATTTCTAGTTTCCTGTTCAATCTAGTCCCTATGGATGATTTCCAATACGATTAAGACCTTCTCTATATACACTAGCCAAATTTTGCCGGTTCGGATAAGGTCAGAGCCTTAATTTAGGGTTCCCTAATATGGTTTTTGTCATGCAGTTTCATTTTCTAGTAAATGTTGCATATTGATTTCCGCATCCAGACATTGTTCAATAAGATCCAAGATCCTAGATTTAGGAATTTCCTCCGAGGATTGTGAATGTTTCCATAAACACATGTAAGTTTCGCCGAGCTAAGTCTAGAAGTCAATTCTCAATGATGATGAACAGGCATGGACATTCAGAATTTTCACTAATGTTATCATAGTGTACAGGATACGCGAAAGTTCGTGTATACCATTTCCTGACATAATGTATCCAATCATGCCTACAAATTACTGAAGTGGAAACCTCCTAAGGGCGGTACAAGTTTGAACAGTTCAAAAATTTCTTCATCTTCAGGTACGATTTGAGACCTTTCCAGTATAATGGCTGATCTAATGTGATTACACAAGTCAAGTACTTGGTTCACTTTTCTTGCACATATTTAGTGTATACGAAAAAGAAGAATATATGGTATTAGTACTAGTTGTTCAAATATTGAAGAAATAAAAAGGCACTACACTGCTTATATGAAAAGGAGAGGTATGTACCTCACCATTGCACAATCGTTGAGGCGAAACTTTGACAAGTTGAATAGCTATCTAAAGGTTGTTTGAGAATAGGAAATCGAGACGCGAGATGCGAGTGAAGATTTGAGTAAATCTTCCAAATAAGACAGCATTGACACACCAAGAACATGAGTGTATATCGTTAGAGGGAAGGAGGATGTAAGAATGACGAAATGTGATACGATATTCTTATCAAGACAACGCTACACTGATCTCATTCAATAAGTTGGATATGGAGAATTTTCAAGAAACTTCTGAAATTAATGACTTTTTCTATTCTATGAAATATGTGGCACTTAGTTACTAATCAAAGCATACAGTGAGCTTTATGAAAAGATTGCTTTGTGATGACCAGTGTTACAAAGTTGGTAGCGAACACATGACTGAGTATACGGTAAATATTTTCTACCTAACCGTGTAAGAGAAGATCTCAAAAGAATCTAAAATCGATTCTTTTTTTCGCTCATCGATCATATAACCGGTCTCTGGCCCAAAGTAAAGCTTCTCCTTTGAGGTTAGAATATAATGTGATCCATAGCAAGTTTTACAGGATACAATCGGGAAAATATAATTAATGATATACCGGAACCTAGTGAGTCCTACACAAATAAGTATGTAAACTCTAGTAAGCATCAAGGACGCTAATTAAATACCTATTTAATAGCCTCGAGTGTTAACACACAGGAGACTTTCTATAAATAATATATCCGTTAGAACACAATTAGTTGGATTAAAAAGCTTTCATCAGGCTGAAGAACAAGAACTAGGTGAAAGCATTATGGGTTTCAGAATAACAATTAAGAAATAGGTGAGATCAAAATGAGTCCTAAGTAGATTTCTTAATCAGAAAAACTCTCAAATAATTTTGTAGTTGAATATAGACGGAAAGTATAGCTATTGCTTGAATATCATTGATGAATTAATACTTGTTTTTTACTTTTGGTATCCCAACATTTTTCATTACAAGGGTCCATCTAAAACAAACCGCTGTTCGTTTACAAAGCTGTACGCCTGTGATACCATCGTCCTAAAAAAGCAGAAGTTAATCCACGGTTTTTTACATGGTATGCCGTTGTATAATGGGAGTTATAGAGCTCTAAAAGCGCTATTGCTTCGTCTTAACACCTAGGTACACAACACAAGATTTTACGCACTCGGATTCATTGTTGACTTCCTTTACTAGCTTTAAGCCATTAGGAATTAAGGAATAGATGCCGATGTCCACTACTGACTTCTAAATTTCACAGCATTGTAATAGCATTCTACAGTGTATCAAAAATATAATAATTAGAGTTGAAATCGATCTCTAAGTGAAGCGGTGATCAACGAAATAATATTGAGGATGGACGGGGATGTTCGACTTTTGATTATTGGTTCAGGGTACAATAGGCATGCCAATAATTCGAGGGTTCTATTTGGAGGTGTCTGGTAAAGCTAAAGCGCTTATGAAGGCCTATGTCAGTCTAAATATTTTGTGAAATTTAGAAATCAGCAATGGATCCGCCATGTATTACTTAATTCCTATTGGCTTAGAGCTAGTGAAGAAATTCAACAATGAATCGGACGCCGCAGTATCTTGTGTTACAAATTTATTGAAAAAGCTGAATTACAATGACTACTCAAAATCAAGAAGAACTCACTTCTAGACTTAGCTCCGGGACATTAGACTTAGCTCTACATTAGGTTTTGAAGCCATTTACAACCCTCGGAGAAGATAAAATTTAGGATCTGCTATCTTATTCAACAATGTCTGGATGAGGAAATCTATATGCAACATATAGAACCAAATGAAACTGCAAGATAAAAACCATATTAAGTAATCTCAAAATTAACAAGGTGACATTTTCCGAATGGTTAACTTTGGCTGCAGTATACGGTATCAGAAGATTACAAGAAATTAACAACACAAGGAACATTCACAATTAGCAGAAAAAGAGGCACTTTTGTGGGAAGTTCCAATTGATCTGATTATCGAAAAGTGCTTAATGAAGGACTATTCTTGTTCTTCTATACCATTGGATACATATACTAAGCATGTATCCAATCGTGCTTAGTAATTACTAACTGAAACCTCCTAAAAGCGTTACAACACTGGACCTTTCAGAAATTTCTTCAGCTGTGGTACGAACACCTTTCCAGTATAATGGCTGATGTAATGCATAACGCATGTGCTTTTTTCAATTTTCTGCTTTTTTTTACTGTATGCAGAAGAGTATTTAGTATTAGTTCTTGATGTTGAAATATTAAAGAAATTCAGATGAACCACACTGCTTATATCAAAAGGAGTGGTGAGTATCTCATCATTACACAATCGTTGTGGCGAAGCATTCACAAGATGAAAAACTATCCAAAGGTTGTTTGAGGATAGGAAATCGAGACGCGAGACGCGAGTGAAGACTTGATTAAATCTTCCGAGTAAGACAGCATTGACACACCAAGAACATGAGTGTATAGCATTAGTGGGAAAGTGGATGTCAGAGTGAAGAAATGTGATACGATATTCTTATCAAGACAATGCTACCGTGATATAACATTATTTTTACACTCAAGAACTTGGATATAGATAATTTTCATTAACAGACATCTGAAATAAACGACCTTTTCTTCTCTATGAAATGTGTGGCACTTAGTTACTAATCAAAGCATACAATGAGATTATATGATGATATTATTTGATTAGCCCACAGTTTGGTTGCTTTGTGATGACCAGTGTTACTAATTTGGTAGCGAATACAGGACTACCGTAAATGTTTTTTACCTAACCGTCTAAGGGAAGTTCTCACAGGAACCTAAAGTCGATTCTATATTTCTCTCTTCTATCAGATCACCGGTCTCAGTCCCAAAATAAGGCTGCTTCGGAAGTTATATTATAGTGGGTTCCATATGAAATTTTTATTATTATGCATTCATGAAAAAGTTATTAATGATAGACCGGAACCTAGTGAATCCTACACAACTCTGTATGTAAGCCGAAGTAAGCAGAAGGATGCTAATTAAGTGGATACTTGATAGCCTCGAGTATTAACACACAGTAGAATTTCTATAAATATTGTATCCGTAAGAACGCAAATCTATGGATTAAACGGTTTCTATGAGGTTCACGGTTAAGAACAAGATGAGAGTGTTATGGGAGTAAGTAGATTTCTTCAAGAGTAGCACTCTCAAATAGTATTGTAGTTGCAAATAAACGAGAGTATAGTAATTGCTTGATTATCATTGTTAAATTAATACTTATGTTTTTTACATTTGGTATCACTACATTTCATCATGTGTAACGGAACTAGATATACTGCAGTGGTGGGAGCAACCAGAACAAACATTACCAAAATTGTGTAAATTTGCTCGTCAGTATCTCGTCATCCCTTGTTCTAGTGCGTCTACTGGAAGAGCTTTTAGTACTACGGGCTATATAGCTCATGTACGGAGAAATTGATTTATTGATTTATTGACATGACGCACGGGCCTAATTACAGTCTTACTTAGCATATACGTTTTACAGATTATATAGGATAATAAAACTATTGGTAATAATTACATTCGGCTTACATCATTAATAGAATTGTTAAAACTACTTATGCCCGTTGCCTGTACATCAAGGTTGAATTTTCTTTGACTAACTTGTAGTTGGCTGCACTAATTCTCCATATAGGAGATCTGCTCAAGACGTTTGTTTTTGCTGGCAAAAAAATGTATTTTTCGAAGCAGTGCACAATTTAGTGATTGGTACGTGGATACATACTTGGTAGTTAAGATCAGGATAGTCTACTTTGCCATGAAAGAGCTTGTATAAAAATAATAAATCAATATTTCTTCTAAGTTCTAATGTTTCAAATTAAAAATTTTCAACAATTTTAATGTAGCTTTGAAATTTTGGGTAAAAATTTGTTTTCTTAAGTGTAAGAAGCCTTTAAAACTTATTTTGAGTACGCTCAATCAAGAATGAGTATTTTATATATTAGGGATCCATATATTACTACAATATTCTAATTTCGGCTTGCCGTATGCATAATACAGTACAATTAAAGTTTGGTCATTTTGGAGATATTTACTGACTCAATAAATAGTATATCCAAGGTTTTTGTATTCTTTGAAAATAGTTTCAATATGTTGAATAATGGATAGTTTTCAATGAAAGATATTTTCAATATGTTCCCGGCCCGGTTCGACCCGAAAGGAGACCGGCCCGGTTCGACACGAAAGGTGCCCGGCCCGATTCGGCCCGGAATGTGCCCGGCCCGGTTAGAGCCCGGCTCGATGGGTCGTGCCGGCAAAGAATTCAGTTCCACCCGGACTGGGCCAGGTTTGCTGGGCTCTGGTTTAAACCCACTGACGTTTGGAATAAAAAGTCTTTAGGTCAGAAAGAATGAATATCACAGTTTGTTCATAATGTATAGTAAAAGGAAATCGCGTATAAAAGATGGCAAGTTTTTGGGTCACTTGCGATAGGGCAATTTTTAAATCAGAACGACACGTTGAGCTAATGCCACCTTCCTTGTGTGATAATGTCTCAATGCCCAAGAATGTCTATTCGACTGCGGTGAATATTGCAGAGTCTCGTGTTTTAAAACCCACACATAGAAAGAAGAGTCCTTCTACACGCAATGGTGTGGACAAGAGTCCTTTTACACGAAATGGCAACTCAAATCTGCGTTAAGTACGTATATAATTTATTCTAAACTCTATTTTCACGTTATATATTATGGATATAAATTACAATTACGGATATAAATTAATTTACGATTGTACTTAATTCAGCCATTGAAGCCACGAGAATTCAATCACAGTTCTTGAGAAACTTGATCAATACTAGACGGGTTTTGAACGAGCAAATGCAGTTGTATATGGACAACAGTAATAGAAGAAACTAGAAACGGGAAAACTCTTGCTGCTAGTTTGTGTGTATCAGATCATTAAGAATCTTGGTAAAAGACTTCATGAGCAGTTTCCGATTCTCTTATAGCCACATACAAGCAGAATTGAAAAGAAATCTACGAAATTATTAAATTTATTGAAACATTAGCGTCATTAGAAGATTGCTTTAACTTTTTGCATGATGCAGCGGGCTTTGACACGACCTCAGGTGTGAATAGTTGTCTGCCTTCAAGTTCCTTCGAAAAGAAAAAGCATTCTGCAGTTAGTGTCATCAATCAATTAAATGTCAATCCTGACAAATGATTAGGTTAGACATTTCTTTACGCACCTGTATGCATACGGTAAAATGTCTCCCTGGTATAAGCCATATCAGATATATCAAGCAAGTAGTTACAAAGCTAGAATATGGCCACTTTTCACATTACTAACACAGCAGCTGTGCAGCATTAAATTCGGAAGTACCTCCAACTTTAGGAGCGAAATGGTCTAAGCCTAAACCCAACAGAAAGAGGTTGGTCTGTTGACCCACACACCTACCATCAGCTCCAGCCCGATAATCTTACTTCCCTGTAGAGAAAAAGTGACTGCAAGATAGGATTGTGAACGAGCCACATCTTCGTGTAAAAGAGTCGATATGAAGTAATCAAGGTTTTGTGCATTCTGCCAAGAGAATTTAAGTAGAAATGGCAGATCGAAAGATAATCTGATATAGATGACAACGAACAACAGCTGTGAAAAACCAATATGTCATTGACAACGGATTAATTGTTGATCCAATCAGTTATGATTATTATTTTGTGATATCGTCTTCGCCTTATAGACCTAAAAGAACGGACATGAAAACGATTTTAATGAAACTTTAAATGAAGGTATAAGGAAAAGCTATAAAACATGAAGGTGAAGTATTCATCTGTTTAGTTATTTTGGAATTTTTTAACATGCTGTTTTAACCCGAAGAGAAAAAGAAACCGTAGTTAACCGTCGACACTTAAGTTATCGACCAAAAAACAAATCATTTAGTTATAACTTTCGCGTACTAAAGTATCATTCAATGTACGTTAATAACTTGTGTAGGTACCGTTCAGTTTTCAAATCTCCTAAAAAGAAGCAAAGTTTAACGATAATAGAAAAACGATGTTTCGATATGCGGTACAAGCAAAGATTCCATGTAAATTTTTATCCAAGAGGGGGCGTAAGAATGAAAGCTCTAGTACACGTAATCCCTGTTGCTTTCAACTTATTGCCCTAGGTTTTATACGACATATCGACAATCAAAACGTACTGCTCAGCATCTTGTTCATTTGAGACTGTACCATGCTGGATTTCAAACAAAAGGCCACGAAGCTTAATAGTTTTCCCTAACAGTTATATTACATTTATGGTCGTAAGCTTGTAAAACAATTACATGCAAGTTATTGGCATGAAACTCTATTATCATTTATTTAGGTAATTATGTAGAATACCTTGTAGACCCAGGCGCGCTTCTCTTGGCTGTGAGACAAGTCCGGCCGATGAATTTATAAAGCTAGCGGTTTAAAGAACTGATTCGCGATACAAAGTAGTTATACAGGCTTGGTAGAACAGGTGTAGAACACAGATATCAACAAAATTATCAATTGACAGAAGTTGTTTTGATATTTAGGTCACATTGGGAGATTTTCAGTTAAGTACACCTGAAAGATATAAAACTTCCGAGGCTCACTTTCCACAACTTAGAGAAGAAGCCCTCAAATTTGCCCCATAGGAATAGTGTTCGAGTACTTGCTCGTCCCACTGCCCAGAGAAAGTAATAGATATTGCTATTAACTTTCGCTTAGCCTGAAAGTTTAACTTGCGTGTATAAGAAATGTCGGGGCGTCTTCTGCAACTTTGACTCAATCAAAAAAAGAGGCACCAAATCGTCTGTAGTATTCTGCATAGATGTTCGCTGCATATAGCGGAATATCATTGCAAACAGCCTAGAGTACATTCGTTGCACAGTCCAGCCAAGAGCCGTATCATTGGCTCCTAGCTAGGTCTACGAAATTCCCATAAGGAATACATGGGAATATTAAATTGTTTCAAATTCCCGCCAAATTCAAAAGCGCTAATGATTTCTTCTAGTGCAATCGTTAGTGCTTCTTTAGTGCTTCTGAGAACACCAACCCCAACATTAGTACTTCAATAGTTTGGACACTAGAAGCAAAAAACTTTGGGAGGGGGCAACTTCAAGTTAGCCCCCCTCCCAGAAAGCACTAACTATTAAGTCTATTGCAATCGATAGTGCATCGTTAGTGCTTCCGGAAAACACTAATAGTTTCGTTAGTGCTTCACAATTAGTGTGACTACGATCAGTTATATATCAGCAAATTCCCGTAAGGAATACATGGGGAATTTTTAATTGGCTCAAATTTCCGCCAAATTCAAAAGCGCTTAAGCTCTCTTCTAGTGCAATCGTAAGCGCTTCTTATGTGCTCCATAGAACACCAACTCCCAACATTATTGCTTTAATAGTTTAGACCCTAGAGGCAAAAAACTTTGGGGGGCCAACTTCACGTTAGACCCCCCAGAGAGCACTGATGATTAAACCTAATGCAATCGTTAGCGCATCGTTAGTGCTTTCAGAAAACGCTGATAGTTTCGTTGGTGCTTCACAATTAGTGTGGCTATGGCCAGTTATATGTCTCGAAATTCCCTAAGGAATACATGGGGAATTTTAATTGTCTCAAATTCCCGCCAACTTGGCGAGAATTTGAGCCAATTAAAAATTCCCCATGTATTCCTTATTGGAATTCCGTGTCATATAACTGAGCATAGCCACGCTAATTGTAAAGCACTAACGAAACTAATAGTGTTTCTGGGAGCACTAACGATGCAATAACGATTGGAATAGTTTTAATCGTTACTGCTTTCTGGAAGGGCTAAAGTGAAGTTAGCCTACCCCAAATTTTTGGCTTCTAGCGTACAAACTATTAAAGCAATAATGCTCGGAGTTGTGTTCTAAAAAGCACTAACCAAGCACTGACGATTGGACTAGAAGAGATCATTAGTGCTTCAATGGTGGGGGCAAATTTCTCGTACGTCCCTTTGGATGAATTGCAATACGATTATGACCTTCTCTATATACTGCAGTCAAAGTTAACGATTCGGAAAATGTCACCGTCTTAATTTTGGGATTTCCTAATATGCTTTTTGTCATGCAGTTTCATTTTCTTGTAAATGTTGGATATTGATCTCGTCATTCAGACATTGTTGAATAAGATAGCAGATCCTAGATTTTATCTCCTCCGAGGGTTGTAAATGTCTTCAAAACCACATGTAGAGGTCCCGGAGCAAAGTCTAGAAGTGAGTTCTCAATGATTTTGAGTAGACATATCCATTGAGTATTTTCACTAAATTTGTAATAGAGTAGAGGATACACCAAAGTTCTTCTATACCTTTTCCTGACAAAATGTATCCAATGGAGCCTAGAAATTACTTAACACGAAAACCTCCTAAAGCCGGTACAACTTTGGACGGTTCAGAAATTTCTTCAGCTGAGGTACGATTTGAATACCTTTCCTGTATAATGGCTGATCTAATGTCATAACGAATGTACTTTTTTCACTTTTCTTGCAGTTTTTTACTCTATGCAGCAGAGTAGAATATAGAGTATTACTACTTGATGTTGAAATATTGAACTAATACAGAGGGACTACACTGCTTATATCAAAAGGAGAGGTGTGTATCTCACCATTACACAATCGTTCTGGCGAAGCTTTAACAAGATGAATAGCTATCCAAAGGTTGTTTGAAATTAGGAAATCGAGACGCGAGATGCGAGTGAAAATTTGATTAAATCTTCCGAGTAAGGCAGCATTGTTAAACCAAGAACATTAAAGTATATCAATAGAGGGAAAAAGGATGTCAGAATTACAAAATGTGATACGATATTCTTATCGAGACTATGCTACCGTGATATCATTCAAGAATTGGATATGGAGAATTTCCATCAAGGGACTTCTGAAATTAATGACTTTTTCTGCACTATGATAATCACTTTGTTACTAATCAAAACAAACAGTGAGCTTATATGAAAGTGTTATTTGATTAGCCCGCAGTTTGGTTGCTTTGTGATGACCAGTATTACAAAGTTCCTAGCAAACAGAGGACTGACTATACCGCAAATATTTTCCGCCTAACCGTGTAAGAGAAGATCTCAAAAGAACTATAGTCAATTCTTTATTTGGGTCATAGATCATTATACCGGTCTCAGGCCCAAATTAAGGCTGCTTTGGAGGTTAGAATAAAATGGGTTCCATAGCAATTTATACAGGATACAATCAGGAAAGTAATATTAATGATAAACCGTAACCTAGTCAATCCTACACAACTTTGTATGTAAGCCGTAGTGAGCTGCAAGGACGTTAATTCAACCCATATTCTATAGCCTCGTGCGTTAACACACGGACGACTTTCTTTAAATAATATATCCGTAAGAACACAACACTTTGGATTAAACCGTTTCTATGAATATAACAATTAAGAAATCGGTGAGAGCGATATGTGTCCCAAGTAGATTTCTTCAGCATAAGCACTCTCATATAGTAATGTAGTTGCATACAATTGCTTGATAATCATTGATAAATTAATACTTGTTTTTTAGATTTGGTATCCCAACATTTTTCAATCTCAAGGGCCCATGTAAAACCAACCGCTCTTCGTTCCCAAAGGTACACTTCTGTGATACTCTCGTCTTCCTAAAGGCAGAAGTAAATCCATGTTTTTCTTAAATTATACGCCATTGTATAATGTACTTAAGGAGCTCTAAAAGTACTACTGCTTCGTTTTTAGTACCTTGGTACACATCACAATATCCTACGGCTTCTGATTCATTGTTGAATTTTTTTACTAGCTGTAAGCCAATATGAATTAAGGAATAGATGCCAATGTCCACTGCTGACTTCTACATTGCATCATTGCACAGTGGTCCAGAAACCCCCAAAACCTGGCCAAAAACCAACTCTTTAAAAACAGCAAACAACCAAATATGTTTGTAAGTCAATGATTTGGGGTATTCAAACCTACCTGGGTCTTAAAGAAATTTTCACCCCTTAGTCAGAAATTGACTTCCGAAGTGAGAGGTTCACCTTGTGCATTAATTACTGAAGATTTCTAAGTTAGCGCCAACAAAGTGTGAGAATGTTTTCTACCTAGTCTTTCTGTAGCCAGGTGGAATGAAATACTTTTGTCACATCTATAAAGATTATTATTTATGATGATGAGTTTAAATTAGTGTGTAGCTATTAAATTTATCGATTTACAGGGGATGAAATGCAAGTAAGTTGGAGCAAGAAATGTAATGCGTATTTTTTTGTTCTCGTAGAGTTATCTTTCGACTTCCACATACTTCCACTTTGGTATCGCACTCTGGAAGTAGTTCAACTCTTCCTCTTTCAGAAACCGTAAACCAAACTTGCTCATTTTTGCTCGTCTGTGAAATATTTTTGTTATAGATAAGACTCATTGTACAAAGTGCAAATTTTGTACTGTATTGTTTTCTTCTATTTTTCAGCCATGGCTTATCAAACATCAAGAAGACAGCTATTGGAGGTCCTTCGGAGGTCAAAAGGAGACAGAGCTGTGAAAAAGAAGCACCTGTTCACGTACCTCAAAGATAAAGCATCTGCTGAATTGTCAAAGGAAGCCAAGCAGAGTGTGCACGTTTTTTGCTCGAAATTGTTTCACATGCTTGACAAGTAAAACAGAAATTACCAAAAATTGGAAGATGAGAATGCGGATTGGCTGGACGGTGAGTTATTAATTATGACTGAACATGTCAGTGAAGACGACTGGGGGCCATCGACTTCAGCAGGTGTAGCTGGACCTGGACGACCAGAGGTGGCCTTCTGTGTGAGCAGCGAGCGCTCGAAGAGGAGAAAAACTGAAACATTGCGCTCTTCATTCAGCGGTCCTACTCTTGCTTATGCTACTCAAATGAAATATAGAGAGGAGAGAGAATTGGAAAAAACGAAACTTCTTCAGGAAATAGAAGAATCGCCTACCAGGGCTCGCAAGATTCGAAAGTCATGGACACATACGCAAAAACAGAATCCCAAATGCTACAACTCAGAGGAGGCTTTAGCACTGATGCTCGAGGGGGATCTGACACGTCACCAGTACCAGCTGCTAAGAAACGGGGCGAAGGACTTGGATCACAATACATATCCTGCTTACAATCATGTTCTGGACGCAAAGAAAGACTGCTATCCTGAAGTCATTAACGTCACAGAATCGGTAGCTGAAGTAGCTCTACAATCTCTCCTCGACCATACAACTGCAAGAATTCTGCAAGTACAAGAACCTGTGCTCGAAACCATCCCAGAGAAGTATCAGAAATCTCTGCAGCTGATTACCAAATGGGGGTGCGACGGAACCTCCGGGCAAGCCCAATACAAGCAGACAGCTCGGGAGGAGGGCTTTCAAGAAAGCGACATTTTTTTCACGTCAGCTGTGCCTCTGCAACTTTATTATGAGAAAAAAGGGGTTAGAGTTGTAGTGTGGCAAAATCCACGTCCCTCATCCACAAGATATTGTCGGCCGATAAAATTACAATTCAGGAAAGAAACTGAAGAACTTGTAAGGCAAGAAGCTAGCTTAATGGAAGAGCAAATTAGGTGCCTGACTCCAAGCTGCATCAGTATTCCGCTGTTACAAGATCGCAGTATAGAAACAACTGAGTTCGAAATTACACACAATCTGCAGTTCACAATGGTGGATGGCAAAATATGTAACGCCGTGACACAAACAAGATCGGCACAAACTTGCTACGTATGCGGTGCTAATCCAAAAGAAATGAATTCCTTCCAGAAGGGATTCAGAGCTGAAAAACCGGAAACTTTCCAATTCGGATTGTCCACGCTACATGCCTGGATTAGATTTATGGAGTGGTTGCTGCATGTGGCATACCGTTTGGATATTAAGAAATGGCAGGTGCGGAAAGGCGACCAACCGACCATGATGAAGAAGAAAAAAGAGATCCAAGAGGCCATGAAGGCTGAGTTAGGGCTCAATATTGACGAACCGAGGCAAGACGGCAGTGGTACTTCCAACGACGGCAATACAGCCAGACGATTTTTTGGAAACTATCAACAAGTTGCAGCAATAACATGAAAAGCTTGTTGAGCAGTGTGGCGTCTTGCTGCAGGCCTTGTCTTGTGGACTGGCTATCGATCCGAACAAATTTGAAGCTTGGGCAAACGATATCAGGGATCTCTACATCAAGCATTATTCGTGGTTTTACATGCCGGCCTCCATTCACAAAATTCTCGCTCATGGGTCCTCAATAATCTCTCACGGCCTATTGCCCATTGGTCAGATGTCGGAGGAGGCCCAAGAAGCCCGACATAAGCATATTAAACATTATCGGGAGCATCATTCCCGAAAGTGCTCACGTAAAGAAACAATGAAGGATGTGTTGTTGCGGCTCCTCGTAACAAGCGACCCAAAGATATCCACGCTTCGGAATCCCATGGCACAGAGGCACAAGAAAAGAAACTTCTCTTCAGCCGTACTGAGCCTTTTGAAAGAGATGGAGGCTCTAGAGCAGCTGTCATCTGAGGATGAATCAGAATAGGGTTAATGTGTAAAAATCATAGACTGTTCAGTTATTCTTTATTTCACGTGCACAAATATTATTCTCATTGTGCAAATATATTATTATAATTGTTATTCCATAATTTTGTCTTCTATTTCTCATGCATTAACAGCTGTCATCTGAGAATGAATCAGAATAGGCTTAGTGTGAAAAAATCATAAACTGTTCAGTTATACTTTATTTCAAGCGCAAAAATATTATTCTCATTGTGCAAAAATATCATTCTCATTGTGAAAATATATTATTATAATTGTTATTCCAAAATTTTATCTTCTATTTCTCATACATTAACAGCTGTCATCTGAGAATGAATCAAAATAGGCTGTGTGTAAAAATCATAAACTGTTAAGTTATTCTTTATTTCACATGCGCAAATATTATTCTCATTGTGCAAATATGTGCAAATATATTATTAAGATTGTTAGTAAAGCATTTTGTCTTTTTATTTCCATTCACTAACAGCTGTGATCTGAGAATGAATCAGAATAGGCTTAATGTGTACAAATCATAAACTGTTCAGTTACTCTTTATTTCATGTGCAAAAATATTATTCTCAATGTGCAAATATGTGCAAATATATTATTAAAATTTTTAGTAAAACATTTTGTCTTCTTGTTTCGCATTCATTAACAGCTGTCAACTGAGGATGAATCAAAATAGCCTTTACGTGTAAAAATCATGAGCTGTTGTTATGCTTTATTTCACGTGGAAAAATATTATTCTCGTTGTACAAATATGTGCAAATACATTATTATACATGTTCTTCCATCATTTTTCTTATTTATAGCATAACATAACGTTTCTGCAACGAAAAGCAGAAGATTTCAACTTTTAGAACGAAAAGGTAATTTTGGCCAGGTTTTGAGGGTTTCTGGACCACTGTGCATTGTAAGAAGAACATAAGCCGGCCTAAGCCGTTTAGCAATACCGGACAACGCAAAATGGAACTCTCCAATTATTTACGCGCCTGTTGCAATCTAAACCACTAATTTAAAATCAAACTTCCCCGTCTATTTTCAAATTTTTTTCTTTAATGACCGCCGAGATGTCCTATTAATATCTATTTTCAGACATTGTAGAACACTATTACAATGAAGTAAGTGACATCTCTGCTAATGTTCTCATTTTAAGTAGATTTCTGACGTAGTGGATGCATATTACAAAAAGCATCACAAGCTCGGGCATGCTTGTCTTATCGTAAGTGACCCATGAACTTGTCATTCTTTTTAAAGAGCTTTCTCATTTTTATAGCTTATGAGCTCACCGTGATATTCATTCTTTCTGATTCTTGTTCCGCATGTCACTGGGTTTAAACTCGAATATTTCAATTTGCAAGTCCTAAGAACAATATGATCTGCCGTACTTTTCCCATTTCAACCCGCCCGTTCTCGTCGTTTGTACTTCATGCAAACTGATTCGAAACTGATTCTAATGAAAGTATTAAGGCGAATCTCGACATCGACTGTTATTACCTTTTCATCTAAATGCATCCTGATTTACAATTAGTAATACCATTGTTTCTGCGGAAAATCACAGCATGCAGGCTTGTAAATACATCTTAAATTTTTTGGCATAAGAAATTAATTTTTAAAAAATTTTAGAATATTACACCGTGTAAGATGAAATTGACAAATTATGATCTCACTACGCTTTTATCAAATATTATTATGTCTGGTTGCTTGTAGTGCATGCTAACTGCTTGCATTCGTTTTGATAAAACAACCACACGTATCTCGATATCTTCTTTTAGCTAAATATCTGAATGTTTCCGCAGCTTCGTAAAACTGTGCTCCCTGAAAACTGTTTGAAGTATAAATCTAAGAACTTATCTGTGTGTTTCATCTAACTTCTTGCCAATGTTAAAGGCTCTTAGCTGGACTGTGCAAGGAATGTACTCTAGGCAGGTTGCCAATATTCCGCTATATGTAGCGATCATCTATGCAGCATTCTACACACGATTTGGTGATTCTATTTTTGTAAAGGAATTTACTTGGTGATCTAGGATGGCTCTCGTACACTGTTATGGATATGCTCGCATTCCTACCAGGCCAAATGACAGTCTGATTCAGTGTTAAAGATGAGTACACTTCGCAAACCTGACCTGCCGGTGTTTAATCGGGTACATCTTGTGGAGTAACTTAATGCTCTTGAAAACATACCTTTTAGTCGATGGACAAGACACGCAAGCTCTATTCACCTCAGCGAAATAAGGTAGTGTTGAATTTAATAAATAAGATTACAGAAATTATTCTTGTTGACCATTCCGTCTCAGATATGAAAGGTGTCAAAAAGCTAATACAGTTGGTGCACTAAACTGTCACGGAAGGGAATTTTACCAGAATTTTACTCACCCGTGAGAAAACGTTTAGAAGGTAGAGAAATTCAAATGCTCCAATAAGCTTAATAAGAGTGTGCGATTTGGCAGTCTGTAGCGCAAGATGAACCGTGCGAGTCAGAAATGCTTTAAGGTTCTATAGCCTGAAGATTAGTGTGATAGATACGTAGCGTTATCAATATAGCATCTTGATGAAGTGAGTCAAGTTTGCAAAAAACGCCTCGGAATTTTTTATATACGGAAGTGTAATATAACTGTTACGGAAAATTGTTAAGCTTTCTAGGCCTTCTGTGTGAAAAGCAGCTTGGAATAGTCGCAAATGAACAAGGTGCTGTGCAGTAAGGATTGATTATCCTTATGTCGTATAAAACCTAGGTTAATAAGTAGAAGCCAACTGGAATCGACGTGTAGTAAAGCATTCATTCTTACGCCCTCTTGGATATAAATGTACATGGAGCATTTGCATTATTGGAATATCCAAAGATTGTTCTTTATTAAGTGTTAAACTTTGCTTCCTTGTAGGATAGTCGAAACTAAACGGCAGTTACACAATTTTATGTTTCCTTGTAGATGGCAGAATGCTCGAAGTTATTAACGTACAATTGAATGATACTTTAGTACGCGAAAGTTATATCTAAATGATTTGTTTTTGGTCGATAACTTAAGTGTCCTGCTACGGTTTCTTTTTCTCTTCGGGTTAAAATCAGCATGTTAAAAATTTCCAAAATTACTAAACAGATGAATACTTCACCTTCATGTTTTATAGCATTTCCTTATACCTTCATTTAAAGTTTCATTAAAATCGTTTTCATGTCCGTTCTTTTAGGTCTATAAGGCGAAGACGATATCACAAAATAATAATCATAACTGATTGGATCAACAATTAATCTGTTGTCAATGACATATTGGTTTTTCACAGCTGTTGTTTGTTGTCATCTATATCAGATTATTATTTCGATCTGCCATTTCTACTTAAATTCTCTTGGCAGAATGCACAAAACCTTGATTACTTCATATCGACTCTTTTACACGAAGATGTGGCTCGTTCACGATCCTATCTTGCAGTCACTTTTTCTCTACAGGTAAGTAAGATTATCGGGCTGGAGCTGATGGTAGGTGTGTGGGTCAACAGACCAACCTCTTTCGGTTGGGTTTAGGCTTAAACCATTTCGTTCCTGAAGTTGGAGGTACTTCCGAATTTAATGCTGCACAGCTGCTGTGTTAGTAATGGGAAAAGTGGCCATATTCTAACTTTGTAACTACTTGCTTGATATATCTGATATGGCTTATACCAGGGAGACATTTTACCGTTTCCATACAGGTGCGTAAAGAAATGTCTAACCTAATCATTTGTCAGGATTGACATTTAATTGATTGATGACACTGACTAACTGCAGAATGCTTTTTCTTTTTGAAGGAACTTGAAGGCAGACAACTATTCACACCTGAGTATAGCTGAGGTCGTGTCAAAGCCCGCTGCATCATGCAAAAAGTTAAAGCAATCTTCTAATGACGCTAATGTTTCAATAAATTTAATAATTTCGTAGTATTTCTTTTCAATTCTGCTTGTATGTGGCTATAAGAGAAGAAGAAACTGCTCATTTAGTCTTCTACCAAGATTCTTAAAGATCTGATACACACCAACAAGCAGCAAGAGTTTTCCCGTTTCTAGTTTCTTCTATTACTGTTGTCCATATACAACTGCATTTGCTCGTTCAAAACCCGTCTAGTATTGATCTCCAAGTTTCTCAAGAACTGTGATTGAATTTTCGTGGCTTCAATGGCTGAATTAAGTACGATCGTAAATTAATTTATATCCGTAATTGTAATTTATATCCATAATATATAACGTGAAAATAGAGTTTAGAATAAATTATATACCTACTTAACGCAGATTTGAGTTGCCATTTCGTGTAAAAGGACTCTTGTCCACACCATTGCGTGTAGAAGGACTCTTCTTTCTATGTGTGGGTTTTAAAACACAAGACAATAGAGACTCTGCAATATTCACCGCAGTCGAATAGACATTCATGGGCATTGAGACATTTTCGCACAAGGAAGGTGGCATTAGCTCAACGTGTCGTTCTGATTTAAAAATTGCCCTATCGCAAGTGACCCAAAAACTTTCCATCTTTTATACGCGATTTCTTTTTACTATACATTATGAACAAACTGTGATATTCATTCTTTCTGACCTAAAGACTTTTTATTCTGCACGTCAGTGGGTTTAAACCAGAGCCCAGCAAACCTGGCCCAGTCCGGGTGGATCTGAATTCTTTGCCCGGCACGACCCATCGAGCCGGGCTCTAACCGGGCCGGGCACATTCCGGGCCGAATCGGGCCGGGCACCTTTCGTGTCGTACCGGGCCGGTCTCCTTTCGGGTCGAACCGGGCCGGGAACATATTGAAACTATCTTTCATTGAAAACTATCCATTATTCAACATATTGAAACTATTTTCAAAGAATACAAAAACCTTGGATATACTATTTTTTGAGTCAGTAAATATCTCCAAAATGACCAAACTTTAATTGTACTGTATTATGCATACGTCAAGCCGAAATTAGAATATTGTAGTAATATATGGATCCCTAATATATAAAAAACTCATTCTTGATTGAGCGTACTCAAAATAAGTTTTAAAGGCTTCTTACACTTAAGAAAACAAATTTTTACCCAAAATTTCAAAGCTACATTAAAATTGTTGAAAATTTTTAATTTGAAACATTAGAACTTAGAAGAAATATTGATTTATTATTTTTATACAAGCTCTTTCATGGCAAAGTAGACTATCCTGATCTTAACTACCAAATATGTATCCACGTACCAATCACTAAATTGTGCACTGCTTCGAAAAATACATTTTTTTGCCAGCAAAAACAAACGTCTTGAGCAGATCTCCTATATGGAGAATTAATGCAGCCAACAACAAGTTAGTCAAAGAAAATTCAACCTTGATGTACAGGCAACGGGTGTAAGTAGTTTTAACAATTCTATTAATGATGTAAGCCGAATGTAATTATTACCAATAGTTTTATTATCCTATATAATCTGTAAAACGTATATGCTAAGTAAGACTGTAATTAGGCCCGTGCGTCATGTCAATAAATCAATTTCTCCGTACATGAGCTATATAGGATGTAGTACTGAAAGCTCTTTTCTCAACAGATCATCACTTTACTCAACAGATGGAAGCCCTGGAGGCAAATACGGTATCAGAAGATTAAAGAAATAAACAACTCAAGGAACGTTCACAATTCGGCAAAGAAATTTTCTGGAGGACAAATTCAACGTCAGACACAACGTTAGCAAGATTAAGAAATCATTCAAAAATACTGTGATGATAACAGAAGTTCTAAAGATATTTTGAAGAGAGACTTTGTCATCTCATGGGCACGTTGAGCCAATACCAACTTCCTTGTGTGATAATATCTCATTGCACAAGAACGTCAATCCGACTGCGCTGAATATACCAGAGTCTTTGTTGTACCGAGATTTAAAGCCCACACGTAGAACTAAGAGTTCTTCTACACGCAATGGTGTTGACGAAAAATGGCAAGTAAAATCTGCGTTAAGTACAGTACGTATATAAATTATGTTAAGCGCTATTTTCAACTTATATCTAATGGATATATATTACAATTAGACACGGAAAGAGACGAAAAATTAAAAAAAAAAAAAAAACAGACTACACACTCTACACTTACCATACATATTATTATTTGATAAGAAACTTAGTGAATTAGGATTTTTCAATTGCAAATCACATGCTGTAATAGACTAAAATCTGGTGAATTATGCCCTTCGTATAGCGGAAGAACTAACATTTATCTACAAGGTTGCCGAAAGTGGGTTTCTGCAGAAATAATGGTATTACTAATTGTAGATATCATGATGCATTTAGATAAAAAGATGATAACATAAGGTGTCGAGATCCGCCATGATACTTGCATTAGAACGAGTGGAAAGGGTTTGCATGCAGTACAACCGCCGAAGCGGGCGGGTTTATATGGGGAAAGTACGGCAGCTCATATTGCTCTTAGGACTTTAAAATTTCAAATATATTCGTATTTAAACCCTGTGACGTGCGGTACAAAAAGTCTTTAGCTGAGAACGAATGATATCAGGGTGAGCTGACAAGGTATAGTAAAGAAAAAAAGCGTGAAAATCATGCACAAGTTGATGGGTCACTTGCGATACGACAAGCAACCACGAGCTTGTGAAGCCTTTTGTAATATGCATCCACTACGTGAGTTACCTCCTTACATAGAGAAAAGTAGAACAGATGTCACTCGACTTTATCTAAAACTGTTCTGCAATTTCTGAAAAGAGATATTAAAAAGAGATTAAATCGAACTCTAAGTGATGCGGTGATTAAAGAAATAATTTTGAGGATGGACGTGGATGTTCGATTTAAGGTTTAGAGTGCAACAGGCGCGCCAATAATTCGAGGGCTCCACTATTTGGCGTAACAGTATCTGGGAATCAAGTTTTAATTTTGCTAACGTTGTGTCTGACGTTCAGTTAATCCCCGACAAATTTTCGTGCCCTTAATTAAGCACTGCTCTATAATCATATCAACTGGAACTTCACTCAAGAAGGACTCTTTTTCTGCGAATTGTGAAAGTTCCTTGAGTTAGTTTCTTGTAATTCTCTGACACCGTACTTGCCTCCAGGGTTACATCTGAGTATAGTGATATGCAAATTTTTCATAGAAAAGATGACCAGCTGCGTGAGAAAAAGGAAGCATTAATTTAATTGCCTTCAAATGAGGTTCTTCTCCCCTGCTCAATCTAGTCACTTGCGATTGCAATACGATTATGACCTTCTCTATATACTGCAGCCAAAATCAAATGATCGGAAAATGTCACCGTCCTAATTTTGAGATTTCCTAATATGGTTTTGGTCATGCAGTTTCATTTTCATCTCCTCCGACGGTAGCAAATGTCTTCATAACCACATGTAGAGAGCGCCGACCAAAGTCTAGAAGTGAGTTCTCAATGATCATGAGTAGGCATGGCCATTCAGCTTTTTCACTAAAGTTGTCATAGTGTTCAGGATACACCAACGTTCTTCTATACCATTTCCTGACATAGTGCATTCATTCGTGCCTAGAAATTACTTAACTGCAAACCTCCTAACGCGGATGAACTTAGGACCGATCAAAAATTTCTTCAGCTGAGGTACGATATTAACACCTTGCCAGTATAATGGATGATATAATATCATAACGCATGTGGATTGTTCACTTTTCTTGCAGTTGTTTACAGTATGCGGAAGAGTAGAATATATAGTATTAGTACTTGATGTTGAAATATTAAAGAAATACTGATGCACTACACTGCTTATATCAAATAAGAGGTTCTGTATCTCACCAATACACAATCGTTGTGCCGAAGCTTTTACAAGATGAATAGCTATCCAAAGGTTGTTTGAGAACAGGAAATCGAGACGCGACACGCGAGTGAAGACTTGATTAAATCTTGCGAGTAAGACAGCGTTGACACACCAAGAACATGAGTGTATAGCATTAGAGGGAAATGGATGTAAGAGTAAAGAAATGTGATACGATATTCTTATCAAGATAATGCTACCGTGATATAACATTTCTTTTAATGAAAGAATTTGGATATGGAGAATTTTCATCAACTGACATCTGAAATAAATTACCTTTTCTTCTCTATGAAGTGTGTGGCACTTAGTTACTAATCAAAGCATACAGTGAGATCATATGAAGAGAGAGATATATTGATTAGCCCACAGTTTGTTCGCTTTGTGAAGACCAGTGTTACTAATTTGGTAGCGAACACAGGACTACTGTAAATATTTTTTACCTAACCCACTAAGGGAGGATCTCAAAAGAAACTAAAATCAATTCTACATTTGCCTCATTGAACAGATCACCGGTCCCAGTCCCAAAGTAAGGCTGCTTGGGAAGTTAGTTTATAATGGGTTCCATATCAAGTTTTTATTCTTATGCAATCGTGAAAATATTATTAATCACAGTCCTCAACCTAGTGAATCCTACACAGCTCTGTATGTAAGCCCTAGTAAGCAGAAGAACGCTAAATAAATCCATACTTGATAGCCTCGAGTTTTAACACATAGGAGAATTTCTCTAATTAATGTATCCGTAAGAACACAGAATCTTTGGATTAAACAGTTTACATCAGGCTCACGATCAAGAACAAAATGAGACCGTTATGGGAGCTAAGAAGATTTTATTCAGCAGGAAACACTCTCAAATAGTATTGTAGTTGTATATAAAAGGGAAGTATAGCAATTGCTTGATTATCATTGATAAATTAATACTTATGTTTTTTACAGTTGGAATCAGAACATTTTTCAATCCCAAGGGAGAACCTAAAACAAACCGCTGTACGATTCCAAAGCTATATGATTGTGATACCATCGTCTTATTGAAGAGAGAAGTAAATCGACAGCTTTTTAAATGGTACGCCATTGTATAATGATAATTAAGTTGCTCTAAAAGCAGTGCTGATTCGTTTCTAAGACCTAGGTACGCAACACAAGATACTGCGGCCACCTGTTCATTGTTGAATTTCTTTACTAGCTCTAAGCCAATAGGAATTAAGAAATACATGGCGACGTTCATTGCTGATTTCTAAATTTCACAAAATTTTTAGATTGACATAGGCCTCCATAAGCTTTTTAGCCTTACCGTACACCTCGAAATTGAACCCTCGAATTATTGGCACGCCTGTTGCACCCTGAGCCATTAATTGAAAGTCGAACATCCCCGTCCATCCTCAATATTATTTCTTTAATCACCGCATCACTTGGAAATCTATTTAAACTCTAATTGTTATCTTTTTTCATACACTGAAGAATTCTATTTGAATGGAGTCACGTGGCATTTCTCATTTTAAGGTGATTTCTGGTGTTGCAGACGAATAATATAAAAAGATTCACAAGCTCGGGGATGTCTGCAAAATTGCAAGTGACCCATCAACTTGACCACCATTTTAACGACCTTTCGATTTACTATGCCTTATGCGCTCACCGTGATATTCAGTCTTTCTCAGCTAAAGACTTCTTGTTCCATACGTGACAAGTTTTAAACTCGAATACTTCGATTTAGCAAATCCTAAGGACAATACCTGCTGTCGTACTTTTCCCATTTCGACGCACGCTCTCTCGTCGGTTGTATTGCATGCAAACTGATTCTACTCTTTCTGATACAAGTATCATGGCGGATCAGGACATCTACTGCTATTATCTTTTTATCTAAATGCATCCTGATATCTACAATTAGTACCATAATTTCTGCAGAAAACCACTGTCCGCAACCTTGTATATAAAACTTAAATCATTTGCCTCATGAAAGTAATTTTTCAACAAATTTTAAAGTATTACAGCGTGTAAGTTGAAATTGAAAAATCCCTAGCTCACTACTATTCTTTTCCAATATTACTATGTATGGTTGGTTGTAGTTCATGCTAACTGCTTGCATTCGTTATGATATGAGAGACAACACGTATCATGACATTTCCTCTAAATAAAATATTAATAAATTCTTTCTACAATTTGGTAAAGAAATGTTCTCTGAAAACAGTCTGAAGATAAGATCTAAGCACATATCTTTGTTTTTCGACTTTCTTCTTGCCAACTGCTCAAACTGGACTGTGCAAGGAATGTACTCTTGGCAGTTTGCCATGATATTCCACTATATGCAGCTATCATCTATGCAGAATTGTACAGACCATTTGGTGCTTCTATTATTGTAAAGGAATTTACTTGGTGATCTGGGGTGGCTCTGGTCAACGGCCATGGATATGCACGCGTACAACCAGGCCAAGAGACAGTCAGGTACAGTGTTAGATAAGAGTACAAATCGTAAACCCCAAATTCTGGCGATTAATCTGGTACATTTTGTGGACTAGCTTTCTGCTCATGAGAAGATGGCTTTGATTCGATGCACAGAACACGCGAGCTCTATTCAAGTCAGCGAGATAAGGTAGTTTTGAATTTAATAAATAAGATTATAGAAATAATTGTTGTTGATCATTCCGTCTCAGATATGAAAGGTGACAAAACGCTAATACAGTTGGTGCACTAATCTGCTACAGAGGGGAAGCTTACCAGAACTTTACTCACCGGAGAGAAAACCTTTAGAAGATGGAGAAATTGAAATCCTCCAGTAAGCTTAATAAGAGGATGCGTTATGGCAGAAGTGCAAGTTGAACCGTGCTTGTCAAAGGGACTTTAAGATTATATAACCGGAAGATTAGTGTGATATATACGTAGCGTTATCAATATAGCATCTTAACGAAGTGAGTTAAAGCTGCAAAAGACGCATCGAATTTCTTTTAGTCGCCAGTTTAACTCTCAGGCTAATCGAAAGTTAATAGAAGAATCTATTACTTTCTTTGGCCAACGAGACGAGCAAGTACTCGAACACTATTACTATGGGAGAAAATTCAGGGCTTCTACTCCAAGATGTGTAAAGTGACCCTAGGAAGTTTTTATATCTTTAAGGTGTACTAGGTGAAAATCTCCAAATGTGACTTGACTACAAAAAAAAAATCTGTCAATTGATAATTTTTTTGATGTCTGTGTTCTACACCTGTTCTACCAGGCCTGTATAACTTTTTTGTATCGCGAATCACTGCTTTAAACCGCTAGATTTATAAATTCACCGTCCGGTCTTGTGTCATAGGCCAAGAGAAGCGGGCCTGTGTCTACAGGTAATCACGTACCTAATAACCTAAAAATCTCCTAATAGAGTTTAAGGCCAATAATCTGCATAGGAATCCTAATAAGCTTTCGACCATAAGTGTAATAACTGTTACGAAAAATTGTTAAGCATTCTAGACCTTTTGTCTGTAAAGCAGCTTGGAATAGTCGCAAATGAACAAGGTGCTGTGCAGTAAGGATTGATTAACCTTGTGTCTTATAAAACTTAGGTCAATAAGAATAAACCAACTGGAATCGACGTGTAGTAGAGCTTTTATTCCTACGCCCTCTTGGATAAAAATGTACATGGAGTGTTTGCACGTATGGAATATCCAAACATTCTTCTTTATTAAGAATTTTAAACTTTACTTCCTTGTAGGAGAGTCGAAAACTAAACGGCAGTTACACAATTTTAAGTGTCCTTGGAGATAGCTTAATCCTCGGAGTCAGTGGTATGCTGTTGAACATCTTAACATATAAACAATCAAACAATAAACAATTGTTATTAACGTACAATTGAATGATACTTTAGTACGGGAAAATGATATCTAAATGAATTGGTTTTTAGTCGATAACTTAAACGTGTCCTGCTACGGTTTCGTTTTCTGTTCGGGTACTAAAGCAGGTCGTGTTAAAAGATTCCAAAATAATTAAACAAAAGAATACATCACCTTCATGTTTTATAGCTTATCCTTAC
This sequence comes from Thermobia domestica, assembly GCF_964235325.1. Classification (NCBI taxonomy): domain Eukaryota; kingdom Metazoa; phylum Arthropoda; class Insecta; order Zygentoma; family Lepismatidae; genus Thermobia; species Thermobia domestica. Next base: position 147,071,311 of record NC_137469.1, read on the forward strand.
ACCTACATTTAAAGTTTCAACAAAATAGTTTTCATGTCCATTTTTTTAGGTCTACAAGGCGGGGACGATATAACAAAATAATTATCATGACTGATTGGATCAACAGTTAATCCGTTGTCAAAGACATATTGGATTTTTAGAGCTGTTGTTCGTTATCATCTATATCAGATTATCTTTCGATCTGTCATTTCTACATGAATTTTCTTGACAGAATGCACAAAACCTTGAATACTTCGTATCAGCACTTTTACACGTAGACTTGGCTCGTTCACAATCCTATCTTGCAGTCACTTTTTATCTACAGGTAAGTAAGATTATCCTGCTGGAGCTGATGGTAGGTGTGTGGGTCAACAGACCAAGCTCTTTCGATTGGGTTTAGGCTTAAACCATTGAAGTTGGAAGTAACACCGAATTGAATGCTGCCCAGCTGCTAATTACTAAGCACGATTGGATACATGCTTAGTATATGTATCCAATGGTATAGAAGAACAAGAATAGTCCTTAATTAAGCAGACGTTGGTGTATCCTGTACACTATGACAACTTTAGTGAAAAAGCTGAATGGCCATGCCTACTCAAGATCATTGAGAACTCACTTCTAAACTTTGCTCGGCGCTCTCTACATGTGGTTATGAAGACATTTGCAACCGTGGAGGAAATGAAAATGAAACTGCATGCCCAAAACCATATTTGGAAATCTCAAAATTAAGACGGATACTTTTTCAAAACATTTAATTTTGGCTGCAGTATATAGAGAAGGTCATAATCGTATTGCAATCGTAAGTAACTAGATTGAGCAGGGGACAAGAACCTCATTTGAAGGCAATTAAATTAATGCTTCCTTTTTCTCACGCAGCTGGTCATCTTTTCTATTAAAAATTTGCACATCACTATACTCAGATGTAAGCCCTGGAGGCAAGTACGGTATCAGAGAATTAAAAGAAATTAACAACTCAAGGAACATTCACAATTCGCAGAGAAAGAGTGCTTCTTGATTGATGTTCCAATTGATATGATTATCGAAGAGTGCTTAATAAAGGCCACGAAATTTTCTCGGGGTAACTCAACGTCAGACACAACGTGAGCAATATTAATCCTTGATTCCCAGATACTGTTACGCTAAATAGTGGAACCCTCGAATTATTGGCGCGCCTGTTGCACTCTAAACCACTAATTAAAAATCTAACATCCACGTTCATCCTCAAAATTATTTCTTTAATCACCGCATCATTTGAGATCGACTTAATCTACTTCTAATATCTCTTTTCAGAAATTGCAGAACAGTTTTTAAACGTCAAGGGACATCTGTGCTATTTTACTCAATGTAAAGTGGTAACTCAGGTAGTGGATGCATATTACAAAAAGCTTCACAAGCTCGAGGTTTCTTGTGCTATCGCAAGTGACCCATCAACTTGTCCATCTTTTTATCGCTTTTTTTCTTTACTATATCTTATCAGCACACCGGATTTTCATTCTTTCTCAGTTAAAGACTTATTGTTCCGCACGTCACAGGATTTAAACACGAATATTACAAATTTTCAAGTCCTAAGAGCAATATGAGCTGCCGTACTTTCCCTATATCAACCCGCCCGCTTTCGTCGATTGTAATGCATGCAAACCGTTTCCACTCGTTTTAATGCAAGTATCAAGGCGGATCTCGAAACCTACAGTTATTATCTTTTTGTCTAAATGCATCGTGATATCTACAATTAGTAATACCATTATTTCTGCAGAAACCCACTGTCGGCAACCATGTAGATAAATCTTAGTTCTTCCGCTATACGAATATCATTATTCACCAGATTTTAGTCTATTACAGCATGTGATTTGCAATTGAAAAATTCTAATCTCACTACGCTTCTTATCATATATTACTATGTATGGTTAGTTGTAGATCGTGTAGTCTGTTTTCTTTTAATCTTTCGTCACTTTCCGTGGCCAATTGTAATATATATCCATAAAATATAATTTGAAAATAGCGCTTAACGTTATTTATAAACGTACTGTCCTTAACGCAGATTTTACTTGCCATTTTTTGTCTACACCATTGCGTGTAGAAGAACTCTTAGTTCTACGTGTTGGTTTTAAATCTCAGAACAAGGATTCTGCTATATTCAGCGCAGTCGAAATGACATTCTTGAGCAACGAGATATTATCACAGAAGGAAGATGGCATTAGCTCAACGTGCCCCTGAGATGGCAAAGTGTCTCCTCAAAATATCTTTAGAACTTCTGTTATCCTTGCAGATGGCAGAATCCATGGAGACTGTCATCTGCTGTTGAACATCTTAACATATAAACACTCAAACAAAGAAAAATTTTATAAACGTACAATTAAATGATACTGTTGTACGTGAATGTGATATCTAAATGAATTGGTTATGGATTGTCAACTGAAATACGTCCTGCTAAGGTTTCATTTTTTTCCTCGGGTAACAAAGCAGCTCGTGTTAAAGGGTTCCAAATTATGTAAATAGAACAATAAACTACCTTCATGTTTTATACCTTGTCCATACACCTTCATTTAAAGTTTCATCAAGATCGTCTTCATATTCATTTTGTTAGGTCTATAAGGCTGAGACGGTATTACAAAATAATAATCATAAGAGATTGTATTATCATTTAAGCCGTTGTAAAAGAAATATTAGTTTTCTACAGCTATTGTTCGTCATCATTTAAATCAGATTGTCTTCCGATCTGTCATTTGTAAACGAACTCTCTTGGCAGAATGCAGACGACCTTGAATACTTTATATCGGCTCTTTTACACTTACTTGTGTCTCGTTCACAATCCTACCTTGGAATCAATTTCTATCTACAGATAAGTAGGCTTATCCGGCTGAAGCCTATGGTAGCTGTGTGTATGCTGGATTTCGCATATCATCTTTCACGCATTTCGCATATCCTCTTAGACCAATTTTAGTCCACACCATTGCGGGTAGAAAGACTCATCCTTCAACGTGTGGCTTTTAAAACACAAGACAAGAAAGAATCTGCAATATTCACCGCAGTGGAATTGCCATTCTTGCGCATTGAGACATTATCACACAAGGAAGGTGGTATTATCTCAACCTGTCGCTCTGATGGTAAGCTGATGTCCACAAGTATACTGTAAAATATTTTTTTTTTATCGTAACAGTATTTGGGAATGAAGAATTAATTTTGCTAACGTTGTGTCTCATATTGAGTTAATCCTCCAGAAAAAAATTGTGGTATCGTTAAGCACTGTTCGATTATCAAATCACTTGCAACTTTGCTCAAAAACGCCTGGTCTTCTGCTAAATGTGTATGTTCCTTGTGTTGTTAATTTCTTGTAATCTTCTCATACCTTTATACAGCAGCCAAAATGAACGGTTCGGAAAATTTGACCGTCTTAATTTTGAGATTTCCTGATATTGTTTTCTCATGCAGTTTCATTTGGTTGTAAATGTTGCTTAGAGATTTCCTCATCCAGACGTTCCTGAATAAGATCGCAGATCCTAGATTTTTTCAACTCTTCCGACGGTTGTAAGTGTCTTCATAACCCCATGTAGAGATCCCCGAGCAAAGTCTAGAAGTGAGTTCTCAATGATCATGAGTTGGCATGGCCATTCAGCATTTTCAGTAAAGTTGTCATTGTGTACAGAATACACCAAAATTCATCTCCAACTTATCCTAACTTAATGTATCCAATCGTGCTTACAAATTAGTTAACTGCAAACCTCCTCGAATCATTACAACACTGGACCGTTCAGAAATTTCTTCAGCAGTGGTACGATTTGAACACCTTTTCAGTATAATGGCTGATGTAATGTCATAACGCATGTGCTTTTTTCTATTTTCTTGCTGTTTTTTACTGTATGCAGAAGAATAGAATATTTGGTATTAGTACTTGATGTTGAAATATTGAAGAAATTCAGTGGAACTACACTGCTTATATCAAACGCCGAGGTGTGTATCTCATCATTACACAATCGTTGTGGCGAAGCTTTCAAAAGATGAATAACTATCCAAAGGTTGTTTGAGAATAGGAAATCGAGACGCGATACGCGAATGAAGACTTGACTAAATATTCCGAGTAAGACAGCATTCATACACCAAGAACATGAGTGTATAGCATTAGAGATAAGGTGGATGTCAGAGTGAAGAAATGTGATACGATATTCTTATCAAGACGATGCTACGGTGATATAATATTACTTTTTCATTCATAAACTTGGATATGAAAAATTTTCATAAAGGGACATCTGAAATAAATGACTTTTTCTTCTCTATGAAATGTGTGACATTTTGTTATTAATCAAAGCATACAGTGAGATTATATGAAAAGATTATTTCATTAACCCACAGTTTGGTTCCTTTGTGTTACAAAGTTAATAGCGAACACAGACCTGACCATACCGTAAATAATTTCCACCTAACCGTCTAAGGGAATATCTCAAAGGAAACTAAAATCGATTCTTTATTTGTCTCATCAATGAGATCACCGTTCTCAGACTCAAATTAAGGTTGCCTCGGGGGTTAGATTATAATGGTTTCGATAGCAAGCTTTTTATCATGCAATCGTTAAAATATTATTAATGATTGACCGGAACCTAGTTAATCGTATACAATTCTGTAAGAACACAACTCTTTGGATTAAACAGTTTCTATTACGTTAACGATCAAGAACAAGTTGAGAGCGTTGTGCGGTCTAGGAAGATTTCTTCAAGACTAAGCAATCTGAAATAGTATTGTAGTTGCATTTAAACAGGAAGTATAGCTTTTGCTAGATTATCATTTATAAATTTATAATTATGTTCTTTACAATTGGTATCACAAAATTTTTCAATCCCAGAGGCCCACCTGAAACAAACTGCTGTACATTCCCAATACTATATGACTGTGATACCCTTGTCTTATTAAAGTGAGAAGTAAATCCACGGTTTTTCAAATGGTACGCCATTGTATGATGTCAGTAAAGTAACTCTAAAAGCACTACTGCTTCGTTTTTAAGATTCATTGTTGATTTTTTTATTAGCTCTAAGCCAATACGAATTAAGTAATACATGCTGATGTTGTAACCGGCTAGAGTTCAAGTCGCTGTTCGGGCGGCCATTTATTTGTAATCGCCCAGCGTTCGAATCGCTGTTCGGGCTTCCATTTATTTGTAACCGTCCTGAGTTCGTGTCGCTGTCCGTGGCTCGTGGTGCTACCAATAAGTATCTTCCTGATAGTTTAACACCTGGACAGGACGATGAAGAACCTCTCCAAGAAAGGTTACAAACTGTTTCCAAATCGCTCGTCGGTCTCAATAATGAGATGAGCATTAGGCGCCGAGAGGTTCGGCTGTCTCGTCTCGAAAACCTCACGGACGATCAGACGGTCATCCAGACCGTAACGCACACAAACATCACTCATACAAACAACGAAAACACACTGGATTAAGTAACACTATACTTATTTATTAGAACACTATTTAAAAAATAGTGAAGAGGAATGGACACAACACTGAACACTAGATATATGTAAAAATTTTCGTTGCTGAAATCACACTTTGCCCTTTTCGGGTAATATAGCCCTTTATATATATATATGATTATAATTCAGATATCACTACAAATGCTTCTCACACACCATTGACACACTTGGGGGGTTAGCACTGGGGAAAAGTTGTCTGGATCGTCCCACGATGAATCCAGTTGTTGCGCTGAACAGTCCTAAAACGTAGAGGTGATTCTTCAGCAAATTAAACAGGAAATTCTCCAAAGTAGAATACTGCTGTTGGCGGGCGCGTATATAACATTTCAAACGCACAAGGTCTGCGGACCTGGGACTTCACTACTTGGGCTAGCCGTAAGAAATCGTCCTTCACCGGCTAAATAGCTTGTGCCGCTTCACAATAAGTCGTATCTAAAGCTCGACGCGATGCGCGTAGTTACGGCTTCCAGACCGGGAGTCAAACTCGCTGAGCACCCAAGCTCAAGCTACGGGTTGCAATGATCAACTAAAAGTGTTGGCAGTTCATTTCAAAAATCACTCAGTTAACTCACCTGTATGCACATACAAACAGAATACGGAAAACAATTTATGCTAATTTTAGTCAACTGCCTATAATGCACTAGACACGGCGATAACACTGGCGTGAGAAAGTACAGATAACGGGCTACGAAACAACGCAGCTGGTGCCACTTTGGTTACTGGAACATCTGGTCAGTAATAATTTCTCTAATCTATTGTAATGTTTCCATAAGCGATTAAAGAAAATACTTAATTCAGTTCCAAATAACTGCAGAATAAATACTGTGCATATAATAAGTCAGGGAGAAACACTGAAATGGTTAGTCACTAACTGAAATGTTCTCAGCAAAAGCAACGTTTTAAAAATATATATGAAAAAAACGATGAAAGACTTCTTTGTCCAATTGTGTGGGAAAGAAGAAATTCCCACCAAATAAAGAACTTATGTGCATTGTAGAATAAAGTATAAATCGAAAATAATAATCACTGTCTTCACGAAATATACAGAGTGTCCACAAAAATACTTCTCTAACCCGGTGGCGGTTATAGATTTGGGGTCCGGAAGGGAACGACCTGTTAAGTGCACACGTAGACAGGTTGAGAACCCTTGGCCGTATAACGAAATATGAATAAAATTAAGTTTTTCACCAAAAATTTAAAATTAGTTAGTTGGCAACACTGTGATATGGTGTGAGACACGTGCATAAACGATGAATGATTTTTCACCTGAAAAAGGGCTATTTGAAATAGTTAAAGAACTTGTTCAGTCACTACAACATGATGAGGTTCCTGCATAAGCAATGTCCAATCCAAGTGTTCCATGTAGTAATAAGATCCTCTTGAACAATTGGTGCCGTTGGGTTTCCTTATCTTCCGTTTCTTCACATGTTGAAACCATGCTGTTTTCCTGTGTGAATATCCTTCAATCCTCCATGATTCTCCAACGATGAGTTGGTGAGGGGAGAAGGGAAATTTTTTTTAACACTGGTGTGAGAAACGAAGTACGGTTACAACACCTGTATGATAACTTCACTAAAAAAGCGCAAAAAGCGTTTGTAGGGCTATTAGAATTCTTACTTTAAAAAAAAATACTTTTCGTAAAATGTTTAAGTGTTCCGTTTCGATCACTTTCTTTTGTATAATATGAAATAAATATACACACTCAATAACTATTCATGAAAACATCGACTTAAAGAATTATCAAATATCTCAATAAAAAATAGTAAATATACTGATATCTGTATTTAAAATATCAAAATGTGAATGAATAAGCAAATAGCAAAAAAAATGTTAAAGGTACTAAAATATTAAAATTATTGTTAAAGTTTCGATATCACTCTAATATTTTTGAAAAATATGAAAATCATTGAATAAGTAAAATGAATGGATATGTAAACACATGATAAACTGACAATATATAAACAAAATAAGATTTTCACCTGTATGTCCTTTTTTTTAACTGTGCCCCGTGTTGTTTGGCAGAAAAGAACGAAAAATCGTTTTTCAAAAATAAAATAAATAAATTTAAGTGTCAAAAATGACGTTCATAGTAATTCCAACAAACAAGCATGATTCTGCATATCAAAGAAAAGATCGTGATTTCGTTGACATGTATGAAGAAAATTCGACACGCCATAAGATAAAATGCCATCTGCTCGTCGAGACTTTAATTCAATAATGCTCAATACAACTAATGGTTTCATTCTGAAACAAAGTTATTATTAACGTAGGCCTAGAATAATGGTTGTTGTTCACTTCCAAAAACGTAAACGTTGTAGTTTTACCAGAATAGATTTGTATTATCTGCAAAAAAAAAGAATATATATATATATATATATATATATATATATATATATATATATATATATATATATATATATATATATATATATATATATTAATAAAGCGTTGAAAGCTATTTAATATTGATCCAAGTTTTTCAAAGCTCTGAATCAAGGAAGTTGACTCAATAGTCCAAACATTCCTGAAAATAAATGGTCATTACACCATGAATTGACCAAAACCATAGGTGGGGAAAAATGTGTAATACTACACGTACATACACACGAAATATGCCATCGACACCTGCGAGGCAAAATTAGAAACGAAGAAAGGCCTGCAACCATAGGCAGTTACAAAATGTTTCTATACATAACTGAAATATCAACACTAATATTCAGCAAAATACACGTATGTTCCCTGGAACATAACGTACATCATCCACCTGGAAAAAGATGTGTAAACACACAAAATACAAATGCTTTCGTAGCATCGTAAAGATATGTCTCTATAGGACAAAATACATGAGACCTATGAAAAGAAAAACATGAGATACAAACAAGAATATAGTCAACGACATTACACTTTCTGGTCGGTCTGAAACATCCAATTAAATTCCCTACAAAACAGTTATGTCGCTCCACGACAGTTAAACTTCCTTAGGCATCTTCGCTACAAAATATTTAAACTGATATTATTAGCGCATTAAAATTCAAAGTCATCGAGCATACGAAATAATTGACAGAAAATAATTTTCATACATCATTATGGCTTCATGCTGTTGGAAAGAAAATAAGTTTATTATTCGGGATCTATATCGAATTCGAATAGTTTCTGGGACATACTGGAACTAAAATACAATTTTCTCAAAATTAACATGAAAAATAAACATTACAACTCATTAGCATAGAAGTACACAATATGGTTACGATTCATAAACGTTAAAATATTCGCTGAAATGTTACTAGACAATAACATACACTAAAAAAAATCTTACCTAAGAATACACATGGTTAGTTACGGGTTACTATAAGAGAAGAAGGGAAATGAAAAACTATATTTTGCGATTGATGGCGAAAATACAGTTAGCTATGGAATATCCAATGGATTAGCCACATCCATTTTTGCAACAGATCTGCAATTCCAGGAAATATTGCCTCCCTGAAAAAAAAATATTTATCCCCATAAAATATCCTACCCGAAGAAGTTTCCCTACGGTCGTTTAGTGGTCTAGAGAAGACAAAAAAATGTTAATTAGAAATTACAAGAAAATATAGAAGTTGAACATATTTCCGCATATATATTAACATGGGAGAAAAACGACCGTTTACCATCACATTATCTGTTCATATAGTTTCTTCTAAAATAAAAAGATTACTGCTTTCGTTCGGAGAATTATACTATTCACATGACATTCCTGCACATACTATTACCAACAAGGAAATGCCTGATTCACTCGTTTAAGACTTAGCCTACTTTCCGTTCTAAACTTTTCTCTTCGAACAAAATATATCATGTCCCATCCTGGAAATTCAAATAAAGTAAAAATCAGGTAAATGACGTAAATGAGGTTCAACAAAATTACAGTAAACACTTCATAATGAAAACGAAAATCTAAGATTTACACTGAAAAATAAATTTAATATTGATTATAAGCGTAAAGTTTCATATTCTACGCATGAGATAACATACTAAATTTCAATCACAAATATAAAATGTATATATATTTAACAACCAAAAGTTTTCTTATCCTGGGCGTCTCGATACATTCCTTTTTTTTAAATTCTAAAAGAAAATCAAACACTAATTCTAAATAACATGTAATAACATATTTAAGAATTTCGAAAGTAGGAAGGGATCCTAAAAGTTTTTTTTTTAATTTTAAAACAATAAAAATATATATATTATAATGCCAAAATATCTTCCCACCAGCTGGGGGTACGGAAATCTCGCCAAGATTTCAAACCGTTTTGGATAAGTACGGTTCCCCTACGTATAATGATTACATACTAAATTTTATTTATAAACCTACAACTATATATATAACAACTAAATTTTTTCTTATCTACACATTCTCCTTTTCTTAAAAGGAAATCAAACTAATTGTGAGTCATACGTACGATAACTTGTTTAAAAATTTGGAAAGTGGGAAGGAATTCTAAAAAGATTTTTTTAATGAAAAAGAAGAGAAATATATTATAACGCTAAAATATCTTCCCACTAACTGAGGTACGGATATCTCGCCAAGATATCAAACCGTTTTTGTTTAAATACGGTCCCTCTACGTATGTGATTACATACTAAATTTTAATTATAAACATACAGCTATATATATATTAGTAACAACTAAAATATTCTGATCCTTCGCATCTGGATATTTTTGGAAAAAATTCTAAAAAGAAACCAAACATGAATTAAATAACACATAATAACATATTTAATAATTTCGAAAGTGGGAGAGGATCCTATAAAGGGATTTAAAATTTAAAACATTTAATAAAAATATGTTATAAGGCCAAAATATCTTCCCACTGGCTGAGGGTACGGAACTGCGCTACTAGTGTAAACCGTTTTTAGAAAAGTACGGCTCCCCTACGTATGTGATACGTTAATTATTTACTAAAAAATCTAAATTCAACATCTGAAATGAAAACAAGAAAGAATTAATGACATTAAACTAATTGTAAGTCAGTGATAAGGTTTGCAACACTCATACACAGCTGACTGAGATATGAAGTGCTACACGGAGCAAAGACAAAAAGAGGAAAAGAATTAATCAGCTGTATGTCACCCGTTATTCGTAACCATAAACACAGGTGGTCGAAAATGCAGCGACTATCTTATCAAAATAAAGAAAGAAAGACGTGTTATCTGCTCTTTACCGAACAGTTAAAAGCTAAAAGGAAAAATGAATTTTATAAACAATGCGTAGTTCTCTTTTCGTATCCAGGTGTTCTGATCAAAAACTAAAAGCAAAAAGGAAGAAAAATGAATACATGGTTGTCGTCTAAAAATGCGTCGCTCTCCTAGGAGAAAAATTTGTATCAACACACAAAGTCTTGGTTACTTTTTTTTCTTTTTCTATGATTACTGTTTCTACTTTGATAATTACGGTTTGTTCGTCTATTCCTACAGCGGTTACCTCTATGTACAAATCTATGCTTAATGTCACACAAATTGCGGTTCCTGTCTAGTATGTGATAACTCAGATTACGTGACCGTGATTTATGACTCCTTTTATTTCTGTTATTGCCTTTCCGTGTGCGGTCTTGGTTCAGATTCCCTTTAAATTTCGTATTGTTTACGCTCCGGTCTGCGTATCTTTGCCTATTGCTATAACTGTAACCTCGTTTGTGCTTTCTTACTCTGTGGTTTGTGACAGCTGTTGTTGTGCGCTTACGACCTCTGTCGTCTACAATCATATGTTCGTGGATTTCACTACTTCTACTACAAGTGGCGTCACTAGATTCTGAATAGATAAAATCGTTACCAGATTTGTTACGAGGTTGGTTTAGGCTACCTGTCTCTGGTTGGAATTCAGATTTCTGCGTTTCCTTTTCATTAGGAATGTTAGTTTCTAGCTCAGGCTCCAATTCCAATGTTTTGTTTACATTAGGAATATCAGTCATTAACTGAAGCTCAAATTCCGGTGTTTCGTATCCAGTAGGAACATCTGACTGTAACTGGGGTTCACATTCCCGTGTATTGCTTTCATTAGGAGTGTTAGTCTCTAGTTCAGGTTCCAATTCCAATGTTTTATTTTCAGCATTTTCTATTCCTTGGCTATTTTCACGAAACACATCCCGTAAACCGTCTATCTTCTGACCTAAATCACTCTTTAGCTCTTTTCCTAATCTATCTAGGTTTTCTTTATTTCCCTGTTCTAATCTAGCTAGGTTCTCTCTATTTTCCTTTTTTATATGTCAATATTCTTTTTAAAAAGTAAACTTATCTTAGTAAACAAATCTGCTTCATTGTATGCCATCTTCGACCAAAATAAACTTAAAATATATGATTAGTATAAAATATATTATCGCTAAAACATACGGTTAGATTTACCTGAAAGTTTTTTTTTTTTAAATTTCTGGTACTGAGCTGAAAAAGAAATAGTATATTAAAATATTGATCTTATATGTATTCGAGCACCAACGGTCTCGATTCGGGTCGGTAGTTCGGGCGTCATTTATTTGTAACCGGCTGGAGTTCAAGTCGTTGTTCGGGCGGCCATTTATTTGTAATCGCCCAGCGTTCGAATCGCTGTTCGGGCTTCCATTTATTTGTAACCGTCCTGAGTTCGTGTCGCTGTCCGTGGCTCGTGGTACTAAAAATAAATATCTCCCTGATACTTTAACTTACCTGGACAGGACGATGAAGAACCTCTCCAAGAAAGGTTACAAACTGTTTCCAAATCGCTCGTCGGTCTCAATAATGAGATGAGCATTAGACGCCGAGAGGTCCGGGTGTCTCGTCTCGAGAACCTCACGGACGATCAGACGGTCATCCAGACCGTAACGCACACAAATATCACTCATACAAACAACGAAAACACACTGGATTAAGTAACACTATACTTATTTATTAGAACACTATTTAAAAAATAGGGAAGAGGAATGGACACAACACTGAACACTAGATATATGTAATAATTTTCGTTGCTGAAATCACACTTTGCCCTTTTCGGGTAATATAGCCCTTTATATATATATATATGATTATAATTCAGATATCACTACAAATGCTTCTCACACACCATTGACACACTTGGGGGGTTAGCACTGGGGAAAAGTTGTCTGGATCGTCCCACGATGAATCCAGTTGTTACGCTGAACAGTCCTAAAACGTAGAGGTGATTCTTCAGCAAATTAAACAGGAAATTCTCCAAAGTAGAATACTGCTGTCGGCGGGCGCGTATATAACATTTCAAACGCACAAGGTCTGCGGACCTGGGACTTCACTACTTGGGGCTAGCCGTAAGAAATCGTCCTTCACCGGCTAAATAGCTTGTGCCCCTTCACAATAAGTCGTATCTGAAGCTCGACGCGATGCGCGTAGTTACGGCTTCCAGACCTGGAGTCAAACTCGCTGAGCACCCAAGCTCAAGCTACGGGTTGCAATGATCAACTAAAAGTGTTGGCAGTTCATTTCAAAAATCACTCAGTTAACTCACCTGTATGCACATACAAACAGAATACGGAAAACAATTTATGTTAATTTTAGTCAACTGCCTATAATGCACTAGACACGGCGATAACACTGGCGTGAGAAAGTACAGTTAACGGGCTACGAAACAACGCAGTTGGTGCCACTTTGGTTACTGGAACATCTGGTCAGCCCGTATTTCTCTAATCTATTGTAATGTTTCCATAAGCGATTAAAGAAAATACTTAATTCAGTTCCAAATAACTGCAGAATAAATACTGTGCATATAATAAGTCAGGGAGAAACACTGAAATGGTTAGTCACTAACTGAAATGTTCTCAGCAAAAGCAACGTTTTAAATATATATATGAAAAAAACGATGAAAGACTTCTTTGTCCAATTGTGTGGGAAAGAAGAAATTCCCACCAAATAAAGAACTTATGTGCGTTGTAGAATCAAGTATAAATCGAAAATAATAATCACTATCTTCACGAAATATACAGAGTGTCCACAAAAATACTTCTCTAACCCGGTGGCGGTTATAGATTTGGGGTCCGGAAGGGAACGACCTGTTAAGTGCATACGTAGACAGGTTGAGAACCCTTGGCCGTATAACGAAATATGAATAAAATTAAGTTTTTCACCAAAAATTTAAAATTAGTTAGTTGGCAACACTGTGATATGGTGTGAGACTGACGTGCATAAACGATGAATGGTTTTTCATCTGAAAAAGGGCTATTTGAAATAGTTAAAGAACTTGTTCAGTCACTACAACATGATGAGGTTCCTGCATAAGCAATGTCCAATCCAAGTGTTCCATGAAGTAACAAGATCCTCTTGAACAATTGGTGCAGTTGGGTTTCCTTATCTTCCGTTTCTTCACATGTTGAAACCATGCTGTCTTCCTGTGTGAATATCCTTCAATCCTCCATGATTCTCCAACGATGAGTTGGTGAGGGGAGAAGGGAAGTTTTTTTTTAACACTGGTGTGAGAAACGAAGTACGGTTACAACACCTGTATGATAACTTCACTAAAAAAGCGCAAAAAGCGTTTGTAGGGCTATTAGAATTCTTACTTTTTTTAAAAAATACTTTTCGTAAAATGTTTGTGTTCCGTTTCGATCACTTTCTTTTGTATAATATGAAATAAATATACACACTCAATAACTATTCATGAAAACATCGACTTAAAGAATTATCAAATATCTCAATAAAAATTAGTAAATATACTGATATCTGTATTTAAAATATCAAAATGTGAATGAATAAGCAAATAGCAAAACATGTTAAAGGTACTAAAATATTAAAATTATTGTTAAAGTTTCGATATCACTCTAATATTTCTGAAAAATATGAAAATCATTGAATAAGTAAAATGAATGGATATGTAAACACATGATAAACTGACAATATATAAACAAAATAAGATTTTCACCTGTATGTCCTTTTTTTAACTGTGCCCCGTGTTGTTTGGCAGAAAAGAACGAAAAATCGTTTTTCAAAAATAAAATAAATAAATTTAAGTGTCAAAAATGACGTTCATAGTAATTCCAACAAACAAGCATGATTCTGCATATCAAAGAAAAGATCGTGATTTCGTTGACATGTATGAAGAAAATTCGACACGCCATTAGATCAAATGCCATCTGCTCGTCGAGACTTTAATTCAATAATGCTCAATAAAACTAATGGTTTCATTCTGAAACAAAGTTATTATTAACGTAGGCCTAGAATAATGGTTGTTGTTCACTTCCAAAAACGTAAACATTGTAGTTTTACCAGAATAGATGGGTGTTATCTGCAAATATATATATATATATATATATATATATATATATATATATATATATATATATATATATATATATATATATATATATATATATATATATATTAATAAATCGTTGAAAACTATTTAATATTGATCCAAGTTTTTCAAAGCTCTGAATCAAGGAAGTTGACTCAATAGTCCAAACATTCCTGAAAATAAATGGTCATTACACCATGAATTGACCAAAACCATAGGTGGGGAAAAATGTGCAATACTACACGTACATACACACGAAATATGCCATCGACACCTGCGAGGCAAAATTAGAAACGAGGAAAGGCCTGCAACCATAGGCACTTACAAAATGTTTCTATACATAACTGAAATATCAACACTAATATTCAGCAAAATACACGTATGTTCCCTGGAACATAACGTACATCATCCACCTGGAAAAAGATGTGTAAACACACAAAATACAAATGCTTTCGTAGCATCGTAAAGATATGTCTCTATAGGACAAAATACATGAGACCTATGAAAAGAAAAACATGAGATACAAACAAGAATATAGTCAACGACATTACACTTTCTGGTCGGTCTGAAACATCCAATTAAATTCCCTACAAAACAGTTATGTCGCTCCACGACAGTTAAACTTCCTTAGGCATCTTCGCTACAAAATATTTAAACTGGTATTATTAACGCATTAAAATTCAATGTCATCGAGCATACGAAATAATTGACAGAAAATAATTTTCATACATCATTATGGCTTCATGCTGTTGGAAAGAAAATAAGTTTATTATTCGGGATCTATATCGAATTCGAATAGTTTCTGGGACATACTGGAACTAAAATACAATTTTCTCAAAATTAACATGAAAAATAAACATTACAACTCATTAGCATACAAGTACACAATATGGTTACGATTCATAAACGTTAAAATATTCGCTGAAATGTTACTAGACAATAACATACACTAAAAAAAATCTAACCTAAGAATACACATGGTTAGTTACGGGTTACTATAAAAGAAGGGAAATGAAAAACTATATTTTGCGATTGATGGCGAAAATACAGTTAGCTATGGAATATCCAATGGATTAGCCACATCCATTTTTGCAATAGATCTGCAATTCCAGGAAATATTGCCTCCCTGAAAAAAATATTTATCCCCATAAAATATCCTACCCGAAGAAGTTTCCCTACGGTCGTTTAGTGGTCTAGAGAAGACAAAAAAATGTTAATTAGAAATTACAAGAAAATATAGAAGTTAAACATATTTCCGCATATATATTAACATGGGAGAAAAACGACCGTTTACCATCACATTATCTGTTCATATAGTTCCTTCTAAAATAAGAAGATTACTGCTTTCGTTCGGAGAATTATACTATTCATATGACATTCCTGCACATACTATTACCAACAAGGAAATGCCTGATTCACTCGTTTAAGGCTTAGCCTACTTTCCGTTCTAAACTTTTCTCTTCGAACAAAATATATCATGTCCCATCCTGGAAATTCAAATAGAGTCAAAATCAGGTAAATGACGTAAATGAGGTTCAACAAAATTACAGTAAACACTTCATAATGAAAACGAAAATCTAAGATTTACACTGAAAAATAAATTTAACATTGATTATAAGTGTAAAGTTTCATATTCTACGCATGAGATTACATACTAAGTTTCAATCACAAATATAAAATGTATATATATTTAACAACCAAAAGTTTTCTTATCCTGGGCGTCTCGATACATTCCTTTTTTTTAAATTCTAAAAGAAAATCAAACATTAATTCTAAATAACATGTATTTTTTAAATTATAAATTGGA
Organism: Thermobia domestica; assembly: GCF_964235325.1. Taxonomy (NCBI): domain Eukaryota; kingdom Metazoa; phylum Arthropoda; class Insecta; order Zygentoma; family Lepismatidae; genus Thermobia; species Thermobia domestica. The sequence continues at coordinate 147,087,819 of NC_137469.1, forward strand.
ACACATTTGACACTTTAAATTATTAGAAGTTTTTCTTTTATAACTAACTGTTCAGAATTTGCTGTTTATCAGTCTGTAAAGAAAAGTGTCAAATGTGTTCCAATTCTAAATAACATGTATTAACATATTTAAGAATTTCGAAAGTAGGAAGGGATCCTAAAAGTTTTTTTTTTAAAATTTTAAAACACAATAAATATATATATATTATAATGTCAAAATCTTCCCACTAGCTGGGGGTACGGAAATCTCGCCAAGATTTCAAACCGTTTTAGATAAGTACGGTTCCCCTACGTATAATGATTACATGCTAAATTTTATTTATAAACATACAACTATATATATAACAACTAAAATTTTTCTTATCTACACATTCTCCTTTTCTTAAAAGGAAATCAAACTAATTGTGAGTCATACCTACGATAACATGTTTAAAAATTTGGAAAGTGGGAAGGAATTCTAAAAAGATTTTTTTTAATGAAAAAGAAGAGAAATATATTATAACGCTAAAATATCTTCCCACTAACTGAGGTACGGATATCTCGCCAAGATATCAAACAGTTTTTGGCTAAATACAGTCCCTCTACGTATGTGATTACATACTAAATTTTAATTATAAACATACAGCTATATATATATATATATATATATATATATATATATATATATATATATATATATATATATATATATATATATATATATATTTATTAGTAACAACTAAAATATTCTGAATAGATAAAATCGTTACCAGATTTGTTACGAGGTTGGTTCGTATCACTAGTCTGACCTCACGCTCACTCAACCACAGGCTCACATCACCAGCCTTATCTCACGCTCACTTCGTAAAACTGAGGTCAAGTGAGTTTCGAACTCGTGAGCGCCGATCTCGTGAGTTTGGACATCTGTGTAATATATAAGTGCGGCCATCTACCAGTGCGATTCCACCAGGTTTTAACGTTAGTGTTTCCTGGGGGTCTCAGGTGAAGTTTCACTCCAAAAGTTTTTTGCTTCTAGCGTCCAAACTATTGCAGCAACTTCGTGTTTTGAGAAGCACTAAACAAAGCACTAACGATTGCACTAAAAAGGTCATTAGCGCTTTTGAATTTGGCGGAAATTTTTGCCAATTAAAATTCCCCATGTATTCCTTATGGGAATGTCGAGACATATAACTGGCCATAGCCACACTAATTGTGAAGCACCAACGAAACTATCAGCGTTTTCTAAAAGCACTAACGATGCACTAGGTTTAATCATCAGTGCTTTCTGGGAGGGGGCTAACTTGAAATTGCCCCCCCCAAAGTTTTTTGCTTTGTGTCCAAACTATTGAAGTACTAATGTTGGGGTTGGTGTTCTCAGAAGCACTAAAGAAGCACTAACGATTGCACTAGAAGAAGTCATTAGCGCTTTTGAATTTGGCGGGAATTTGAACCAATTTAAAATTCCCCATGTATTCCTTATGGGAATTTCGTACCATATAACTGGAACTAGCCACACTAATTTTAAAGCACAAACGAAACTTAGTGATTTCTGAAAGCACTAACGATTGCGCTAGGTTTAGTTGTTAGTGCTTTCTGGGGGTGCTAACGTGAAGTTGGCCCGCCCCAAAGTTTTTTGCTTCTAGGGTCCAAACTATTAAAGAAGTAATGTTGGGAGATGGTGTTCTAAGAAGCACTAAGCACTAACGATTGCACTAGAAGAGATCATTAGTGCTTCAATGGGGGGGGGCAAGTTCTCGGACGTTCCAAAATAACTAGATTGAACACGGGACTAGAAACATCATTTGTATTTAATTAAACTATTGCTTCCGTTTTCTCACGCAGCAGGTCATCTTTTCTATGAAAAATTTGCACATCAATATACTCTGCAGCTGCAAGCCCTGGCGGCTAATACGGTATCAGAGGATTACAAGAAATTAACAACTCAAGGAAAATTCACAGAAGAAGATTCCTTCTTGAGCGAATATCCAAGTGATATGATTATCGAACAATGCTTAATGTAGGCCACAAAAATTTCGCGGGGATTAACTCAACGTCAGACACAACGTTAGCAAGATTAATCCTTCATTCCCAAATACTGTTACGATAACAGAAGTTCTACAGGACTTTTGTGGGCAAAAGTTCATCATTAGAGAGACAAGTTGAGCTAATACCACCTTCCTTGTGTGATACTATCTCAATGCGCAAGAATGTCATTTCGACTGCAAACGATTGACTCCAATGAATCTGACATCCTCAAGGACACTTAAAATTGTGTAGGTACCGTTTAGAATTCAAATCTCCAAAAAAGAAGCCAAGTTTAACGATAATAGAAAAACGATGTTTCGATATGCTGTACAAGCAAAGATTCCATGTAAATTTTTTATCCAAGAGGGGGCGTAAGAATGAAAGCTCTAGTACACGTAATCCCTGTTGCTTTCAACATATTGCCCTAGGTTTTATACGACATAACGACAATCAAAGCGTACTGCTCAGCATCTTGTTCATTTGCGACTGTACCATGCTGGATTTCAGTCAAAAGGCCACGAAGCTTTATATGTTCCGTAACAGTTATATTACACTTATAATGGTCGTAAGCTTGTAAAACAATCACATGCAGGTTATTGGCATGAAACTCTATTAGCATATTTTTAGGTAATTAAGTACAAGAATAACTTGTAGAGCCAGGCACGCTTCTCTTTACTGTGAGACAAGTCCGGCCGATAAGTTTATAAAGCTAGCGGTTTAAAAAACTGATTCGCGATACAAAGTAGTTATACAGGCATGGTAGAACAGGTGTAGAACACAGATATCAACGAAATTATCAATTGACAGAATTTGTTTTAAAAGTTAGGTCACATTGGGAGATTTTTAGTTAAGTAGACCTGAAAGATATAAAACTTCCTAGGCTCACATTTCACAACTTAGAGCAGAAGCCCTCAATTTTCAACCAGAGGAATAGTGTTCGAGTACTTGGTCGTCCCACTGCCCAGAGAAAGTAATAGATACTGCTATGAACTTTCGCTTAGCCTGAAAGTTTAACTTGCGTGTATAAAAGTCTGGGCGTCTTTTGCAACTTTGACTCACTTAATCAAGTGTCTATATTGAGAACTCAACGTATCTATCACTCTAATCTTCAGGCTATAATACGTTAAAGTTTTTTTGACTCGCACGGTTAATTTTGCACTACAGACTGCCTTATCGCATACTCTTATTAAGCTTATTGGATTATTTGAATTTCTCGATTTTCTAAACGTTTTCTCACCGAAGAGTAATGTTCTGCTTAGCATCCCCCATCAAGCAGATTAGTTCACCAACAGTATTAGGTATTTGACACATTTCATATCTGAGACAAGAAGAGAGAACAACAAGAAGAATTTCTGTAATCATATTTATTAAATTCAACACTACCTCATTTAGCTGACGTGAATAGAGTTTCCGTGTCCCGTGCATGGACTCAAAGGTATCTTCTCATGAGTTGAAAGCTACACCACAAATTTTACCCGATTAATCGCAGCATTTGAGCCTTACGAAGTGTATTCATCACTAACACTGAAGCAGACTGTCATTTGGCCTGGTATGTAGGCGAGCATAACCATGGCCGTTGACCAGAGCCATCCGAAATCTTCAAGTAAATTTTTTAACAAAAATAGAGGCACCAAATCGTCTGTAGCATGCACTACAATCAACCAGACATTGTAATATTTGATAAGAAGCGCAGTGAGATTGGGATTTTTCAATTGAAACTTACACCCTGTAATTGACTAAAATCTGATGAAAATTTTTTTCATATAGCAAAAGATTTAAGTTTCATCTACAACGCTGCGGACTGTGGCTATCTGCAGAAATAATGGTATTACTAATTGTAGATATCAGGATGCACTTAGATAAAATGATAACAGTAGATGTCGAGATCCGCCATGATACTTGCATTAGAACGAGTGGAATGAGTTTGCATGCAGTACAACCGATGTGAGCGGGCGGGTTGAAAAGGGGAAAGTACGGCAGCTCGATTATCATTGATAAATTTATACTTATGTTTTTTACAATTGGTATCACAAAATTTTTCTATCCCAGGGGCCCACCTAAAAGAATCTGCTGTACCTTCCCAATACTATATAACTGTAATACCCTTGTCTTAATAAAGGGAGAAGTAAATCCACGGTTTTTCAAATGGTACGCCACTGTAGGATGTCAGTTAAGTAGCTCTAAAAGCACTACTGCTTCGTTTTTAAGATTCATTGTTGAATTTTTTTATTAGCTCTAAGCCAATACGAATTAAGGAATACATGCTGATGTCCACTGCTGATTTATGATTTTCACAGCATTGTAAGGACATAAGCCTGCATAAGCCGTTTAGCCTTACGGGACACCTCAAAATAGGACCCTCGAATTATTGGAACGCCTGTTGCACTTTAAACCACTAATTAAAAATCGAAGATTCCCGTCCATCCTCAAAATTATTTCTTTAATTACCACATCACTTAGAGTTCGATTTAATCTCATATTATTATCTTTTTTAATACATTGTAGAATACTACTCCAATGAAGTCACGTGACATCTCTGTTAATGTTCTAATTTTAAGGCTATTTCTGACGTTGTAGATGCATAACACAAGAAGGTTCACCAGCTCGGGGATGCCTGTTGTATCGCAAGTTACCCATCAACTTGAATATCATTTAACGCGCTTTCTCTTTACTATACCTTAGTGGTTTAGGGAGCAACAGGCGTGCCAATAATTCCAGGGTTTTATTTCAAGGTGTCCGGTAAGGCTAAAAAGCTTATGGCAGTTTAATTATATCTAAAAATGCTGTGAAATTTAGAAATCAGCAGTGGACGTCGCCATTTACCATTAGTTCCTATTGGCCTAGAGTTAGTAAAGAAATTCAGCTTACCAGAATTTACTTACCGGTGAGAAAACGTTGAGAAGTTTAGAAATTCAAATAGTCCACTAAGCTTAATAAGAATGTTCGATAAGGCACTCTCTGGTGCAAGATTGGAGCAGAAGCCATGAATTTTCTCCCTTAGTTCAAGTTCTTGCTCGTCTCGATGCCCAAAGAAAGTAATAGATTCTTCTATTAACTTTCGATTAGCCTGAAAGTTAAACTTGCGTGTATAAAAAATTTCGAGGCGTCTTTTGCAACCTTGATTCACTTGATCAAGATGCTATATGGATAACGTTACGTACCTATCACAGTAATCTTCAGGCTACAGATCCTTAAAGTCTTTCTGAATTGCACGGTTTATCTTGCACTACGGACTACCATCAGAGCCATGCAAACACATGGTAGAAGACGGCCCGGCCCGACCAAATGGTTCTGAATTCTGTGCCCGGCTCGACTCGGCCCGGCCCGAATCTCGAGCCGAGCTCTGATCGGGCCGGCCCGAAACGGGCGAGCACAGTAAAAGGCGGATCGGAAACTAATGTTGGCAGCCTCTGTTAATCGTAATGTGTTTGGGAAATTAACTCTTTATTCAAGACTGTAAAGTACTGTACTTCTACTAGTTTTATTATTACTACTACTGTTACTGCTATTATTATTATTATTATTATTATTATTATTATTATTATTATTATTATTATTATTATTATTATTATTATTATTATTATTATTATTATTATTATTACTTCTACTACTACAACTGCAACGACTTCGCGTCAGAGTTGACATGTCTGGTGGTATATACTTTACATCTAAGTACAGAAAAAATCGAAGAAATACTAGTAATTATGGCCAGTCTGCGTAGAAAGCGAACAGATACTTGACGAGGGGCAATGGTGGCTCACTAGGTAAAGCATTCACATCTGGTGCTAGAGGTCGTCGGATCGATCCCTCCTTGTGTTATGTGAGCTTTGTGGGGGACAAACATAGTGAGCGTGGGAGTTTTTTGATTAGCCCGTTTTTCGTCCACTGTCTTCATTCTACCAATTCATCCATTATCATCCATACGTTTTGAGTCGTAATTGCCTAAAGAACATTTGAGAAAGTCAAGTACTTGACCTACGAACTAGAATTGGTTCCGCTACCACTAGACCACTGAGGGCGAAAACAAGAACTGGTGTGTTCATAAGATTAGCGCAATTTGTAGTAATGTTCAATTAGCACGGCAGATTCCAAATCATATTAAATGTTCCTGTATTCTTTATAATTCGATACTACAATAATAATAAAAAATAATGATGAAATAAATCATCCGGACCCCAGGATCGATGAAGTGTTCCTGGAACGGTTCGTAACAAGTAAATAACATATATATGACGGAATGCGAGGCAGTAAAACAAAACAAAAATCCACAAATATCATTGTTGAACGAAAAATACCTCAAAAGTCCCCTGAATGAAAAATGTATAGATATCAGCTATCAAAAATACGTTTAGAGGATTGAGTAATTCAAATCCTAAAATAAGCTTAATAAGAGTGCGCAATATGGAAGTCTGTAGTGCAAGATGAACCGTGCGAGTCACAAAGACTTTAAGGTTCTATAGCCTTAAGATTAGTGTGATAGATACGTAGCGTTATCAATAAAGCAGCCTGATGAAGTGAGTCAAGGTTGCAAAAGACCCGATTGCCCCGATTGCTTTCTTTGGGCACGGAGACGAGCAAGTACTCGAGCTCGATTACTAAGAAAGAAAATTTATTGATTCTGCTCCAAGATGTGGAAAGTGAGCCTAGGAAGTTTTATATCTTTCAGGTTTAACTGCAGCCAAAGTAAACGGTTCGGAAAGTGTAACCGTCTCTTTTACAATCAGAAGGCCACAAAGCTTAACAACTTTCCGTAACCGTTACATTACACTTATGGTTGTAAGCTTGTAAAAGAATCACATGCAGGTTTTTGGTATTAAACTCTAATAGCAGAATTCAAGGTAATTAGGTTGTTGATTATCTTGTAAACCCAGGCCCGCTTCTCTTGGCTTTCGAGAAAAGTCCGGCCAATGTATATATAAAGTGAGAAGTTTAAAGCACTGATTCTTGATACAAGTAGTTATACAGGCCAGGTAGAACAGGTGTAAAACACAAAGATCAACAAAATTATCAATTGACATAATTCTTTTCTTGTACTTAGGTTTCATTAGGAGAGTTTAAATTAAGAACACCTGAAACATATAAAACTTTCTAGGCTATATAGTAATAGTGTTCGAGTACTTTTTTGTCCCGGTACCCAAATAAAGGAATAGATACTGCTAGTAATATAGCCTGAAAGTTAAACTTCCGTATATAAAAAATTCGAGGCGTCTTTTGCAAACTGATAGGCTTATACTAGGGAAGACATGTTTCCTTCTCCATACAGGGAAATAAGAAATGTGTAGTATTGAACATTTTGTTAGGATTGAGATTTGACTCCTAACTCCGTTGAAAACTCTGACTAACTTGCACAGTGGTCGCAGTTTCTCTTTGAAGGATCTTGACGGCTTGCAACTATTCTCTCCTGAGTATAGCTGAGGTCGTGTCACAATATAAAAAAAAAGTGAAAGCAAACTTTTAATGACTAAGTTTCTTGAAATTTAATGATTTCGTAGCATTTCCTTTGGCTCTGTTCGTATGTGGCATTGAAAGATTCAGCAACTGCTCATGAACTTATCTACAAAGATTCTTAAGAGATCTGAATCACACCCATCTATAAATACAGATACCCCGTTTCTTGTTTCTATTATTACTGTTGTCAATATACAGTTACCTTTGCTCTTTCGAAAACTCTTTGCATCATTTGAAGCAGTCTAGTTTTGATCTCCAGGATTCTCAAGGACCGTGAGTGAATTGTCATAGCTTCAAAGGCACAATTAATTTCGATCGTTGAGATATTCCCCGAAAGCTATTTTTGTCTTTATTTTATTATGCCCATAAATTATTAGGTGAAAAGAGCGCTTAACATAATTTATATACGTACTTAACGCATTTTTAGTTCACACCATTGCGGGCTCTTCCTTCTACGTGTGGGATTTATTACACAACACAATACTATCTCTGCAGTATTCAACGTTGTAAAATTGACATTCCTCATTAAGATATTATCACAGAAGGAAGGTGGCATTAGCTTAACGTGTCGCCCTGAGGATAAACTGATGCCACCAAAAGTCGTGTAGAACTTCTGTTATAGTAACTATTATCAGTTCACCGGTATCAGTTCCAAAGTAAGGTTGCTTCGGAAGTTAGAATATAGTGGGTTCAATATCAAGTTTTTATTATTATGCATTCGTGAAAATATTATTAATGATAGACCGGATCCTAGTGAATCCTACACAGCTCTGTATGTAAGCCGTAGTTAGCAGAGGGATGCTAATTAAGTGGATACTTGATAGCCTCGAGTATTAAAGCACAGGAGAAATTCTATAAATATTGTATCCGTAAGAACACAAATCTTTGGATTAAACAGTTTCTATGAGGCTCATGACTAAGAACAAAATGAGAGCGTTATGGGAGCAAGTAGATTTCTTCAGCAGGAAGCACTCTCAAATAGTATTGTAGTTGGATATAAACTTGACTATAGTAATTGCTTGATTATCATTGATAAACTAATAATTAGGTTTTTTACATTTGGTATCACAACATGTCAACATGTGTAAGAGAACTAGATATACTGCAGTGATGAAAGCAACAAGAACAAACATTACCAAAATTGTGTAATTAGTTCGTCAGTATCTCTCATCCCTGCTTCTACTGCGTCTACTGAAAGAGCTTTCAGTACTACAGGCTATATAGCTCAGGAACGGAGAAATTGATTTATTGATTTATTGACATATCAGGCACAGGCCTAATTACAGTGTTACTTAGTACATACGTAATACAGATCATATAGGATAATAAAACTGTTGGTAATAATTATATTCTGCTCACATTATTAATAGAATTGTTAAAACTACTTACACCCGTTGCCAGTCCATCAAGGTTGAAATTTTCTCTAACTAACTTGTAGGTTGCACTAGTTCTCCATACAGATCTGCTTAAACGTTTGTTTTTGCTGTCAAAAAAAATGTATTCTGTCGAAGCAGTGCGCAATTTAGTGGATGGTACGTGGATACAAATTTGGTAGTTAAGATCAGGATAGTCTACTTGCCATGAAAGAGCTTGTTTTAAAATAATGAATCAATACTTCTTCTAAGTTCTAATGTTTCAAATTTTAAATTTTCAACAATTTTAATGTAGCTTTCAAATTTCGGGTAAATTTAGTTTCTTTAAGTGTTAGAAGCCTTTAAAACTTATTTTGAGTACGTTCAATCAATTTTGAGTATTTCTGTATATTAGGGTTCCATATATTACTACAATATTCTAGTTTTGACCTGACGTATGCATACTGCAGTACAATTAAATTTTGGAAATCTTTACTTACAATAAATAGTATATCCAAGATTTTTGTAGGCTTCTTTGCAAATAGTTTCAACATGTTGAATAAAGGATAGTTTTGAATGAAGGATAGTTTCAATATGTTCCCGGCCCGGTTCGACCCTAAAGGTGCCCGGCCCGATTCGGCCCGGAATGTGCCCTGCCCGGCCCGATCCCGGTCGTGCCGGGCAAAGAATTCAGATCCACCCGGACTGGGCCAGGTTTGCTGGGCTCTGGTTTAAACCAACTGAAGTGCGGAATAAAAAAGTCTTTAGCTGAGAAAGAATGAATATCACGGTTTGTTCATAATGTATAGTAAAAAGAAATCGCGTTAAAAAGATGAACAACTTGTTGGGTCACTTGCGATAGGGCAGTTTATCATCAGAGCGACACGTTGAGCTATTGCCATCTTCCTTGTGTGAAAATGTGTATATGCGCAAGAATGTCAATTCGACTGCGGTGAATATTACAGAGTCTTTATTGTCTTGCGTTTTAAAACCCACACGTAAAAAGAAGAGTCCATCTCATCTACACGCAGTGGTTTGGACAAGAGTCCTTCTACACGAAATGGCAACTCAAATCTGCGTTAAGTACGTATATAATTAAAGCTAAACTCTATTTTCACGTTATATATTATGGATATAAATTACAATTATGGATATAAATTTAATTAGGATCGTACTTAATTCTGCTATTGAAGCAACGACAATTCATTAAGCACTATTCGATAATCATATCACTTAGAACTTCGCTCAATAAGGCCTCTTTTTCTGCTAATTGTGAATGTTCGTTGTGTTGTTAATTTCTTGTAATCTTCTGATACCGTATACTGCAGCCAAAGTTAACCATTCGGAAAATGTCACCGTCTTAATTTTGAGATTTCCTAATATGGTTTTTGTTATGCAGTTTCATTTTGTAGTAAGTGTTGCACATAGATTTCCTCATCCAGACGTTGTTGTATAAGATCGCACATCCTAGATTTTATCATCTTCTCCGACGGTTGTAAATGTCTTCATAACCCCATGTAGAGGTCCCCGAGCAAAGTCTAGAAATGAGTTCTCAATGATCTTGAGTAGGCATGGCCATTCAGCATTTTCAGTAAAGTTTTGATAGGGTACAGGATACACCAAAGTCCTCTTATACCATTTCCTGACTTCATGTATCCAATCGTGCTTAGTAATTACTTAACTGCAAACCTACTAAAAGCGTTACAACACTGGACCGTTCAGAAATATCTTCACCTGTGGTACGATTTGAACACCTTTCCAGTATAATGGCTGATCTAATGTCATAACGAATGTGGATTGTTCACTTTTCTTGCACTTATTTACTGTATGCAGAAGAGTAGAATATATAGTATTAGTACTTGATGTTCAAATATTAAAGAAATACGGATGCACTACACTGCTTATTCAAATATGTGGTTCTCTATCTCACCATTACACAATCGTTGTGCCGAAGCTTTTACAAGATTAATAGCTATCCAAAGGTTGTTTGAGAGCAGGAAATCGAGATGCGAGACTCGAGTGAAGACTTGATTAAACTTTGACTGCAGTTAAACCTGAAAGATATATAACTTCCTAGGCTCACTTCTTACATCTTGGAGCAGAATCAATTAATTTTTTTCCTTAGTAATCGAGTTTGGGTACTTCCTCGTCTCGGTGCCCAAAGAAAGCAATAGACTCTGCTATTAACTTTTGATTAGCCTGAAAGTTAAACTTGCGTGTATAAAATATTTATGGGCGTCTTTTGCAACCTTGACTCTCTTCATTAAGATGCTATATTGATAACGCTACGTATCTATATAATAAATCTTAAGGCTATAGAACCTTAAGTTCTTTCTGAATCCTACGGTTCATCTTGCACTACAGACTGCCATATTGCACACTCTTATTAAGCTTATTGGAGGATTTGAATTTCTCGTTCTTTTAAAAGTAATTTTGATTGTTGATATCTATACATTTTTCATTCAGGGGACTTTTGAGGTATCTTTCAATCAACAATGATATGTGTGTATTTTGTTTTTATTTACTGCCTCGCATTCCGTCATATAGCTCTGTTATTTACTTGTTACGAACCGTTCCAGGCACACTTCATCGATCCTGGAGTCGGGGTGATTAATTTCATCATTGTTTTTTGTTATTATTATTGTATTATCGAATTATAAAGAATACAGGAACATTTAATATAATTTGGAATCTGCCGTCCTAATTGAACATTACTACAAATTGCGCTAATCTTATGAACTCGCCAGTTCATGGTTTCGCCTTCCGTGGTCTAGTGGTAGCAGAACAAATTCTAGTTAGTAGGTGAAGTACTTGACTTTCTCATATGTTCTTTAGGCAATAAGGGCTCAAAACGTATGGATAATGATGGATAAATTGGTAGAATGAAGGGAGTGAACGAAAACGGTCTAATCAGAAAACTACCACGCTCACGATGTTTGTCCACCACAAAGCTAACATAACACGAGGAGGGATCGATCCGAAGACCTCTAGCACCAGATGTGAATGATTTACGCACTGAGACACCATTGCCCCACGTCAAGCATCTGTTCGCATTCTACGCAGACTGGCCATAATAACTAGTATTTGTTCTATTTTTTCTGTACTTAGATTGTAAAGTATGTAACACCAGACATGTCAACTCTGACGCGAAGTCGTAGCAGTTGTACTAATAGAAGTAATAATAATAAAAATAATAATAGCAGTAACAGTAGTAGTAATAATAAGAGCAGTAGAAGTTCAGTACTTTACTGTCTTGAATAAAGAGTTAATTTCCAAAGTACATTACGATTAACAGAGGCTGCCAACATTAGTTTCCGATCCGTCTTTTACAGTCCTCGGCCCGTTTCGGCCCGGCTGGGCCCAAAATGTGCCCGGCCCGGTCAGAGCCCGGCTCGAGATTCGGACCGGGCCGGGTCGAGCCGGGTACAGATTTCAGAACCCTTTTAGTCCTCTATCATGGGTTTGCCGGGCCCTGATGGTAGTCTGTAGTGCAAGATAAACCGTGCGAGACAGAAAAACTTTAAGAATCTGTAACCTGAAGATTGGTGTGATACATACGTAACGTTATCCATATACCATCTTGATGAAGTGGATCAAGGTTGCAAAAGACGCGTCGGAATTTTTTATAGACGCAAGTTTAACTTTCAGGCTAATCGAAAGTTAATAGCACTATCTATTACTTTCGTTGGGCATCGAGACAAGCAAGAACTTCAACTCTGTTACTAAGGCTGTAAATTCAGGGCTTCGGCTACAATCTTGTACCACAGAGTGCCTTATCGAACACTCTTATTAAGCTTATTGGACTATTTGAATTTCTAAACTTCTCAACGTTTTCTCACCGGTAAGTAAATTCTGGTAAGCTGAATTTCTTTACTAGCACTAGGCCAATAGGAATTAAAGAATAAATGGCGATGTCCACTGCTGATTTCTAAATTTCACAGCATTTTTAGTCAGAATTAAACTGCCATACGCTTTTTAGCCTTACCGGACACCTTGAAATAGAACCCTGGAATTATTGGCACGCCTGTTGCATCTTAAACCATTAAGATATAGTGAAGAGAAAGCTCGTTAAAATGATCTTCAAGTTGATGGGTAATTTGAGATATGACAAGCATCTCCGAGCTGGTGAACCTTTTTATGTTATGCATCTACAACGTCAGAAATAGCCTTAAAATGAGGACATTAACAGAAATGTCACGTGACTTCATTGGAATAATATTCTACTATGTATGAAAAAAGATAATAATATGAAATTAAATCGATCTCTAAGTAATGCAGTGATTAAAGAAATAATTTTGAGGATGGACTGTAATCTTCGATTTTTAGTTACTAGTTTAGGGTACAACAGGCGTTCCAATAATTCGAGGATCCTATTTTGAGGGGCCCGGTAAGGCTAAACGGCTTATGCCGGCTTATGTCCTTCTTACAATGCTGTGAAAATCATAAATCAGCAGCGGACATCAGCATGTATTCCTTAATTCGTACTGACTTAGAGCTAATAAAAAAAATCAACAATAAATCTTAAAAACGAAGCAGTAGTGCTTTTAGAGTTACTTAACTGACATCATACAATGACGTACCACTGAAAAACCGTAGATTTACTTCTCCCTTTAATAAGACAAGGGTATCACAGTCATATAGTATTGGGAATGTATAGCAGTTTGCTTTAGGTGGGCCCCTGGAATTGAAAAATTTTGTGATACCAATTGTAAAAAACATAATTATTAATTTATCAGTGAAAATCTAGCAAATGCTATACTTCCTGTTTATATGCAACTATAATACTATTTCAGAGTGCTGCTTCCTGCTGAAGAAATCTGCCTAGCACGCATAACGCTCTCACCTTTTTCTTGATAGTTAGCCTAATAGAAACTGTTTAATCCAAAGACTTGTGTTCTTACAGAGTTGTATACGATTAACTAGGTTCCGGTCTATCATTAATAATATTTTCACGACTGCATGATGAAAAAACTTGCTATCGAAACCATTATATTCTAACCCGCGAAGCAAACTTACTTTCGGTCTGAGAAGGCTGATCTGATTGATGAGACAAATAAAGAATCGATTTTTGTTTCCTTTGAGATCTTCCCTTAGACGGTTAGGTGGAAATTATTTACGGTATTGTCAGGTCTGTGTTCGCTACCAACTTAGTAACACTGCTCATCACAAAGGAATCAAACTGTCGGTTAATGAATAATCTTTTCATATAATCTCACTGTATGCTTTGATTAATAAAAAAATGCCAAACATTTCATAGAGAAGAAAAAGTCATTTATTTCAGATGTCCCTTTATAAAAATTCTTCATATCCAAGTTTATGATGGAAAAAGTAATATTATATCACCCTAGCATCGTCTTGATAAGAATATCGTATCACATTTCTTCACTCTGTTATCCTCTTTATCTCTAATGCTATATACTCATGTTCTTGGTGTATGAATGCTTTCTAACTCGGAAGATATAATGAAGTCTTCACTCGCGTCTCGCGTCTCGATTTCCTATTCTCAAACAACCTTTGGATAGTTATTCATCTTGTGAAAGCTTCGCCTAAACGATTGTGTAATGGCGAGATACACACCACTGCGTTTGATATAAGCAGTATGGTTCATCTGAATTTCTTCAATATTTCAATATTAAGTGCAAATACTAAATATTCTACTCTTCTGCATACAGGAAAAAACTGCAAGAAAATAAAAAAAGCACATGCGTTATGACATTACATCAGCCATTATACTGGAAAGGTGTTCAAATTGAACCACAGCTGAAGAAATTTCTGACGGTCCAGTGATGTAACGCTTTGAGGAGGCTTGCAGTAAACTAATTTGTAAGCACGATTGGATACATTAAGTCAGGATAAGTTAGAGAAGAACTTTGGTGTATCCTGTACACTATGACATCTTTACTGAAAATGCTGATTGGCCATGCCAACTCACCATCATTGAGAACTCACTTCTAGACTTAGCTCGGGGATCTCTACATGGGGTTATGTAGACACTTACAACCGTCGGAGGAATTGAAAAAATCTAGCATCTGCGATCTTATTCAGCTTCGTCTGGATGAGGAAATCTCTAAGCAACATTTACAACCAAATGAAACTGCATGACAAAACAATATCAGGAAATTTCAAAATTAAGACGGTGACATTTTCCGAACCGTTAATTTTGGCTGCTGTATAAAGGTATGAGAAGATTACAAGAAATTAACAACACAAGGAACATTCACATTTAGGAGAAAGAGAGGCGTTTTTGAGTAAAGTTCCAACTGATTTGATAATCGAACAGTGCTTAACGATAGCCACAAATTTTTCTGGAGGATTAACTCAATATGAGACACAACGTTAGCAAAATTAATTCTTCATTCCCAAATACTGTTACGATAAAAAAAAGTTCTACAGTACTTTTGTGGACATCAGCTTATCATCAGAGCGACAGGTTGAGATAATACCACCTTCCTTGTGTGATAATGTCTCAATGCGCAATAATGTCAATTCCACTGCGGTGAATATTGCAGTCTCTCTCTTGTCTTGTGTTTTAAAACCCACACGTTGAAGGATGAGTCTTTCTACACGCAATGGTGTGGACTAAAAATGGTCTAAGCATGAACCCAGTCGATGGACGTTGGTGTGTGAATGAGGATATGCGAAATCCAGTATACACACAGCTACCATAGGCTTCAGCCGGATAAGCCTACTTATCTGTAGATAAAAAGTGATTGCAAGGTAGGATTGTGAACGAGACACAGTAATATGGATCCACTACGTGAGTTACCACCTTAGAGTGAGTAAAATAGCACAGATGTCACTTGACTTTTTGTAAAACTGTTCTGCAATTTCTGAAAAGAGATATTAAAAACAGTTTAAATCGATCTCAAAGTGATGCGGTGATTAAAGAAATAATTTTGAGGATAGACGTGGATGTTGGTTTTTAATTAGTGGTTCAGAGTGCAACAGCCGCGCCAATAATCGAGGTTTCAACTATTTGGCGTAACGGTATCTGGGAATCAAGGATTATTTTTGCTAACATTGTATCTGACGTTGAGTTAATCCCCGAGAAAATTTCGTGCCCTTTATTAAGCACTGTGCGATAATCATATCAATTGGATCTTCAGTCAAGAAGGTATGTTATCTGTGAATTATGAATGTTCCTTGAGTTGTTAATTTCTTGTAATTCTCTGATACCGTACTTGCCTCCAGGGCTTCCATTTGAGTATAGTGATGTGCAAATTTTTCATAGAAAAGATGTCCAGCTGCGTGAGAAACCGGAAGCATTAATTTAATTGCCTTCAAATGAGGTTCTTGTCCTCTGTTCAATCTAGTCACTTACAATTGCAATACGATTATGACCTTCTCTAAATACTGCAGCCAAAATTAAATGTTCGGAGAAAGTCACCGTCGTAATTTTGAGTTTTGCTAATATGGTTTAGATCATGCAGTTTCATTTTCATCTCATCCACGGTTGCAAATGTCTTCATAACCACATGTACACCGCGCAAAGTCTAGAAGTGAGTTCTCAATGATCATGAGTAGGCATGGCCATTCAACTTTTCCACTAAAGTTGTCATGGTGTACAGGATACACCAACTTTCTTCTATACCATTTCCTGACATAGTGCATTCGTGCCTAAAAATTACTTAACTGCAAACCTCTAAAGGGGGTACAACTTAGGACCGATCATAAATTTCTTCAGCTGAGGTACGATATTAACGCCTTACCAGTATAATGGATGATCTAATATCATAACGCATGTGGATTGTTCACTTTTCTTGCAGTTATTTACTGTATGCAGAAGAGTAGAATTAATAGTATTAGTACTTGATGTTGAAATATTAAAGAAATACTGATGCACTACACTGCTTATATCAAAAGAAGATTTTCTGTATCTCACCATTACACAATCGTTGTGCCGAAGCTTTTACAAAATGAATAGCTAACCAAAGGTTGTTTGAGAACAGGAAATCGAGACGCGACACGCGAGTGAAGACTTGATTAAATGTTGCGAATAATGTGTGGCACTTAGTTTCTAATCAAAGCATACAATGAGATTATGTGAAGAGATTATTTGATTAGCCCACAGTTTGGTTACGTTGTGAAGATCAGTGTTACTAATTTGGCAGCGAACACTGGATTACCGTAAATATTTTTTCCCTAACCGTCTAAGGAAATATCTCAAAAGAACCTAAAATCGATTCTACATTTGTCCCATCGATCAGATCACCGGTGCCAGTCCCAAAGTAAGGCTGCTTCGGAAGTTACAATCTAATGGGTTCCATATCAAGTTTTTATCATTATGCAATCCTGAAAATATTATTAACCATAGTCCGCAACCTAGTGAATCTTACACAGCTCTGTATGTAAGCCCTAATAAGCAGAAGGACGCTAATTGAATCCATAGTTGATAGTCTCGAGTTTTAACACACAGTAGAATTTCTATAAATATTGTATCCGTAAGAACACAAATCTTTGGATTAAACAGTTTACATCATTCTCACGAAAAAGAAAAACGTTATGGGAGCTAAGTAGATTTCTTCAGCAGGAAGCGCTCTCAAATAGTATTGTAGTTGCATATAAACGGGAAGTATAGCAATTGCTTGATGATCATTGATGAATTAATACTTATGTTTTTTACATTTGGTATCACAACATTTGAATCCCAAGGGCCCACCTAAAACAAACCGCTTTACGATTCCAAAGGTATATGATTGTGATACCATCGCCTTATTGAAGGGAGAAGTAAATCGACGGTTTTTTAAATGGTACGCCATTGTATAATGATAGTTAAGTTGCTCTAAAAGCAGTGCTGCTTTGTTTTTAAGACATAGGTACGCAACACAAGATACTGCGGCCACCGATTCATTGTTGAATTTCTTTACTAGCTCTAAGCCAATAGGAATTAAGAAATACATGGCGACGTCCATTGCTGATTTCTAAAATTTCACAAAATTTTTAGAATGACATAGGCCTCCATAAGCCCTTTAGCCTTACCGGACACCTCGAAATAGAACACTCGAATTATTGGCACGCCTGTTGCACCCTGAACCACTAATTAAAAGTCGAACATCCCCGTCCATCCTCAACATTATTTCTTTAATCACCGCACCACTTAGAAATCGATTTAAACTCTAATTATTATCTTTTGTTTCACACACTGAAGAATTCTATTACAATGGAGTCACGTGACATTTCTATTAACGTTCTCATTTTAACACTAGAACGGCGGTGTTTTTGGTACTCGCTAGAACGGCGGGAGTGGGTAAAAAATGACCCATTCCATTAAATATTTGTATTCTAAACCACTAATATTTATTGCATAATAAAAGGTGACTTTCATTCAATAAAACAAAAACTCTCTTTGATCTCTACCTTAATATTTATTGATCAATATGGTTTTTGCCAATAATACAAACTTAAAAAACATGCTATTTTTTATGAATATAATTTGTTAGAATGATATTATTAAATGTAAAATATACAATGTCAGTTTATTATATAGTAATGTTATATATCATTCTAATTCATAGATAGTTATTTTTCTTAGAGAGTTTGTTCAAGTGCATGACCTAACCGAACTAACCTAACCTAATCTACACACATCTAAACTTGCAGTCTTACAAAGTCCATTCACTCCTCTACAAGGAGAAGGGTCATAAAAGAATATTGTTCACAAATAAAAACTTGACGTATTACACAAAAAATATTTTACTAACACGGTTGTAATACGCATCTATGCATTTCTATAACTTTCCTCCCCCTATTTAAAATTGGCGGAAACACATAACCTGATAGAAGCTAAAATGGCATACACAGTTGTCAACTTGCAGTAGTTCAAACCAGAAAAAGTCAGTATAGGGTGATGGTTTTCTAAATGAGATATGATAGGTTCTAATCATGAAAGCTCTGACATAAAAAGAATGGTAAACTACCTGTTCTTTCGAAAAACTCCTTTACAGATTCTACTTCTTTGTTTGAAATATAATTTATCAAAACATACCGGAAAGTAAGTTGTCCCGCATTTAGACCTAAAATTTTTGGTTTCAGTAGCTTTGAAATTTCTGGTTACGCCACAGGCTAGTACTGTGGTCTAAGAATTTTTGGCAGCGCAGGAAATCGACTCGGGATCCCTCAGTCCGCGGTCAGCCACGTTCACCACTAGGCCAGCGGGGCGGTCATATAGTGGCGATCACAGTGAAAGCTTCGGCTTTCTTCTTCCAACCCGTCTGGTATACAGGAGCCTTGTCCCAACCCGTCTGGTCAGCGTGGGGGCAGCCTACCAACTGCTCCCTCCGGGGAAAGGCCTCAACCAATAGTGGATCGAATATGGCTGTAGTTTATTTATTATTTTTTATTTGGGGTATAAACGTCTTCTCATGAAACATTTCAACATAGTGATACCAAAAAAAAAAAAAAAAACACTAGCTATATATTTTCACAATACCATGCATTAATATTATTATTATTAATAATAATAATAATAGTTTTACCTATTTCACGACGCTTATTAGCAGAAGTATAGTTTTCGGTGCTTATCTCTTCCTCTTCCGTTATTTCATCCGAAATCATCGAATTTCATCCAATTTGTTGTTATTCGGCAGGTACTCTTCATCTGAAGAAATATCAACGCATTCAGCGATGGACTCGGCCTCGCTTATGTCATGGAAATTTGCCAGTATTTCATCCAGTGTCATCAGTTTGTTGCTCATAATGCTTGTTTGAAATCGCACATCATTCCGAAAATAATTGAGATTCTCCTAATCAACAGACTCTCTAAAGTATTACTAACTCCAACTAAACTGACAAAATTGCTGAGAAGCTGGTCTCGAACACGAGGTGGAACGGGACAGTATTTTGAGAAAGAACGGTCGCAAGATAAAGACACTAGCCAGGAGTGTTGCTACAATGGAACAAAATATCACTAAAAAAGGAGTTGGGTCAAAATTGACCCAAGCAGCCGTTCTATTATAATTCTTTGGTATTTTAAAAGGCAAAGTGTGGATAAGAGTGCTACTTAGTACAAATATTTCTTTAAGAGAACGAGTAAAAGTCACAAATATTCGATCCATTTCGTAAGAAACAAGAAACGTTGTTCGAATTGGGTCAAAAATTACCCAGCCGCCGTTCTAGTGTTAAGGTGATTTCTGGTGTTGCAGATGAATAATACAAAAAGCTTCACAAGCTCGGGGATGTCTGCCCAATTGCAAGTAACCCATCAACTTTTCCAACATTTTACCGCCCTTTCTATTTACTATACCTTATGTGCTCACCGTGATATTCATTCTTTCTCAGCTAAAGACTTCGTTTTCCCTACGTCACAAGTTTTAAACTCGTATATTTCGAATTTGCAAATCCTAAGGACAATATCTGCTATCGTACCTTTCCCATTTCAACGAACGCTCTCTCGTCGGTTGTACTGATGCAAACTGATTCTAGTCTTTCTAATACAAGTATCATGTCGGATCACGACATTTATTAACTTTTTATCTAAATGCAATCTGATATAAACAATTAGTACCATAATTTCTGCAGAAAAAATTGTAGATAAACCTTAATCACTTGCCTCATGAAAGTAATTTTTCAACAAATTTTAGATTATTACAGCGTATAAGTTGCAATTGAAAAATCTCTATCTCACTACGCTTCTATCCAATATTACTATGTATGGTAGGTTGTAGTGAATGCTAACTGCTTGCATTCGTTATGGTAAGAGAACAACACGTATCTTAACATTTCCTCTAAATAAAATATATGAATCTTTGTATAATTTGGTAAAGAAATGTTCTCTGAAAACAGTCTGAAGATAAGATCTAAGCACATATCTATGTTTTTCGACTTTCTTCTTGCCAATGTTAACTGCTCAAACTGGACAGTGCAAGGAATGTACTCTTGGCAGTTTGCCACGATATTCCACTATATGCAGCTTTCGTATATGCAGAATTGTACAGACCATTTGGTGCTTCTATTTTTGTAAAGGAATTTACTTGGTGATCTGGAGTGGCTCTGGTCAACGGCCATGGATATGCACGCGTACAACCAGGCCAAGAGACAGTCAGGTACAGTGTTAGATAAGAGTACAATTCGTAAACCCCTAATGCTGGCGATTAATCTGGTACATTTTGTGGACTAGCTTTCTGCTCTTGAGAAGATAGCTTTGATTCGATGGACAGAACACGCAAGCTCTATTCATGTCAGCGAGTAAGGTAGTTTTTAATTTAATAAATAACATTACAGAAATAATTGTAGTTGATCATTCCGTCTCAGATATGAAAGGTGTCAAAAAGCTAGTACAGTTGGTGCACTAACCTGCTACAGAGAAGAAGCTTACCAGAACTTTACTCACCGGTGAGAAAACGTTTAGAAGATGGAGAAATTGAAATCCTCCAGTAAGCTTAATAAGAGGATGCGTTATAGCAGTCTGTAGTGCAAGTTTAACCGTGCGAGTCAAAGGGACTTTAAGATTCTATAGCCTGAAGATTAGTGTGATCGATACGTAACGTTATCAATATAGCATCTTAACGAAGTGAGTTAAAGTTGCAAAGAACGCATTGAATTTTTTATAGTCGCAAGATTAACTCTCAGGCTAATCAAAAGTTAATAGCAGTATCTATTTCTTTCTTTGGCCACCGAGACGAGCAAGTACTAGATCATTATTACTATGAGAGAAAATTCAGGGATTCTAGTCCAGGATGTGAAAAGTGAGCATAGGAAGTTTTATATCTTTCAGGTGTACTAAGTGAAAATCTCCAAATGTGACCTGACTACAAAAAAAAAAAAAAAAAAATTATGTCAATTAATAATTTTGTTGATTGTGTTCTACACCTGTTCTACCAGGCCTGTATTACTTTTTTGTATCGCGAATCACTACTTTAAACCGCTAGCTTCATAAATTCATCGTCCGGTCTTGTCTCTCAGGCCAAGAGAAGCGGGCATGCGTCTACAAGGTAATCACGTCCTTAATAACCTAAGAATCTCCTAATAGCTTTTCAGGCCAAGCATCTGGCTGTGAATCCTAAGCTTACGACCATAAATGTAATATAACAGTTACGGAAAATTGTTAAGTTTTCTAGGCCTTCTGTCTGAAAAGCAGCTTGGAATAGTCGCAAAGGAATAAGCTCCTGAGCAGTAAGGATTTATTATCCTTATGTCGTATAAAACCTAGGTCAATAAATATAAACCAATTGAAATCGACGTGCAGTAGAGCTTTCATTCTTACTCCCTCTTGGATAAAAATGTACATGGAGTCTTTGCATTATTGGAATATCCAAACATTGTTCTTTATTATAGTGTTAAACTTAGCTTCCTTGTAGGAGAGTCGAATAGTAAACGCCAGTTACACAATTTTAAGTGACATCGCATACGGGAGAATCCTCGGAGTCAGTGGTATTCTTTAAACATCTTAACATATAAACAATTAAACAATAAACAATTGTTATTAACATACAATTGAATGATACTTTAGTACGCGAATGTGATATCTTAATGAATTGGTTTTTAGTCGATAACTTAAACGTGTCCTGCTACGGTTTCGTTTTCTGTTCGGGTACCAAAGCAGCTCGTGTTAAATGATTCCAAAATAATTAAACAGAAGAATACATCACCTTCATGTTTTATAGCTTTTCCTTACACCTTCATTTAAAGTTTCAATAAGATAGTTTTCATGTCCATTTTTTTAGTTCTATAAGGCGAAGACGATATCACAAAATAATAAACATAACTGAATGGATCAACAGTCAATCCGTTGTCGATAACATATTGAATTTTTACAGCTGTTGTTCGTTATCATCTATATCAGATTATCTTCCGATCTGACATTTCTACATGAATTTTCTTTGCAGAATGCACAAAACCTTGAATACTTCATATCGGCACTTTTACACGAAGATTTGGCTCGTTCACAATCCTATTTTCCAGTCACTTTTTCTCTACAGGTAAGTAAGATTATCCGGCTGGAGCTGATGGTAGGTGTATGGGTCAAGAGACCAACCTCTTTCGATTGGGTTTAGGCATAAACCATTTCGCTCCTGAAGTTGGAAGTACTTCCGAATTGAGTGCTGCCCAGCTGCTGTATTAGTAAAGGGAAAAGTGGCCATATTACAGCTTTGTAACTACTTCCTTTATTTATCTGATATTGCTTATAGCAGGGAGACAATTTTCCTTTTCCATAAAGGTGCGTAAAGAAATGTCTAACCTAATCATTTGTCAGGATTAACATTTAATAGATTGAAGACACAGACTAACTGCAGAATTTTTTTCCTTTTTGAAGGAACTTGATGGCAACCAACTATTCTCTCCTGAGTAAAGCTGAGGTCGTGTCAAAGCTTGCAGCATAATGAAAGAAGTGAAAGCAATCTTTTAATGACGCTAGAGTTTCAGTAAATTTAATGATTTCGTAGAATTTCCTTTCAGTTCTGCTTGTATTTGGCTATAAGAGAATGAGAAACTGCTCATTAAGTCTTCTACCAAGATTCTTAAAGATCTGAATCACACCAACCAGCAGCAAGAGTTTTCCAGTTTCTAGATTCTTTTATTACTGTTGTCCATATACAACTCCCTTTGCTCCTTCGATAGCCGTCTAGTATTGACTCCAAGTTTCTCAAGAACTGTGATTGAATTGTCGTGGCATCAATGGCAAAATTAAGTGCGATCGTAATTTAATTTATAATCATAATTGCCATTTATATCCATAAAATATAAAATGAAAATAGAGTTTAACATAAATTATATACGGACTTAACGCAGATTTAAATTTCCTTTTTTAGTCCACACCATTGCGTGTAGAAGGACACTTCTTTCTACGTGTGGGTTTTAAAACACAAGACAATAGAGACTCTGCAATATTCACCGCAGCCGAATTGACAATCTTGTGTATTGAGACATTATCACACAAGAAAGGTGGCCTTAGCTCAACGTGTCGCTCTGATGATAAACTGCCCTATCGCAAGTGACCAATCAACTTGTCCATCTTTTTAACGCGGTTTCTCTTTACTATACCTTATTAACAAACCGTGATATTCATTCTTTCTCAGCTAAAGACTATCTATTCCGCACGTCAGTGGGTTTAAACCACAGCCCAGCAAACCTAGGCCCAGTCCGGGTGGATCTGTTTCCTTTGCCCGGCACGACCCGCCCCGAATCTCGAGCCGGGCTCTAACCGGGCCGGGCGCATTCCGGCCCGAATCGGACCGGGCACCTTTCAGGTCAAACCGGGCCGGGATCATATTGAAACTATCTTCCATTCAAAACAATCCTTTATTCAACATATTGAAACTATTTGCTAAGAAGCCTACAAAATTCTTGGATATAATATTTATTGAGTCAGTAAATATTTCCAAATGTATTGTACTGTACTTTAATTCTACTGTATTATGCATACGTCGGGTAGAAATTAGAATATTCTAGTAATATATGGAACCCTAATATCCGGAAATACACACAAGAAAACAAAATTCTACACGAAATTTGAAAGCTACATTAAAATTTACTGAAAATGTTAAATTTGAAACATCAGAACTTAGGAGAGGAAATATTGAATTATTATTTTTAAACAAGCTCTTTCATGGCAAAGTAGACTATCCTGATCCCAAATGCCAAATATGTATCCACGTACCATCCACTAAATTGCGCACTGCTTCGAAAAATACATTTTTTTTTGACAGCAAACACAAACGTCTTAAGTACATCTCCTATATGGAGAATTAGTGCAACCTACAACAAGTTAGTTAAAGAAAATTCCAAAGTTGATTTACTGGCACTGGGTGTAAGTAGTATTAAGAATTCTATTAATAATTTAAGCCGAATATAATTATTACCAATAGTTTTATTATCCTATATAATCGGTATAACGTATATAATAAATAACACTATAATTAGGCCTGTGCGTGATATCTCAATAAATTAATAAATCAATTTCCCCGTCCCTGAGCTATATAGCCTGTAGTATTGAAAGCTCTTTCAGTAGACGCACTAGAAGCAGGGATGACGAGATACTAACGAGCAAATTTACACAATTATGGTAATGTTTGTTGTTGTTGCTTCCACCACTGCAGTATATTTAGTTCCCTTGCACATGATGACATGTTGTGATACCAAATGTAAAAAAAATATGTATTAATTTATCAATGATAACCAAGCAATTGCTATAATTCCCGTTTATATGAAACTACAATACTATTTGAGAGTGCTTCCTGCTGAAGAAATCTACTTAGCTACCATAACGCTCCCACCTTGTTCTGGATTGTGAGAATGATATAAACTGTTTAATCCAAAGATTTTTTTTCTTACTTATACAATATTTATAGAAATTCTCCTGTGTGTTATAACTCGAGGCTATCAACTATGGATTTAATTAGCGTCCTTCTGCTTACTTCGGCATACATACAGAGTTGTGTAGGATTCACTAGGTTCCGGTCTATCATTAATAACATTTTCACGAATGCATAATAGTAAAATCTTCATATGGAACGAGTGGTATAACTTTGCATGCAGTACAACCGACGAGAGCAGGCGGATTGAGATGGGATAAGTGCGGCAGCTCATATTGTTCTTAAGACTTGCAAATTCGAAATATTCAAGTTTAAACCCTGTGACGTGCGAAACAAGAAGGCTTTGGCTGACAAAGAATGAATATTACGTTGAGCTTATAAGGTGTAGTAAAGAGAAAGCGCGTTAAAATGATGCTCAAGTTGGTGGGTCTCTTGCGATAGGACAAGCATCGCCGAGCTTGTAAAGCTTTTTGTAAAATGCATCCACTAGGTCAGAAATAGTCTTAAAATGAGAACATTAGCAGAGATGTAAATTGACTTCATTGTAATAGTATTCTACAATTTCTGAAAAGAGATGTTAATAAGAGATTATATCGATCCCTAAGTGATGTGGTGATTAAAGAAATAATTTTGAGGATTGACGGGGATGTTCTATTTTTAATTAGTGGGTCAGAGTGCAACAGGCGCGCATATAAATCGAGGGCTCCGGTAAGGCTAAACGGCTTACGCCGGCTTATGTTTTTACAATACTGAGAAATTTAGGTCAGCAGTGGATATCGGCATCTATTACTTGATTCCTATTGGCTTACAGCAAGTAAAGAAATCCAAAAATGAATCCAAAGTTTTAAGATCTTGTTTTGTGTACCTAGGTATTAAAAACGAAGCGGTGGTGCTCTTAGAGCTCCTTAACTCTCATTACACAATGGCGTAGCATTTATAAAACCGTGGATTAACTTCTCCCTTTAATAATACGAGGGTATGACAGATGTATAGCTTTGGGATCGATGAGCGGTTTTTTTTAGGTGGGCCCTTTGGATAACTAATGTATAAAAATTTAATATTAATTGATCATTTATAATCAAGTAATTGCTATACATCCCGTTAAAATGCAACTTGCAAATTAGAAATACTCGAGTTTAAACTTAGTGACGTGCGGACAAGAAGTATTTATGTGAGAGAGAATGAATATCGAGGTGAGCTCATAAAATATAGTAAAAACAAAGCGCATTATTTGATGGACAAGTTGATAGGTCACTTGCGAAAGGACAGGATCCCCAAGATTGTGAAGCTTTTTGTAATCTGCATGCACAACAATAGAAATCGCCTTAAAATAACAACATTAGCAGAGATACTAATTGAAGCAGAGATGATACTTGACTTCATTATAATAGTATTCTAGAATTTCTGAAGACAAATGTTAATCGATTTCTAAGTGATGCGGTGATTAAATAAATAATTTTGAGGGTGGACGGGGATGTTCGATTTTTAATTAATGGTTTAAAGAGCAACAGGTGTGTGCCAATATATGCAACTACAATACTATTTGAGAGTGCTTCCTGATGAAGAAATCTACCTAGCACGCGTAACGCACTCACCTTGATTTTGATCGTTAGCCTAATAGAAATTGTTTAATCGAAAGAGATGTGTTCTTACGGATACAATATTTATAGAAATTCTCCTGTGTGCTAAAACACGAGGCTACGAAGTATGTATTTATCAGCGTCGTTGCTGCTTACAAGGGCTTACATACAGAGCTGTGTAGTATTCACTAGGTTTCGGTCTATCTTTAATAATATTTTCACGATTGCATAATGATAAAAACTTGATATGGAACCCATTATATATAACTTCCGAAGCAGCCTTACTTTGGGTCTGAGACCGGTGATCTGATCGATGAGACAAATATAGAGTCGATTTTACGTTCTTTTGAGATCTTCCCTTAGACGGTTAGGTGGAAAATATTAACGGTAGTCCTGTGTTCGCTACCAAATTGTAACACTGCTCATCGCAAAGCAGCCAAACTGAGGGCTAATCAAATAATCTTTTCATATAATCTCATTGTATGCTTTGATTAATAATCTTATTGTATGCTTTGATTAATAATCTCATTGTATGCTTTGATTAGTAGAACCAAGTGAGACCGTTATGGGTGCTAAGTAAATTTCTTCAGCAGGTAACACTTTCAAATAATATTGTAGTTGTATAAAAACGGGAAGTATACGGCTTTCCATGTCTAATTGTAATTTATATCCATAACATATAAGGTGAAAATAGAGTTTAACATGATTTAATTCGTACTTAACGTAGAATTGAGTTGCCATTTTTAGTCCACATCATTGCGTGTGGAAGGACTCTTCCTTCTACGTGTGGGTTTTAAATACATGACAATACACACTCTGCAATATTTACCTCAGTCGAATTGACATTCTTGCGCATTGGGACATTATCAAACAAGGAAGGTGCATTAGCTCAACGTGTCGCTTTGATGATAAACTGATGCCCACAAAAGTCCTGTAGAACTTTTTTATCGTATGGTAACAGTATTTGTGAATGAAGGATTAATCTTACTAACATTGTGTCTGACGTTGAGTTAATACCCGTGAATATTTCGTGCCGATAATTAAGCACTATTCGATAATCATATAACTTGGAACTTCGCTCAAGAAGGCCTCTTTTTCTGCGAATTTTGAATGTTCCTTGACTTGTTACTTTCTTGTATACTCTGATACCGTATTTGCATTCACGCCTTGCATCTGGTGTGTATAGTGATGTGTAAATTTTTTACAAAAAGATGCCCAGCTGAGTGAGAAAACGGAAGCATTAATTTAATTGCCTTCAAATTAAGGTTGTAGTCCCCTGTTCAATCTAGTCTTTTTGGATGATTTGGAATACGATTATGGCCTTCTCTATATACTGCAGTCAATGTTCACGGTAATGTTAACGATAACGGTTCTTAACTGAACATCTCCAATATGTAACTTAAGTACAAAAGAAATTCTGTCAATTGATAATTTTGGTGATGTCGATGTTCTACTCCTGTTCTACCAGGCCTGCCAACTATACACTGCTGAGTATATCTGAGGTCACAGCCTGTTAAATCATGAAGAAAGAGAAAGCAATCTTTTAATGAGGCTAGAGTTTCTTTAAATTTAATAATTTCGTAGCATTTCTTTTCAGTTCTGCTTGTTTGTGGCCTTAAAAGAATCAGTAGCTGCTCATGAAGACTTCTAGTAAGAGTCTTAGAAACTCTGAATCAGACCCATCAACAGCTACAGATTTCACGTTTGTAGTTTCTTCCACTATTCTTGTCCATATAAAGCCATTTACACACCAAGAACTTGAGCTTATAGTATTAGAGGTGAAGCGGATGTCAGAATTTCGAAATGTGATACAATATTCTTATCAAGACAATTCTACCGTGATATCATTCTGGAAGTTGGATATGGAGAATTTTCAACAAGAGACTTCTGAAATTATGACTATTTCTGCTCTGTGAAATGTGTCTCAGATACTAATCAAAGTATACAGTGAGTTTAGATGAAAAGCTTATTTGAGTAACTCACAGTTTCATTGCTTTCTGATGACCAGTGTTACTAAGTGGATAGCGAACACAGGACTGACTATACAGTAAATATTTTCCACCTGAAGCTACAGCTGGCTTTGCTCCTTCGAAAATTATTTGCATCATTGGAAGCCGACTAGTATTGATCTCCAAGTTTCTCAAGAACTGTGATGGAATCGTCGTGCCTTCAATGAAAGAATCAAATACGATCCTAATTTAATTTATATCCATAATTGTAATTTATATCCATAAAATATAAGATGAAAATATGTACATAACGCAGATTTGAGATGCCATTTTTAGTCCACACCATTGCGTGTAGAAGGACTCTTCCTTCTACGTGTGGGTTTTAAACCAGAGGTGAATAGAGACTGCAATTTACACCGCAGTCGAATTCACATTCTTGCGCATTGAGATATTATCACATAAAGAAGGTGGCATTTGCTTAACATGTCCATCTGATGATAAACTGATGCCCACAAACGTCCTTTAAGATTTCTGTAACAATATTTGGGAATGAAAATTTAATCTTGGTAACATGTGTCTTACGTGAAAATATTATTAATGATAGACCGGAACCTAGTGAATTCTACACAACTCTGTAAGTAAACCCTAGTGAGCAGCTATAACCGTAATTAAATGCTTATTTGTTACGCTCGAGAGTTAACTAACACGATAATTTCATTAAAAACTATATCTGTTAGAACACAACTCTTTGGATAAAACAGTTTCTATTAGGCTAAAGATCAAGAACAAGGTGAGAGCGTTATGGGTGCTAAGTATATTTCTTCAGCAGGAAGCACTCTCAAATAGTATTGTAGTGTCATATAAACGGGAGGTATAGGAATTGCTTGATTATCATTGATAAATTAATACTTATGTTTTTTACATTTGGTATCACAACATGTCATCATGTGTAAGAGAACTAGATATACTGGAGTGGTGGAAGCAACAAGAACAAACATTACCAAAATTGTGTAAATTAGCACGTCAGTATCTCGTCATCCCTGCTTCTAGTGCGTCTAGTGAGAGAGCATTTAGTACTACAGGCTATATAGCTCAGGAACGTAGATATCTTTTATTGATTTATTGACATCAGGGACAGGCCTAATTACAGTGTCACTTAGTATATACGTTATTAATATTATATTGGGTAATAAAACCATTGGTATTAATTACATTCGCCTTACATAAATAATAGAATTCTTAAAACTACTTACTCCCGTTGCCAGTACATCAAGGTGTAAATTTTCTTTAACTAACTTGTTGTAGGTTGCACTAATTCTCCATATAGGAGATCTGCTTAAGACGTTTGTTTTTGCTGTAAAAAAAAAATGTATTTTTCGATTCAGTACGCAATTTAGCGGATGGTACGTGGATACATCAGTTAAGATCAGGATAGTCTATTTTGCTTGTGTAAAAGTGATAAATCTTGTGTAAAAGTGATAAATCAATATTTCTTCTCCTTAGTTCTAATGTTTCAAATTTAAAATTTTCAACAAATTTAATGTAGCTTTCAAATTTCGGGTAAAATTTTGATTTCTTAAGAAACCTGAAAAACTTATTTTGAGAACGCTCAATCAAGAATGAGTATTTCTGTATATTAGGGTTCCATATATTACTACAATATTCTAATTTCGACGTGACGTATGCATAATACAGTACAATTAAAGTTTGGTGATTTTGGAAATCTTTACGTACAATAAATAGTATTCCCAAGATTTTTGTTGACTTATTTGCAAGTAGTTTCAATATGTTGAATAAACGAGGGTTTTAAAAGAAAAAAAACTCCCAAGTCCCGACTTTCTCGTATGTTCTTTAGGAAATTACGGCTCAAGAATTAGTGGAATGAAGACAGTAGAAGAAAACGGGCTAATCCGAAAACTGCCACTCTCACGGTGTTTGTTTACCACCACATAACACGAGGAGGGATCGATCCGACGACCTCTAGCATCAGATGTGAGTTCTTTACCTACTGAACCACCGATGCCCCTCGTCAAGCATCTGTTCGCATTCTACGCAGTCTGATTATAATAACTAGTATTTCTTTTATTTTTCCTGTACTTAAATTGTAAAGTATGTACCACCAGACATGTCAACTCTGAAGCGAAGGCGTAGCAGTTATACTAGCAGAAGTATTAGTAGTAGTAGTAATAGTAGTAATAGTGTGAGTAATAATAATAATAATAAGAGTAGCAGTAGTACTAATAATAAGGGTAGTAGCAAATCAGAACTTTACAGTTTTGAATAAAGAGTTAATTTCAGAAACACATTACGATTAACACTGGCTGCCAACATTAGTTTCTTACCCGTCTTTCACAGAGTTTGGGCAATGCCGGGCCGGCCCGGTTCGGCCGAATATGTTCCCGGCCCGGTTCGACCCGAAAGGAGCCCGGCCCGTTCCGGCCCGAAAGGTGCACCGCCCGATTCGGCCCGGAAATTGCCGGCCCGGTTAGAGCCCGGCTCGAGATTCGGATCGGGCGGCGCGGGGCCGGGCCGGGTCGTGCCGGGCAAAGAACTCAGATCTAACCGGCTGGGCCTAGGTTTGCTGGGGTTTGGTTTAAACCCACTGACATACTGAGAAAGAATGAATATCACGGTGAGTTCATAAGGTATAGTAAAGAGAAAGCGCTTTAAAATAATGGACAAGTTGATGGGTCACTTGGGATAGAGTGGTGAACCCGAGCTAGTGAACCTTTATGAATCTGCAAAGTCAGAAATCAACTTAAAATGAGTACATTAGCTGAGATGTCACTTGTCCTCATTGTGATAGTATTCTACAATGTCTGAAAAGAAATATTAATGAGAGGCGAAGGTTAGAAAAATAATTTTGAAGATCGACGGGGACGTTCGATTATTAATTAGTGGTTTAGTGTACAACAAGCGTGCCAATAATTCGAGGGTTCTATTTCGAGGTGTCCGGTAAGGCTCAACGTTTAATCCGCCTTTTGTCCGGCGATGTAATGCAATGTAATGTAATGTAAGGTATATGGATAACGTAAAATAATGCATATTGTAATGTGATGCCTCCTTAACACGGTAGGAGACGTGTCCTTGGCTATGTCTACTTAAGATCATTGAGAACTCATTTCTAGACTTGGTCGGCGACCTTTCCATGTGGTTATAGACATTTACAACCGTCGGAGGAGATGACAAAATCTAAGATCTGCGATCTTAATCGACAATGTTTGGATGATAAAATCAATACGCAACATTTACTAGAAAATAAAACTGCAGGACAAAAACTATATGGAGGAAATCTAAAAATTAAGACGGTGACCATTTCCCAACTGGTAAACTTTGGTTAAAGTACAGAGGTCAGAATCTTATTGATATTCTTCCAAAGGGACTAGATCGAACGTGGGACTAGAAATTTGATTTGTAGGCAATTAAATTAATGCTTCCGTTTTCTCGCGCAGCTAGTTATCGTTTCTATGCAAAATTTGCAAATCACTATTCTCTGCAGTTGGAAACCTAGGAAAAACCTACGGTAACAGTGGATTACAAGAAATTAACAACGTAAGGAACATTCACAATTCGCAGAATAAGTGGCCTTCTTGAGCAAAGTCCAAGTGATATGATTATCGAAAAGTGCTTTGTGAAAGGCACGAAATTTTCTTTGGGATTAACTGAATGTAAGACACAGCGTTAGCAAGTTCAATCCCAAATACTGTTACGATAAGTTCTACAGGACTTTTGTGGGCATCAGTTTATCATCAGAGCGACACGTTGAGCTAATGCCACCTTCCTTGTGTGATATTGTATCAATGCTCAAGAATGTCAATTCGACTGCGGTGAATATTGCAGAGTCTCTATTGTCTTGTGTTTTAAAACCCACACTGAAAAGGAAGAGTCCTTCCACACGCAATGATGTGGACTAAAAATGGAACTCAATTCTGCGTTAAGTACGAATTAAATCATGTTAAACTCTATTTCCACCTTATATTTTATGGATATAAATTACAATTATGGATATAAATTAAATTACGATCGTACTTAATTCTGCCATTGAAGGTACGACAATTTAATCACAGTTCTTGAGAAACTTTGTAGATCAATACTAGACGGCTTTCGAAGGAGCAAAGGCAGTTGTATATGGACAAGAGTATTAGAAGAAACTAGAAACGGCAAATCTGTTGCTGCTGGTTTGTGTGATTCAGATCTTTTAAGAATCTTGGTAGAAGACTTCATGAGCAGTTTCTGATTCTCTTATAGCCACAGACAATCAGAACTGAAAATAAATTCTACCAAATTATTAAACTTATTGAAACTTTAGCGTCATTAAAAGATTGCTTTCACTTTTTTCATGATGCAGCAGGCATCATGACCTGCTTCATCAGATGACCTGCTTCATCATGACCTGCAGCAGGCTTCACGACCTCAGCTATACTCAGGATTGAATAGTTGGCTGCCTTCAAGTTCCATCAGAAAGAAAAAAAAATATGGGTTGAATTAGCTTCCTTGCAGCTCACTAGTGTTTACATACATAGTTGTGTAGGATTGACTAGGTTCCGATGTATCATTAAAAATATTTTCCCGATTGTATCCTGCTATGGAACCCATTTTATTCTAACCTTTAAAGAAACGTTAATTTGGGCCTGAGATCGGTAAACTGATCTATGAGCCAAATAAAGAATCGAGTTTTAGTTCTTTTGAGATCTTCTCTTACACAGTTAGGTGGAAAATTTTTGCGGTATAGTCAGTCCTTTGTTTGCTAATTACTTTGTAATACTGGTCATCACAAAGCAACCAAATTGTGGGCTTATCAAATAACACTTTCATATAAGCTCACTCTATGCTTTGATTAGTAACAAATTGCTACACGTATCATAGAGCAGAAAAATCATTAATTTCAGAAGTCTCTTGAGGAAAATTCTCCAAATCCAAATTCTTGAATGATATCACAGTAGCATAGTCCTGATAAGAATATCGTAACACATTTCGTCATTCTGACATAATCTTCCCTCTATTGATATACTCTAATGTTTTTGGTGTGTGAATGCTGTCTTACTCGGAAGATTTAATCAAATTTTCACTCGCATCTCGCGTCTCGATTTCCTAATTTCAAACAACCCTTGGATAGCTATTCATTCTGTGAAATCTTCGCCACAACGATTGTGTAATGGTGAGATACAAACCTCTCCTTTTGATATAAGCAGTGTAGTCCCTCTGTATTTCTTCAATATATCAACATCAAGTAGTAATACTCTATATTCCACTCTGCTGGATAGAGTAAATAACTGTTAAGAAAAGTGAAAAAAGCACTTTCGTTATGTCATTAGATCAGCCATTATACTGGAAAGGTGTTCAAATCGTACCTCAACTGAAGAAATTTCTGTACGGTCCAAAGTTGTCCCGGTCTTAGGAGGTTTGCGTGTTAAGTAATTTCCAGGCTCCATTGGATACATTTTGTCAGGAAAAGGTATAGAACATCTTCGGTGTATCCTGTACACTATTACAAATTTAGTGAATATGTTTAATGGCAATTCCTACACAAAATCATTGAATACTCACTTCTAGACTTTGCTGCGGGATCTCTACATGTGAAGTTGAATACATTTACAATCCTCGGAGGAGATAAAATCAAGGATCAGCTATCTTATTTAGCAACGCTTGGATGATTAAATCTATATGCAACCTTTACAACCAAATGAATCTGCATCATAAAAACCATATTAGGTAATCTCAAAATTAAGAAGGTGACTTTTTCCGAATGGTTAACTTTGGCTGCAGTATACGGTATCAGGAGATTTACAAGAAATTAACAACATAAGGAACATTAACAATTAGCAGAAAAAGAGGCACTTTTGAGCGATGTTCCAATTGATATGATTATCGAAAGTGCTTAATGAAGGACTATTCTAGTTCTTCTATACCATTGGATACCTATACTATGCATGTATCCAATCGTGCTAAGTATTTACTTAACTGCAAACCTCCTAAAAGCGTTACAACACTGGACCGTTCAGATTTTTCTTCAGCAGAAATATTGAAGAAATTCAGAGGAGCCACAGTGCTTATATCAAAAGGAGAGATGTGTAACTCACCATTACACAATCGTTGTGGCGAAGCTTTCACAAGATGAAAAACTATTCAATGGTTGTTGAGATTAAGAAATCGAGACGCGAGACGCGAGTGAAGACATGATTAAATCTTCCGAGTAAGACAGCATTGACACACCAAGAACGTGAGTGTAAAGCATTAGAGGGAAAGTGGATGTCAGAGTGAAGAAATGTGATACGATATTCTTATCAAAACAATGCTACCGTGATATAACACTACTTTTACACTCACGAAGTTGGATATAGAGAATTTTCATCAACAGACATCTGAAATAAATGACCTTTTCTTCTCTATGAAATGTGTGGCACTTAGTTACTAATCAAAGCATAGAATGAGATTATATGAAGAGATTATTTGTTTAGCCCACAGTTTGGTTGCTTTGTGATGACCAGTGTTACTAATTTGTTTGTGAATACAGGACTACCGTAAATATTTTTTACCTAACAGTCTAAGGGAAGTTCTCAAAAGAACTTAAAGTCGATTCTATATTTCTCTCTTCTATCAGATCATCGGTCTCAGTCCCAAAAAAGGCTGCTTCAGAAGTTAGAATATAGTGGTATAAGTTTTACTAGAGGGTATAAGTGTCACCCACTTGCGCAATGCAAGTATCATGGCGGATTTCGACATCTACTCTTATTATTATTTTATCTATAATTAATAATACATTATTTCTGCAGAAAACCACAGTCGGCAGCTGTGTAGATAAATTTTAAATCTTTTGGCAAATGAAAATAATTTTCCAAAAATTTTAAAATTACCTTGTTAGTAGCAATTGAAAAATCCTAATCTCACTACGCTCTTAGTAAAATATCTGACTGTTTCTGTACCTTCGTCATACAATGTTTTCTGGAACAGTCTGAAGTATAGATCAAGAAGTTAGATGATCTATCTCAGTGTTGGATCTAACTTCTTGCCAATGTTAACGGCTCTTAGCTGGACTCTGAAAGTAATTACTCTAGGCTGTTTGCCATAATATTCCGCTTTATGCAGCGATCATTTATGCAGAATTCTACAGACGATTTGTGGCCGGTTGCGTGCTCACTACGCTTCTTATCAAAAATTACAATGTATGGTTAGTAGTAGTGCTGCTTGCTTTCGTTATGATAAGAGAACAACAAGTATCTCGACATCTCCTCTTAGTAAAATGCTATCTGAACGTTTCGGTATCATAGTAATACTATGTTTTCTGAAAACAGTCTCAAAAATAGATCTAGGCACACATCTGTGTATTTCGACTTTCTTGTCAATGTTAACGGCTCTACAATAAAATGCATACTAGGCTAGCAATGATTTTCCGCTATATGCAGCAAACACCTAAGCTGAATTCTACAGACGATTTGGTGCTTCTATTTTTGTAGAGGAATTTACTTGGTGACCTACGATGGCTCTGGTCAACGGCCGTGGATATGTTCGTGTTAAATGATTTCAAAAAAATTTACATTGTCCTTAGACCTTCATTTAAAGTTTCATCAAGATCGTCTTCATCTCAATTTTTTTAGGTCCATAAGACAGGGTCGATATCACAAAATAATAATCATAAATGATTGGATCAACAATTAACCGTTGTCAATTACATATTTATATTTACAGCTGATGTTCGTTATCTTCTATATCAGATTGTCTTCCGACCTGCTATTCGTACACGAACTCTCTTGGCAGAATCATATCGGCTTTTTACACTAACGTGTGCCTCGTTCACAATCCTATCTTGCGGTTCCCTTTTATCTACAGGTAAGTAAGATTATCTGGTTGGAGCTGATGGTAACTGTGTAAGCCATTGGAATTTGCATATCCTCTTTACAACACCACCTCCTTCGATTCGGTTCATATTTAGACAATTTCGCTCATGGAATTAGAGGTACTTCCGAATTGAATGCTGCACAGGTGCTGTGTTAGTAATGGGAAAAGTGGCCATACTGAAGCTTTGTTACTACTTTCTTGTTATATCTGATATAGCTTATACCAGGGAGGGCAATTCTCCATCTCCATACAAGCGAATAAAGAATTTCTAACGGCACCACTTTATCAGGATTCCCATTTGGTTGGTTGAAGACTAACTTTCAGAACCTTTCTTTTTGAAGGAACTTGAAGGCTGCAAACTATTCAGCCCTGAGTATAGCAGAGTTCGTGTCACAGCCTGTTGCATCATGAAAAAAGTGCAAGTAATCTTTTAAGGACGCTAAAAATTTCTAAAAATTTATTAATTTTGTAGCATTTCCTTTCAGTTCTGCTTGTATGTGGCTACAAGACAATCAGCAACTGCTCATCAAGTATTCTACCAAGTTGCTTAAAAGATGTGAATCCACCCAAAAACAGCTACAGATTTCCCGTTTCTAGTTTCTTCTATTACTGTTGTCCATATACAGCTACCTTTATTCGTTCGAAAACTGTTTGTAAATTTTGATCCCTCTAGTATTGATCTCCAAGTTCCTCAAGGACTATGATCGAAGTGTCGTGGCTTCAATGACAGAATTAAATTTGATCGTTACAGATATTACCCCAAAGCTCTTTTTTCTCTTTCGGCACTTTCCATGGCCACTTAGCGTCCATGCTGCACACTAGGGCTTACACACAGAGTTGTGTAGGATTCACGAGGTTCCGGTCTATCATTAATAATATTTTTCTGATAGCATAATGAGAAACTTTTTATGAAACCCATTATATTCTAACCAT
This sequence comes from Thermobia domestica, assembly GCF_964235325.1. Taxonomy (NCBI): domain Eukaryota; kingdom Metazoa; phylum Arthropoda; class Insecta; order Zygentoma; family Lepismatidae; genus Thermobia; species Thermobia domestica. Next base: position 147,125,170 of record NC_137469.1, read on the forward strand.
CGAAGCAGCCTTACTTTGGGTCTGACCCCGGTGATCTGATCAATGAGACAAATAAAAATTCGATTTTAGGTTCTTTTGAGATCTTCCCTTAGACGGTTAGGTGGAAAATATTTACGGTATAATCAGTCCAGTGGGCTAACCAATATTCTTTCCAGTGCCACACATTTGGTAGATCAGAAAAAGTTATTTATTTTAGAAGTCTCTTGATGAAAACTTTCATATCTGAGTTCTTGATTGAAAAAGTAATCTGATATCTCGATAGCATTGTCTTGATAAGAATATTGTATCACATTTCGTCATTCTGACATCCTCTTCCCTTTAATGGAATACATTCGTTTTCTTGGTGTTTGAATGCTGTCTTACTCGGAAGATTTAATCAAATTCTCACTCGCAACTCGCGTCTCAATTTTTTATTCTCGAACAACCTTTCAATAGCTATTCATGTAGTAAAAGCTTCGCCACAACGATTGTGTAATGCTGAGATACACACCTGTCCTTTTCATATAAGCAGTGTATTGCCTCTTTATTTCTTCAATATTTCAACATCAAGTACTAGTACTATATATTCTGGTCTTCCGCATACAGTGAATAAGTGAGTAACGCATGAGAGAACAAAGCACATGCGTTATGACATTAGATCAGCCATTTTACTGAAAAGGTGTTCAAATCGGACCTGCAGCTAATGAAATTTTTTAACGGTCCAAAGATGTACCGCCTTTAGGAGGCTTCCAGTTAAGTAATTTCTAGGCAAGTTTGGATACATTATGTCAGGAAATCGTATAGGAGAACTTTTGGGTATCCTGTACACTATGACAACATTAGTAAAAATGTTGAATAAACACGCCTAATCAAGATCATTGAGAACTCTATCTAGACTTTGCTCCGGGACCATTACATGTTGTTATGAAGACATATACAACCGTCGGAGGATATGACAAAATCTAGGATCTGCGATCTTATTCAACAATGTCTGGATGACGTAATCAATATACATCATTTACAAGAAAATGAAACTGCATCTCAAAGACGATATTAGGAAATCTCAATATTAAGTTAGTGACATTTTCCGAACCGTAAACTTTGGCTGCAGTATATAGAGAAGGTCATAATCGTATTGCAATTCATCCGAAGGGAGTAGATTGAACAGGGGACTAGAAACTTCATTTGTAGGCAATTAAATCAATGCTTCCGTTTTCTCACGCATCTGGTCATATCTTCTATGGAGGCTAATAAGGTATCGGAGGTTTACAAGAAATTAACAACTCAAGGTGGATTCACAATTCGCAGAAAAAGAGGCTTTCTTTAGAAAAGTTCCAAGTGATATGATTATCGAACAGTGCTTAACGATGGCCCCAAAATTTTCTGGGGGTTAACTCAACGCCATACTCAACGTTAGCAAGATTAATCCCTGATTCACAAATACTGTAACGATAACAGAATTTCTACAGAATTTTTCGGGCATCAGTTTATCATCAGAGCGACTCGTTGAGCTAATGGCACCTTCCTTGTGTGATAATATCTCAATGCGCAAGAATCTTATTTCGACTGCTCTGAATATTGCAAACTTTTTTGTCCTGAGTTTTAAAACACACACGTAGAAGTAAAAGTCCTTCTACACGCAATGGTGTGGACAAAAGTGGCAACATAAATCAGTTTAAGTACGTATAAAATTATGTTAAGCGCTTTATCACTGGCATAATGCACACTCTTATTAAGCTTACTGGAGGATTTCAATTTCTAGATTTTTTAAACGTTTTCTTACCGGTGAGTAAAGTTCTGGTATGCGTCCCCTCTCTTGCAGATGAGTGCACCAACTGTACTAGCTTTTTGACACCTTTCATATCTAAGAGGGAATGAACAACAACAAGTATTTCTGTAATCTTATTTATTAACTTCAACACTACATTATCTCGCTGACGTAAATAGAGATTGCGTGTACTGTTCATCGACTCAAACTTATGTTCTCAAGAGCAGAAAGCTACTCCACAAAATATACCCGATTAATCGCCAGCAGTTCAGGCTTACGAAGTGTACTGATCTCTAACACTGAACCAACTATAATTTCACCTGGTATGTATGCGAACATATCCATAACCGTTGACCAGAGCAATCCTAGATCACCAAGTAAATTACTTTACAAAAAAAGAAGCACTAATTCGTCTGTAGAATTCTGCATAGATGATCGCTGATAATAGCGGAATATCATGGTAAACTGCCTAGAGTACATTCGTTGCACAGTCCAGCTAAGAACCTTTATCTTTGGCGATAAGAAAGTCGTAACACAGATATTTGCTTAGATCTATATTTGTGACTGTTTTCAGAGAACAATTTGTTACCAAGTTACAGAAACATTCAGATATACTAACGGGAGTTGTCGAGACACGTGCTGTTACATTATAAAAACGAATGCTAGCAGTTAGCATGCACTACAACTAACCAGAAATAGTAATATTTGAAAAGTAGCGTAGTCAGATTAGGATTTTTAATTGAAACTTACAGACTGTAATACACTAAAATCTTTTGAAATTTACAATCATTTGACGTATCTATAAGGCTGTTGACTGTGGCTTTCTACAGAAATAATGGTATTACTAATTGTAGATATCACGATGCATTTAGATAAAAAGATAATAACAGTAAAAGTCTAGATCCTCCATGATACTTGCATTTGAACGAGTGGAATCAGTTTGCATGCAGTACAACCGACGAGAGCGGGTGCGTTGAATGGGAAAGTACGGCAGGTCATATTGTCGTTAGGACTTGCAAATTCGAAATATTCGAGTTTAAACTTAGTGAGGTGCGAAAAAAAGTCTTTAGCTGAGAGAAAATGAATATCGAGGTGAGCTCATAAGGTATAGTAAAGAGTAAGCGCGTTATTTGATGGACAAGTTGATAGGTCACTTGTTAAAGGACAGGCATCCCCGAGCTTGTGAGGTTTTTTGTAATCTGCATCCACAACGACAGTAATCGCCTTAAAAGGAGAACATTAGCGGAGATACTTATTGAAGTCGAGACTATACTTGTCTTTATTGTAATAGTATTCTACAATGTCTGACGAGAGATATTAATCGATCTTTAAGTGTTGCGGTGAATAAAGATATAATTTTGAGGATGTACCGGGATTTTTAACTAGTGGTTTGGAATGCAACAGGCGTGCCAATAAATATAGAGTTCTATTTCGAGCTGCCCGGTAAGGCTAACGGCTTATACCGGATTAACTCCTTCTTACAGTGCTGTGTAATTAGAAATCATCTGTGGACATCGGCATGTATTCTTTAATTTCTATTGGCTTAGAGCTAGTAAGGAATTTTAACAATTAATCGGAGGCCGCAGTATTTTGTGTTGCGTACTTAGGTCTGAAGCAGTAGTGTTTTTAAAGCTCCTTGACTCAAATTATACAATGGCGTACCATTTAAAAAACCGTGGATTTACTTCTCCCTTTAATAAGACGAGGGAATCACAGTCGTGTAGCTTTGAGAACGTACAGCGGTTTGTTTTAGGTGGGCCTTTGATATTGAAAAATGATGTGATACCAAATGTGAAAAACATAAGTATTAATTTATCAATGATAATCAAACAATTGCTATACTTCCCGTTTATATGCAGCTACAAAACTATTTGAAAGTTCTTCCTCCGAAAGAAATCTACTTAGCACGTATAACGCTCTTACCTTGTTCTTGATCGTTAGCCTGATAGAAACTGTTTAATTCAAAGAGTTGTGTTTCTAGGTAATACAATATTTATAGAAATTCTCTTGTGTGTTAAAACTCGAGGCTATCAAATATGGATTACATACATACAGAGCTGTGTAGGATTCACTAGTTTCCGGTCTATCATTAATAATATTTTCACGATTGCATAATCATAAAAACTTTATATGAAGCCGAAGCAGCCTTACTTTAGGTCTGAGACCGGTGACCCGATTAATGAGACAAATAAAGAATCGATTATAGGTTGATGAGATCTTCCCTTAGGCGGTTAGTTGGAATATATACATACGGCATAGTCAGTCCTGTGTTCGCTACAAAATTAATAACACTGTTCACCACAAGGCAACCAAACTACGGGCTAATCAAATAATCTTTTCATATCATACTAATGATCTATATGTAATTTCTTTTATTATTTTTGTCCATATACAGCTACCTTTATCCTTCGAACACTTTTTGCATCATTTGAATTCTTCTAGTATCGATCTCTAAGTTTCTCATGAACCGTGATTGAATTGTCGTGCTGCAATGGCAGACTGAAATTCGATCGTTGGAATACTTCCCGAATGTTTCTTTTAATCGTTTTATTTTAGGTGGGCGCTTGGGACTGAATTATGTTGTGATTCCAAATGTAAAAAACATACTTATTAATTTATTAATGATAATCAAGCAATTGCTATACTTCCCGTTTATATGCAACTAAAAATACTATTTGAGAGTGCTTCCTGCTGAACAATTCTACATAGCTCCCAAACCTTGATCTTTATCGTGAGCCTGATGGAAACTGTTTAATTCAAATATTTGTGTTCTTACGGATACAATATTTATAGAATTTCTGTCATGTGTTAAAACTCGAGGCTATCAAATATACATTTAATTAGCGTCCTTCTGCTTACTAGGGCTTACATACAGAGTTGTGTAGGATTCACTAGGTTCCGGTCTATCATTAATAATATTTTCACGATTGCATAATGATGAAAACTTGATATGGAAAACATTATATTCTAACTTGCGAAGCAGCCCTACTTTTGGGACTGAGACCAGTGATCTCTTTGATGAGACAAATATAGAATCGATTTTAGGTTCTTTTGAGATCTTCACTTAAACGGTTAGTTAAAAAATATCTACGGTAGTCCTGTGTTCGCTACCAAATTAGTAACACTGGTCATAACAAAGCAACCAAACTGTGGGATAATCAAATAATCTCATTGTATGCTTTGATTAGTAACTAAGTGCCACACATTTCATAGAGATGAAAAGGTCATTTATTTCAAATGTCTGTTGATGGAAATTCTCTATAACCAAGTTCTTGAAGGTAAAAGTTATATTATATCTCAATAGCATTGTCTTGATAAGAATATCGTATCACATTTCGTCATTCCGACATAATCTTTCCCTCTATTGATATACTCTCATGTTCTTGGTGTGTCAATGCTGTCTTAGTCCGAAGATTTAATCAAATCTTCAATCGTATCTCGAGTCTCGAACTCGTATTTTCTAACAACCTTTGGATAGCTATTCATCTTTTGAAGCTTCGTTACAACGATCGTGTAATGGTGCGACACACACCTCTCCTTTTGATATAAGCAGTGTAGTGCATCAGTATTTCTTTAATATTTCAACATCAAGTACTAATACGGTACTATATATTCTAGTTTTCTGCAGACAGCAAATAACTGCAAGAAAAGTGAACAATCCACATGCGTTATGATATTAGATCAGCCATTATACTGCAAAGGTGTTCAAATAGTACCTCAGCTGAAGAAATTATTGTACGGTCCAAAGTTGTACCGGTCTTAGGAGGTTTTCGTGTTGTCATTTCCAAGCTCCATTGGATACAATTTGTCAGGAAAAGGAATAGAAGAACTTTGGTGTTTCCTGTACAGTATTACAAATTTAGTGAAAATGCTGAATGACAATGCCTACTCAAAATCAAGGAGAACTCACTTCAAGACTTTGCTCCTGGACCTCTACATGTGGTTTTTAATACATTTACAACCCTCGGAGGAGATAAAATCTAGGATTGCTTTTTTATTCAACAATGACTGCTTGAGGAAATCTATATGCAACATATACAACCAAATGAAACTGCATGACAAAAACCATTTTAGGCCGGGCCGGGTCGTGCCGGGAAAAGATTTCAGATCCACCCGGACTGGTTTGCTGTGCTCTGGTTTAAACCCACCGACGTGCGGAATAGAAAGTCTTTAGCTGAGAAAAATGAATATCACGGTTTGTTTATAAGATATACTAAAGAGAAACCGTGTTAAAAAGATGGACAAGTTGATTGGTTACTTGCGATAGGGCTCTTTATCATCAGAGCAACACGTTGAGCTAATGCCACCTTCCTTGTGTGATAAAATCTCAATGCACAAGAATGTCAATTCGACTGCGGTGAATATTGGAGAGTCTCTATTGTCTTGTGTCTTAAAACCCACACGTAGAAAGAAGAGTCCTTCTACATGTGGAGTAAAAAAGGCAACACAAATCTGAGTTAAGTACGTATATAATTTACGCTAAACTCTATTTTCACCTTATATATTATGGATATAAATTGCAATTATGAATATAAATTAAAATAGGATCGTACTTAATTCTGCCATTGGAGCCACGAAAATTCAATCACAGTTCTTGAGAAACTTGGAGTCAACACTATACGGCTATCAAAGGAGCAAAGGCAGTTGTATATGGAGAACAGTAATAGAAGAAACTAGAAACGGGGAATCTGTTGCTGCTGGTTGGTGTGATTCAGATCTTTAAGAATATTGGTAGAAGACTTCATGAGCAGTTTCTGATTCTCTTATAGCCACATACAAGCAGAACTGAAAGGAAATTCAACCAAATTATTAAATTTATTAAAACTTTAGCGTCATTAAAAGATTGCCTCACTTTTTCCATTAGGCTGCAAGCTTTGACACAACCTCAGCTATACTCAGGAGTGAATAGTTGGCTGCCTTCAAGTTCCTTCAAAAAGAAAAAGAATTCTGCAGTTAGTCAGTGTCTTCAATTAATTAAATGTGAATCCTGACAAATGATTAGGTTAGACATTTCGTTATGCTCCTGTATGGAAGCGGAAATTGTCTCCTTGGTATAAGCATTATCAGATATATAAAGGAAGTAGTTACAAAGCTAAAATATGGCCACTTTTCCCATTACTAACACAGCAGCTGTGAAGCATTCAATTCGGAAGTACTTCCAACTACAGAAGCGAAATGGTTTAAACCTAAACTCAATCGAAAGAGGTTGGTCTGTTGACCCACACACCTACCATCAGCTGCAACCGGATAATCTTACTTACCTGTAGATAAAAAATGACTGCAAGTTAGGATTGTGAACGAGCCAAATCTTTGTGTAAAAGTGCCGATATGTAGTATTCAAGGTTTTGTGCATTCTGACAAGAAAATTCATGTAGAAATGTCAGATCGAAAGATAATCTGATATAGATGATATAGATCGCTACCAAACAAGTAACACTAGTCTTCACAAAGCGACTAAACTGTGGGCTAATCAATTAATCTCTTCATAAAATCTCATTGTATGTTTGATTAGTAACTAAGTGCCACACACTTCATAGAGAAGAAAAGGTCATTTATTTCAGATGTCTGTTGATGAAAATTCTCTATATCCAAATTCTTGAATGTAAAAGTAATGTTATATCACGGTAGCATTGTCTTCATAACAATATCGTATCACATTTCTTCACTCTGACATCCATTTTCCCTCTAATGCAATACACTCATTTTCTTGTTGTGTCAACGCTGTCTTACTCGCAAGATATAATCAAGTCTTCACTCGCGTGTCGCGTCTCGTTTTCCTGTTCTCAAACAATCTTTGGATAGCTATTCATCTTGTAAAAGCTTCGCCACAACGATTGTGTAAGGGTGAGATACAGAACCTCCCTTTTGATACAAGCAGTGTAGTGCATCAGTACTTCTTTAATATTTCAACAACAAGTACTAATTCTATATATTCTACTCTTCTGCATACAGTAAACAACTGCAATAAAATAGAAAAAAGGACATGCGTTATGCATTACCTCAGCCATTATACTGACACTGTGTTAATATCGTACCTCAGCTGAAGAAATTTTTGATCGTTCCTAAGTTGCACCCCCTTTAGGAAGTTTGCAGTTAAGTAATTTCTAGGCAGGATTGAATGCACTATGTCAGGAAATGGTATAGAAGAACGTTGGTGTAACCTGTACACTATGTCAACTTTAGTGAAGAAGCTGAATGGCCATGCCTACTCAAGATCATTGAGAACTCACTTCTAGACTTTGCTCGGCGCTCTCTACATGTGGTTATGAAGACATTAGCAACCGTCGGAGAAGATGAAAATGAAACTGCATGACCAAAACCATATTACGAAATCTCAAAATTAGGACGGTGACATTTTCCGAATTTTGGCTGCAGTAGATACAGAAGGTCACAATCGTATTGCAATCGTAAATGACTAAATTGAGCAGGGGACAAGAACCTCATTTGAAGGCAATTAAATAAATGCTTCCTTTTTCTCACGCAGCTGGTCATCTTTTCTATGAAATATTTGCACATCACTATACTCAGATGTAAGCCCTGAAGGCAAGTACGGTATAAGAGAATTGATATGATTATCGCATAGTGCTTAATTAAGGGCACGAAATTTTCTCGGTAATTAACTCAACGTCAGACACAACGTTAGCAAGATTAATCCTTGATTCCCCAGATACTGTTACGCCAAATAGTGGAACCCTGTAGCACTCTAAACCACTAATTAAAAATGGAACATCCACGTCCATTCTCAAAATAATTTCTTTAATCACCGCATCACTTAGAGTTCGATTTAAACTCTTTTTAATTTCTCTTTTCAGAAATTGCAGAACAGTTTTACAAAAATTCAAATGATATCTGTGCTACTTTTCTCAGTATAAGGTGGTAACTCACGTAGTGGATGCATAATACAAAAAGCTTCACAAGCTCGTGGTTTCTTGTCCTATCGCAAGTGACCTATCAATTTGTCCATCCTTTTAGCGCTTTTTTTTCTTTACTATACCTTGTCAGTGCACCGTGACATTCATTCTTTCTCAGCTAGAGACTTCTTGTTCCGCATGTCACAGGGTTTAAACACGAATATTTTTGAAATTTTAAAGTCCTAAGAGCAGTATGAGCACCCGTACTTTCCCCATATCAACCCGCCCGGTCTCGGCGGTTATACTACATGCAAACCAATTTCACTCGTTCTAATACAAGTATCATGGCGGATCTCGACACCTACTGTTAATATCTTTTTATCTAAATGCATCGTGATATCTACAATTAGTAATACAATTATTTCTGCAGAAACCCACTGTCGGCAACCTTGTAGATAAATGTTAGTTTTTCCGCTATACGAAGGTCATAATTCACCAGATTTTAGTCCATTACAGCATGTGATTTGCAATTGAAAAATGCTAATCTCACTACGCTTCTTATCAAATATTACTATGTATGGTTAGTTTAGACTGTTTTTTCTTTCATCTTTCGTCACTTTTCGTGTCTAATTGTAATATATATCCATAAGATATAAGTTGAAAATAGCGCTTAACATAATTAAATACGTATTGTACTTAACGTAGATTTTACTTCCAATTTTCGTCTACACCATTGCGTGTAGAAGAACTCTTAGTTCTACGTGTGGGCTTTAAATCTCGGTATAACAAAGACTGCTATATTCAGCGCACTCGAATTGACAATCTTGTGCAATGAGATATTATCACATAAGGAAGATGGCATTAGCTCAACGTGCCCCTGAGATGACAAAGTGTCTCCTCAAAATATCTTTAGAACTTCTGTTATCGAAACAGTATTTTTGAATGATTTTTTAATCTTGCTAAAGTTGTGCCTGACGTTGAATTAGTTCTCCAGAAAATTTCGTTCCCGAATTGTGAAGGTTCCTTGAGTTGTTTATTTCTTTAATCTTCTGATTCCGTATTTGTTTCCAGGGCTTCCGATTTAGTATAGTGATGTTTAAATTTTTGATAGAAAAAATGACTAGCTGCGTGAGAAAACGGAAGCATTAAGTTAATTGCCTTCAAATTAAGTTTCTAGTCCCCTTTTCAATCTCGTCCCTTTGGATGAATTGCAATACGATTATGACCCTCTCTAGATACTGCAGCCAAAGTTTACCGTTCGGTTAATATCAGCGTCTTAATTTTGAGGTATCCTAATATGGTTTTTGTCATGCAATATCATTTTCTTGTAAATGTTGCATATTGATTTCCTCATCCAGACAACGTTCAATAAGATCCATGTTCCTAGATTTAGTCATATCATCCGAGGGTTGTAAATGTTTTCATAAACATGAAAGGGTCGCCAGCAAAGTCTAGAAGTAAATTCCCAATGATGTTGAGTTTGAATGGACATTCAAAATTTTCACTAATGTTGTCATAGTGTACAGGATACCCGTATTGTCTATACCATTTCATGAGATAATGTATCCAATCATGCCTAGAGATTGCTTAAGTAGACCTCCTAAGGGTACAACTTTGGAAAGTTTAAAAATTCTTGAGCTGCAGGTACGATTTGAAACCTTTTCAGTATAATGGCTGATCTAATGTGATTACACAAGTGCTTTGTTCACTTTTCATGCAATATTCACTGTATGCGAAAGAGTAGAATATTTAGTATTAGTACTTGATCTTGAAATATTGAGGAAATAAAGAGGCAATACACTGCTTATATGAAAAGGAACGTTGTTTGAGAATAGGAAATCGAGACGCGAGATGCGAGTGAGGATGAGGACAGCATTGACACACCAAGAAAATGAGTGTATAGCATTAGAGTAAAAGTGGATGTCAAAATGAAGAAACGAGATACGATATTCTTATCAAGAGAATGCTACCGTGAAATAAGATTAGTTTTTCATTCAAGGACTTGGATATGGAGAATCCAAGACGTGAAATAAATGACTTCTTCTGCTCTATGAAATTTGTGGCATTTAGTTACTAATCAAAGCATACAGTGAGCTCTTATGGAAAGATTATTTGATTAGCCCACTGTTTAGTTGCTTTGTGATGTTGAGTGTTAATAAGTTGGTAGCGAACACTGGACAGACTAACTTTAATATTTTCCACCTAACCGACTAAAGGAAGCTCTCAAAATAACCTAAAATCGATTTTTTATTTGCTTCATCGATCAGATCACCAGTAAGGCTGCTTCGGAGATTAGATATAATGGGTTTCATGGCAAGTTTTTCATTATGCAATCGGGAAAATATTAATAATGATAGGCCAAACCTAGTGAAGCCTACACAACTCTATATATGTTCTAGTGATCAGCAATGACCAAAATTAAATGTATAGTTGATAGTCTCGTGTGTTAACACACAGGAAACTTTGTTTAAAATATCAGTAAGAACACAACTCCTTGGATTAAACAGTTTCTAACAGGCTAACGATCAAGAACAAGGTGAGAGCGTCATGGGTGTTAAGTATATTTCTTGAGCAAGAAGCACATTTTAATAGTATTGTAGTGTTTATAAACGGGAAGTATAGCAATTGCTTGATTATCATTGATAAATAAATACTTACGTTCCTTACGTTTGGTATCACAACATTTTTCAATGCCAAGGGCCGACCTAAAACAAAGCACTGAACGTTCCCAAGCTATATGAGTGTGATACCCTCGTCTCATTAAAGGGAGACTTAAATCCACAGTTTTTTTAAATGGTATGCCATTGTATAATGTGAGTTAAGTAGTTATAAAAGCACTACTACATCGGCTTAAGTCCTAGGTACACAACACAAGACCTTACGGCTTCGGTTTCATTCTTGACATCCTTTACTAGCTTTAAGCTATTAGGAATTATGGAATAGATGCCGATGTTCATTGCTGACTTCTAAATGTCAGAGCGTTGTAAGAAGGACATAGCCCGACATAATCCGTTTAGCCTTACCGGTAACCTCCATAGGAAACCCTCGAATTACTGGTGCGTTTGTTGCACTCTAAACCACTAATTAAAAATCGAACATCCCCTTGCATCCTCAAAAATCTATATTTGACACCGCATCACTTAGAGATCGATATAATCTCTTATTAATATTTCTTTTCAGACATTGTAGAATTCTATTACAATGTAGTCAAGTGACATCTCTGCTATCGTTCTCATTTTAAGACGATTTCTGACGTAGTAGATTCATATTACATAAAGCTTCACAAGATCGGGGATGCTTATGCTATTGCAAGTGACCCATCAACTTGTCCATCATTTAACGCGCTTTCTCTTTACTATACCTTATGATCACCGTCATATTCATTCTTTCTCAGCTAAAGATTTCTTATTCCGCACGTCACAGGGTTAAACTCGAATATTTCGAACTTGCAAGTCCTAAGAATAATATGAGCTGCTGTACTTTTCCCATTTCAACTTGCAAGCTCACTTCGGTTGTACTGCATGCAAACTGATTCCACTCGTTCTAATGCAAGTATCATGCAGAATCTCGTCATCTACTGTATTTATCTTTTTTCTAAATGCATCCTGATATTTACATTTAGTAATACCATTATTTCTGCAGAAAGCAACAGTCGGCAGTCTTGTAGATAAACCTTAAATCTTTTGCCATATGAAAGTAATTTTTCAACAGATTTTAGTCAATTACACCGTGTAAATTGCAATTGAAAAATCCGAATCTCACTAAGCTTCTATGTCTGGTTGATTATAGAGCATGATAACTGATTGCATTCTTTTTGATAAGAGAACAACACATATCTCGACATCCACTCTTAATAGAATATTTGATTGTTTCTGTAACTTGGTATTACAATGTTCTCTAAAAAAAGGCAGAAGTAACCATGTGGTAACGACTTTCTTCTTACCAATGTTAACGGCTCTTAGCTGGACTGTGCTAAGAATGTACTCTAGGCAGTTTGCCATGATATTCTGCTTATGCAGCGATCATCTATGCAGAATTGTACAGACGATTTGATTTTTCTATTTTTGTAAAGGAATTTACTTGGTGATCTAGGATGGCTCTCATAGCATATCTATCTCTTGGTGATCAGCGGAGATAGATATGCTCGCTTACATACCAGGTCAAATGACAGTCTGGTTCAGTGTTAGAGATGAGTACACTTCGTAAGCCTCAACTGCTGGCGATTAATTGGGTACATTTTGTGAAGTAGCTTTCTGCTCTTGAAAAGATACCTTTGAGTCGATGCACAGGACACGCAAACTCTATTCAAGTCAGCTAAATGAGGTAGTGTTGGATTTAATAAATAAGATTACATAAATTCTTCTTGTTAATCATTTCGTCTCATATATGAAAGGTGTCAGAAACCTAATAAATATGGTGAACTAATCTGCTACAGATGGGAAGCTTAGCAGTACTTTTCTCACCGGTGTGAAAACGTTTAGAAGATCGAGAAATTCAAATCCTGCAATAAGCTTAATAAGATTCTCTGCAGTGGAAAATGAACCGTGCTAGTCAGAATGACTTTAAGGTTCTATTGCCTGAAGATTAGTGTGATGTATTCGTTGTGTTCTTAATATAACAGCTTGATGAGGTTAGTCAAGGTTGCAAAAGACGACTCGAAATTTTTTATACACACAAGTTAAACTTACAAGCTAAGCGAAAGCTTATAGCTGTATCTATTACTTTCTTTTGACATCGGGATGTGCAAGTAGTCGAACACTATTACTATGGAAGAAAAATCAGGGCTTTTGCTGGAAGATGTGGAAAGTGAACATAGGAAGTTATATATCTTTCAGGTGTTCTTAACTGAAAATATCCCAATGTCACCTAAGTACGAAAATAAATTCTGTCAATTGATAATTTTGTTGATTTCTGTGTTCTACACCTGTTCTACCCTGGCTGTATAATTTCTTTGTATCGCAAATCAATTCTTTAAACCGCTAGCTTCATAAATTGATGGGTCGGACTTCTCTCACAGGCCAAGAGAAGCGTGCCTGGGTTTATAAGGTAATCTCGTACAAAATTAACTAAAAAAAAAACTCCTATTAGAGTTTCAGGCCAGTAAGCTGCACATGATTCCTTTACAAGTTAACGACCATAAGTGTAATATAACTGTAACGGAAAATTTTGAGCTTCGTGGCCTCCTGAGTGAAAATAGCAGCCTGGTTCAGTCGCGAAGGAAGAAAATGCTGAGCAGTACGTATTGATTGGTTTTATGTCGTACAAAACTTAAGGCAATAAGTTGAAAGCAATAGCGTTCTACGTGTAATAGAGCTTTCATTCTTACGCCCTCTTGGATAAAAATGTACATATCGAATAATCTTTCTTTATTAAAACAGTTAAACTTTGCTTCTTTTTAGGAGATTCTAAAACTAAACTGTTTCGAGGCGAAAGGAGTGTTTGGAAATGAGGATGGCGTTTGTTGTTCGCTAGATACTGACACTATTAAGAATAAAATGAATTAATTGTATTCTCTTAATTCGTCAAATTTAAATCTAAATGTGGGTCAATTTAGAAGGCCCAAAGGAAAGTTTAAGCTGAAGTAAATTTTTGCTGGTCTGTAGTTGTCTATATATTAAAGAATTGATTTATAGAGCGAAAATGTCGTATATGGTCAAATATTTAAATGTAAAACTATTTATTCAGTAAGAGAAGAGACTGTTTCAAATGTGAAGCAAACAATTTCTATTTGTTAATTACTTTCATATTTAAAATTAAATGAATAATAACGATATTGTCACAAATTGTAGCATATTTATCTTTGAAAAACGAATCTCCTCAGAACGAAGGAGTATTTTCAAGGTGAAGAACATTCTTTCTGATCGGTAGTTTCCGACATATTTCAGAATCTAATGCAAGAATGGAATTGTCGTAAAGTATCAGATATACACAATTAAAAAGCGAGTCCATTGAATGGAGTAAAAGAGTGTTTCGAAGGTGATGCAGACTGTTGTTGGTCCCTCTGACATCATTATTGAAAGTATATATTCTGTAGTTAGAATTAAGTGACTTCTTTAATCATTAACGGAATTACTAGCTGACCAGATTTTGGAGTGACCTCAGTGACGCCAGTCACATTGCTTTTGCAGTTCCTTATCTGTACTTTCTGGTGTCCGACTTATCGCAATGTCCCGTGCATCGTAGCCAGTGGACTAGAATTAACATAAATTATTTTCCACATTCTGTTTGTATATGCATACGGGTGAGTTAACTGAGTGATTATTAGATTGAACTACGAACACTCTTCAGTTGACCACTGCATTGTTTGCCGCCACCGCGGTCGTTGCGTCAGGAATTAAATCCGACTGTGTTAAGGGGCACAAGCTATTTGTCGGTGAAGGACTTTTTCTTACGGTTAGCCCCAAACTAGTGACGTCTCTTGATCAAATACTTTGTGCGTACCTGTCAGTTATATACGTGCCCTCCAACTAGTATTCTACCTTCGAGACAATTTTATTGGCTGAAGATTCATCTTAACTCTTCAACATTGTTTGCCGCAGCAACTGGATATCTACGTGGGACTATCCAAGCAATTTTTCCCCCATTGCTAATCCCCAATTCTCCAATCCAATTCTCGTTATTTAGACCGACGAGCGATTTGGATACAATTTGTAACCCCTTCTTGGCGAGGTCCTTCAGCATGCTATTCACTGAAATTAAGGTCTCAGGGGAATACTTACTGGCAGCACCACCGAGAAGAGAAATCCGTACAGTAGCCCGAAATCAAGTTGATTACAAACAAATGCACGCCCGAACACACAATTATAAATGGTTATAAATTCTCAGATATGTACAATATAAAACGACTGGAATATGCAGCATACTCTTGGTAACCGTTTGCTACTTATTTACCTAAAAATTAAATGAATTGCAAACAGTGAAACAAAGCATTTGTCGCAAATTGCCAGGAATTTACGGTTGAAAATGACTGTATGCAGAAGGACACATGTCCTTCATGGTATAAGCATACCAGGTATAACAAAGAAATATTTACAAAGCAACACTTTTGATCCGAGGGAGATTTTAAATTATTAAATCCCTGTGCCCGGCACAAAATAAAGGTTATTTTAAAAAATATCTGCCTAAGTTTTTATAGTAAGACTATTCATTGCTTTGGATTAATTGTTTTAACAAAAGAGACACTGACCAAAGCTTAAAACTTTATTTTAAATTATAATTTGTAACTGTTTCGGATATGTAGCATATCCTTCTTCAGAACATTTATATATATGTATGTATTTTCATTAATTTCGATCGTGTCTGAAGAAGGATATGCTAGATATCTGAAACAGTTACAAATTATAATTTAAAATAAAGTTTTAAGCTTTGGTCAGTGTCTCTTTTGTTAAAACTAAGTTTTTAATCGAAACTTTTGCCACTTTGGGACATTAAAGTAGAGATAGCGATCTATCAGAAGGAAAAGTATCATGTACTTGCTGGTTTTGTGTTCCACGCTTCAACAGGCCTCTTTGATAGATATTTTCCACTTTATAGGACACTGAAAGATACTCACTGTCTCTTGGCCTGTGAGATAAGTCCGGCCGATGAATTATTAAAGTTAGCGGTGTAAATCTTTGATTCGCGATACAAAGAAGTTATACAAACCTGGTAGAACAGGTGTAGAACAGAGACGCCAACAAAGTAATCAAATGACCAAATTTTTTTTTGTACTTAGGATACATTGGGAGATTTTCCCTTAAGACAACCTGAAAGATATATAATTTCCGAGGCTCACTTTCTATATCTTGTAGCAGAAACCCTGAATTTTCTCCCTTAGTAATCTTGTTAGAGTTCTTGCTCGTCTCGATGCCCAAAGAAAGTAATAGATACTGTTATTAACTTTCGATCAGCCTGAAAGTTAAACTTGCGCCTATAAAAAAATTCGAGGCGTCTTTTGCAACCTTGACTCACTTCATCAAGATGCTATATGGATAACGTTACGTTGCTATCACACTAATCTTCAGGCTATAGAACCTTAAAGTCTTTCTGATTCGCACGGTTTATCTTACACTATTACACAAAGTTTCCTGTGTGTTAACACACGAGACTATCAAATATGCATTTAATTAGCTTCATTGCTGATCACTAGAACATTCATAGAGTTGTGTAGGATTCATTAGGTTCCGGCCTAAGATTATTAAAATCTTTCCGATTGCATAATGAAAAACTTGCTATAAAACCCATTATATTCTATCCTCCGAAGCAGCCTTACTTTGGGTCTGAACCCGCGGATCTGATCCATGAAACAAAAAGAGAATAGATATTTGGTTATTTTGAGATTTTCCCTTGACGGTTAGGTGGAAGATTGAGGAAAGTATTGACACACTAAGAAAATGAGTATATAGCATTAGAGGGAAAGTGGATGTAAGAGTGAAGAAATGTGATACGATATTCTTATCACGACAACGCTACCGTGATATAACATTACTTTTACTTTCAAGACCTTGGATATAGAGAATTTTCATCAACAGACATTGAAATAAATGACCTTTTCTTCTCTATGAAATGTGTGGCATTTAGTTACTAATCAAAGCATACAATGAGATTATATGAAGAGATTATTTAATTAGCCCACAGTTTGGTTGTTTTGTGATGACCAGTGTTACTAATTTGGTAGCGAACACAGGACTAAAGTAAATATTTTTTACCTAACCGTCTAAGGGAAGATCTCAAAGCAACCTAAAATCGATTCTACATTGGACGTTAATTATATGCATACTTAACACACAGGAGCATTTCTATAAATATTGTATCCGTAAGAACACAAATCTTTGGATTAAACTATTTCCATCAGTTGCTCACGATCAAGAACAAGGTGAGAGCGTTATGGGAGCTAAGTAGATTTCTTCAGCAGGAAGCACACTCAAATAGTATTGTAGATGCATATAAACGGGAAGTATAGCAATTGCTTGATTATCATTGATAAATCAATATTTATGATTTTACATTTGGTATCACAACATTTTTGTTTTGGTACACCTAAAACAAACCGCTGTACGATCCCATAACTATATGATTGTAATACCCTCGTCGTATTAGAGGGAGAATATATCCACGGTTTTTTAATTGGTACGCCATTGTATAATGATATTTAAGTTGCTCTAAAAGCACTGCTTATTCGTTTTTAAGACCTATGTACGCAACACAAGTTACTCCAGCCTCCGATTCATTGTTGAATTTGTTTACTAGCTCTAAGCCAATAGGAATTAAGGAATACATTGCGACGTCAATTGCTGATTTCTAAATTTCACAAATCTTTTAGACTGACATAGGCCTCCATAGGCTCTTTAGCCTTACCGGACACCTCGAAATAGAACCCTAGAATTAATGGAACGCCTTTTAAACCCTGAACCACTAATTAAAAATACAACATCCACGTCCATCCTCAATATTATTTATTTAATCAACGCATCACTTAGAGATTGATTTAAACTCTAATTATTATCTTTTTGATACACTGTAGAATGCTATTACAATGAAGTCAGGTGACATTTCTGCTAACGTCCTCATATTAAGGTGATTTCTGGTGTTGCAGATGAATAATAGAAAAAGCTTCACAAGCTCGAGGATGTCTGCCCAATCAAGTGACCCATCAACGTGTCCACCATTTTAACGCGCTTTCTCTTTACTATACGTTATGTGATCACCGTGATTTTCAGTTTTTGTAATCTAAAGACTTTCTTTCTTGTTCCCCACGTCACTAGTTTCGAATTTGCAAATCCTAAGGACAATATGAGTTGTCGTACTTTACCCATTTCAACACAAGCTCTCTCGTTGGTTGTACTGGATGCAAACTGATTCGACTCGTTCTTATACAAGTATCATGTCGAATCTCTACATGTAATGTTATATATAATCTTTTTATCTAATTGCATCCTGATATATACAATTACTAATACCATAATTTCTGCAGAAAACCACAGTCGGCATCTATGTAGATAAACAAATCTTTTGCCATATTAAAGTTATTTTTCTAACAAATTTTAGAGAATTACAGCGTGTAAGTTGCAATTGAAAAATCCTAATCTCACTACGCTTCTTATCAAATTTTACTATATGGTTGTTTTAGTGCATATCGACATTTTTTTCTTAATAAAATATCAGAATCTTTCTATAACTTGGTACTGTAATGTTCTCTGAAAACAGTCTGAAGATAAGATCTAAGCACATACAGTGACTAGCAGAATTATTCGGACACCAGAGTGTTTGAACAAAAGATGGGATTTATTTCGAAAATAAAATAACTTAACAAACAATGTAAAGTAGCGAGAACAGAACAAACACAATACGAATTCGGGTGTTGCAAAATTATTCGGACACCTGACCAGATATGACACTTATCGAGTAAAAAATATAAAACTCAATATCTAGTAGGCAGTCCTTTCTGCTTTAGAACTGCATGTAGTCTATTTGGCATACCATTCACAAGTTTGCGAGTGTATGCAACAATAATCTTGGCCCATTCTTAACGAAGCACGTCCTTCAGATGCGCCTTCGAGGTTATGCATATTTTTCGAACTTGTTTCTCTAGTTTATCACACATTTCGAACTTGCTTGTCTAGCTTATAACACATTTCTAACTTGTTTCTCTAGTTTATAACACATTTCGAACTTGTTTCTCTAGTTTATCCCACAAATGTTCAATGGGGTTCATATCTGGAGACTGGAGAGGGAGATGGAATGTCTTTGGGCAATTGTATAGTAACCACAGATTTACAATATGAGCTGTGTTTCGGGTAGAATTTGAATGTATCTACATTTTTCTGCCTTCTTCTTTAAATTATCTTTGAGAATTAGCAGGTAGAAGGGTTTGTTCATTGGCTGTTCAATGAACACCAACTCATCCACTCCAGACGCTGACATGCAGCCCTATACCATTACGCTCTCTCCTTTGTATTTTACTGACGGCTGCAAATTTTGTTCCTCCAGCTCGGTATTGTTTCTTCTCCACACCATTACCTTCCAATCAGAACAGAAGATATTGAACTTACTTTCATCAGAAAAAATCACGTAGTTCCACCAGTTGGCACCCATATACTGGTATTATTTTGCAAAACTAGTCTTTTCTTCCTCTTTGTTTTGTTGATATGAGGCTTTCTGCATGCTACGCGGCCATGAAAACTATTTCTTCTCAGGACTCTTCTAATTGTATCGGGACTCACGTCGATCCCCATTTATTCTCCAACCTCGGCAGCAATTTTTGAAGCTGATTGATTCTTTTTTACTGATCCTTTCGTTGATCCTTGATTCGTTGATCCTTTTTTTCGGACTATTGCGGATTCCCGTCTCTCTGAAAATGTCTTTGGACGTCCCGTGTTAGGGAGGAAAAAATAACTCTATCCTCAACCTTGTATCGCTTGATAATATAACATACTGTACTTTTTTCATTTACGACATCTCTGCAATTTTTCTGCAGCCTTTATCTTTTTCATAATGAAAAATTGCTAATTGCCGCTTTTCAAATGTTGTGTTCTTTCCTCTTTGACCCATTTTTCGTGTTGACAACGAATTATTGTAACTAACTGCCACGATAACGACTACAGTACTTAACACAACCCTCAGCACTAGCGCCACGTCTCATAGTGCTCACATTATTTCACAAATGTCGTACTGTCCGAATAATTTTGCTGGGGAAAATTTGGGTATGATTTTCATTGCGATTAATTATATCCGTTCTTTTGACATCAACTACACGCTTCATTGTGTTTTTCAGGTATGCATATATAGCTCCTTTTTCTTGTGTATTGTTGTGTACAAAATATGTTTTCATTTCGGAGCCATAGCCCGTTATATGTATTTCATTGGATCTGTCCGAATAATTCTGCTACTCACTGTATCTGTGTTTTTCGAATTTCTTATTGCCAATGTTAACTGCTCTTAGTTGGACTGTGCAAGGAAATTACTCTATTCAGTTTGCCATGATATTCCACTATATGCATCTGTCATCTATGCAGAATTCTACAGATGATATGGTGCTCCTATTTTTGTAAAGGAATTTACTTGTTGATCTAGGATGGCTCTGGTCAACGGCCATGGATGTGCTCGCATACATACCAGTACAAAAGACAGTCAGGTACAGTGTTAGATATCAGTACAATTCGTAAGCCTCAACTGCTGGCGATTAATCGGGTACGTTTTGTGCTGTTGCTTTCTGCTCTTGAGAAGATACCTTTGAGTAGATGAAAAGACACGCAAGCTCTATTCACGTCAGCGAGATAAGGTAGTGTTGAATTTAATAAATAAGATTAGAGATATTCTTCTTGTTGATCGTTCCGTCTCAGATATGAAAGATCCCTAAAAGCTAATACAGTTGGTGGACTAATCTGCTACAGAGGGGAAGCTTACCAGAACTTTACTCTCCAGTGAGAAAACGTATAGAAGATCAAGGAATTGAAATCCTCCAGTAAGCTTAATAAGAGTGTGCGATATGGCACTCTGTAGTGCATGTTGAATCGTGCGAGTCAAAGGGACTTTAGGGTTCTATAGCCTGAAGATTAGTGTGTTATATACCTAGCGTTATTAATATAGCATCTTAACGAAGTGAGTCAAAGTTGCAAAAGACACATCGTATTTTTTATAGACGCAAGTTTAACTCTCAGGCTAAACGAAAGTAATGGCATTATCTATTACTTTCTTTGGGCACCGAGACGAGGAAGTACTCGAACACTATTACTAAGGGAGAAAATATAGGGCTTCTCCTCCAAGATGTGGAAAGTGAGTCTAGCAAATTTTATATCTTTCAGGTGTACTAAATGAAAATCTCCAAATGTGACCTGACTGCAAAAAAAATTCTTTCAATTGTTAATTTTGTTTATGTCTGTGTTCTACACCTGTTTTACCAGGCCTGTATAACTTTTTTGTATCGCGAATCACAGCTTTAAACCCTAGCTTATAAATTCATTGTCCGGTCTTGTGACACAGGCAAAGAGGAGCGGGCTTGTGACTGCAGGTAATCACGTACCTAATAACCTAAAAATCTCCTAATAGAGTTTCAGGCCAATAATCTGCCTATGAATCCTAATAACCTTACGACTATAAGTGTAATAACTGTTACGGAAAATTGTTAAGCTTTCTATGCCTTCTGTGTGAAAAGCTGCTTGGAATAGTCGCAAATGAACAAGGTGCTGTGCAGTAAGTATAAAACCTAGGTCAACAACTATAAACCAACTGGAATTGGCGTCTAGTAGAGCTTTCATTCTAACGCCCTCTTGGATAAATATGTACATGGAGTTATGTATGTATAGAATATCCAAACACTCTTCTTTATTAAGAGTGTTAAACTTTACTTCCTTGTAGGAGAGTTGAAAACTAAACGGCAGTTACACAATTCTAAGCGTCCTTGCAGATGACCGAATCCTCGGAGTCAATCATCTGCTGTTGAACATCTTAACATATAAACAATCAAACGTTAACAATTGTTATTAACGTAATATTGAATAATACTTTAGTACACGAATGTGATATCTAAATTAATTGGTTTTTGGACAATATCTTACACGTGTCCTGCTACGGATTCGTTTTCTCTTCGGGTACCAAAGCAGCTCGTGTTAAAAGATTCCAAAATAACTAAACAGAAGAACACCACCATCATGGTTAATAGCTTCTCCTTACACCTTCATTTAAAGTTTCATAAGATCGTCTTCATGTCCATTTTTTTAGGCGGGGATGATATCACATAATAATAATCATAACTGATTGGATGCACAATTAATCCGTTGTCAATGACATATTGGTTTTTTACAGCCGTTGTTCGGTAACATCTATCAGATTATCTTCCGATCTGCCAAATCTACATGAATGCTCTTGGCAGAATACACAAAACCTTGAATACTGCATATCGGCTGTTTTACACGAACATGTGGCTCGTTCACAATCCTATCTTGCAGACACTTTTTATCTACAGGTAAGTAAGATTATCCGGCTGGAGTTGATGGTAGGCGTGTGGGTTTAGCCTTAGATCATTTCGCTCCTGAAGTTGGAGGTACTTCCGAATAGAATGCTACAAAGCTGCTGTGTTAGTATTGGGAAAATTGGCCATATTGCTGCTTTCTATCTATTTCCTTGATATATATGATATGGCTTATACCAGGGAGACATTTTTCCGTCTCCATACAGGTAAATAAAGAAATGTCCAAGCTAATCATTTGTCAGGATTCACATTTAATTGATTGAAGACCCTGACTATATGCAGTTTTTTTTCTTTGCATTGGAACTTGAAGGCAGCCAACTATTAACTCCTGAGTATAGCTGAGGTCGTGTCAAAGCCTGTTGCATCATGACAAAAGTGAAAGCAATCTTTTAATGACGCTAAAGTTTCAATAAATTTAATAATTTCGTAGAATTTCCTTTCAGTTCTGCTTGTATGTTGCTATAAGAGATTCAGAAACTGCTCATGAAATCTTCTACCAAGATTCTTAAAAGATCTGAATCACACCAACCAGCAGCAACAGATTTCCCGTTTCTAGTTTCTTCTAATACTCTTTTCCATTTACAACTGCTTTTGCTCGTTCGAAAGCCGTCTAGTACTAATCTCGAAGTTTCTCAAGAACTGTGATTGAATTGTCGTGGCTTCAATGGCATATTTAAGTACTATTGTATTTTAATTTATATCCATAATTGTAATTTATATCCTTAATATATAAGGTGAAAATAGAGTTTAGAATAAATTACATACCTACTTAACGCAGATTTGAGTTGCCATTTTTGGTCCACACCATTACGTGTAGAAGGACTCTTCTTTCTACGTGTGGGTTTTAAAACACCGGACAATAGAGTCTCTGCAATATTCACCGCAGTCGAATTGACATTCTTGCGCATTGATACATTATCACACAAGGAAAGTGGCATTAGCTCAACGTGTCGCTCTGATGATAAACTGATGCCCACAAAAATCCTGTAGAACTTATCGTAACAGTATTTGGGATTGAAGGATTATCTTCCTAACACTGTGTCTCACGTTGAGTTAATACCAAAGAAATTTTCGTGCCTTTCATTAAGCAGTGTTCGATAATCATATCACTTGGACTTTCGCTCAAGAAGGCCACTTATTCTGCGAATTGTGAATGTTCCTTAAGTATTTAATTTCTTGTAATCCACTGATACCGTAGGTTTTTCCAAGGTTTCCAACTGCTGAGTATAGTGATTTGCAAATTTTGCATAGAAACGATAACTAGCTGCGCGAGAAAACGGATGCATTAATTTAATGGCCTACAAATCAAGTTTCTAGTCCCGTGTTCGATCTAGTCTCTTTGGAAGAGCATCGATACGATTCTGACCTCTGAACTTTAACCAAATTTTACCAGTTCGGAAGAGGTCACCGTCTTAATTTTTAGATTTCCTCCATTTAGTTTTTGTCATGCAGTTTCAATTTCTTGTAAATGTTGCATATTGATTTCATCATCCAGACGTTGTTGTATAAGATCGCAGATCTTAGATTTTGTCATCTCCTCCGACGGTTGTTACTGTCTTTATAACCACATGGAAAGATCGCCGACCAAAGTCTAGAAATGAGTTCTCAATGACCTTAAGTAGACATAGCCAAGGACACGTGTTCCACCGTGTTAAAGACTTAAGCAGTCATCCCATTACAATATGCATTACATTACGTTATCCATATGAATTACATTACATTACATCGCATTACATCGCCGGACATAAGGCGGGATAAGGCGTTGAGCCATACCGGACACCTCGAAATAGAACCCTCGAATTATTGGCACGCCTGTTGTACACTAAACCACTAATTAATAATCGAACATCCCCGTCGATCTTCAAAATTATTTCTCTAACCATCGCTTCTCTTATTAATATTTCATTCAGAAATTGTAGAATACTATCACAATGAACTCAAGTGACATCTGTGCTAATGTACTCACTTTAAGTTTATTTCCGACGTTGCAGATGCATATTACATAAAGGTTCACCAGCTCAAGGAGTCTTCCCTATCGCAAGTGACCCATCAAATTTCCATCATTTTAACGCGCTTACTCTTTACTATACCTTATGAACTCACCGTGATATTCATTCTTTCTCAGCTAAAGACTTTTCATACCGCATATCAGTGGGTTTAAACAAGAGCCCAGCAAACCTAGGCCCAGTCCGGATAGATCTGAATTCTTTGCCCGGGACGACCCGACCCGGCCCGCCCGGTCCGAATATCGAGCAGTGCTGTAACCGGGCCAGGCACATTCCGGCCCGAATCGGGGAGACACCTTTCGGGCCGAACCGGGCCGGGCTCCTTTCTGGTCGAACCGGGCCGGGAACATATTGGGCCGAACCGGGCCGGACCGGCATTGCCCAAACTCTGTGAGAGTCGGATTGGAAACTAATGTTGGCAGCCTGTGTTAATCGTAATGTGTTTCTGAAATTAACTGTTAATTCAAAACTGTAATGAACTGAATTGCTACTACCCTTATTATTACTACTACTGCTACTGCTATTATTATTATTATTACTCATACTATTATTACTATTACTACTACTAATACTTCTGCTACAATAACTGCTACGACTTCGCTTCAGAGTTGACATGTATGTTGGTACATACTTTTCAATCTAAGTACAGAAAAAATCAAAGAAATACTAGTTATAATCAGACTGTGTAGAATGCGAACAGAACCTTGACGAGGGGCAACGGTGGCTCAGTAGGTAAAGCACTCATATCTAATGCTAGAGGTCGTCGGATCGTTCCTTCCTCGTGTTATGTGAGCTTCCTCGTGTGTAAACACCAAGAGAGTGGCAGTTTTCGGATTAGCCCTTTTTCGTCCACTGTATTCATTCCACCAACTCTTGAACCGTTATTTCCTAAAGAACATACTAGAAAGTTGGGACTTGGGAGTTTTTTTCCCTCAAAACTATGGAACCCTAATATACAGAAATACTCACTCTTGTATGAGCGTACTCAAAATAAGCTTTTAAGGTTTCTTACACTTAGGAAACCAAAATTCTACCCGAAATTTCAAACCTACATTAATTTTGTTGAAAATTTTAAATTTGAAACGTTAGAACTAAGAAGAAGAAATATTGATTTATCACTTATACACAAGCTCTTTCATGGCAAAATAGACTATCCTGATCTTAACTACCAAATATGTATCTACGTACCATCGACTAAATTGCGCACTGCATCGAAAAATATATTTTTTTTACAGCAAAAACAAACGTCTTAAGCAGATCTTTTATATGGAGAATTAGTGCAACCTACTACAAGTTAGTTAAAGAAAATTCCAACCTTTATGTACTGGCAATGGCTGTAGGTAGTTTTAAGAATTCTATTATTTATGTAAGGCGAATGTAATTATTACCAATCGTTTTATTACCCTATATAATCTTAATAACGTATATACTAAGTAACACTGCAATTAGGCCTGTGCCTGATGCCAATATATCAATAAATCAATTTCTCCGTTCCTGAGCTATATAGCCTGTAGTACTAAAAGCTCTTTCAGTAGACACAGTAGAAGCAGGGATGACGAGATACTGACTTGCTAATTTACACAATTTTGGTAATGTTTGTTCTGGTTGCTTCCACCACTGCAGTATATCTAGTTCTACTACACATGATGACATGTTGTGACACCAAACGTAAAAAACATAAGTATTAATTAATCAGTGATAACGAAGCAATGCTATACTTCCCGTTTAATGGAACTACAATACTATTTGAGAGTGCTTCCTGCTGAAGAAATCTACTTATCTCCCTTAACGCACTCACCTTGTTCTTGTTCGTTAGCCTAATAGAAACTGTTTAGTCCATTGATTTGTGTTCTTACGGATAAAATATTTATAGAAAATCTCCTGTGTTAATACTCGAGGCTATCAAGTATCCACTTAATTAGCATCCTTCTGCTTACTTCGGCTTACATACAGAGCTGTGTAGGATTCACTAAGTTCCGGTCTAACATTAATAACTTTTTCACGAATGCATAATAATAAAAACTTCATATGGAACCCACTATATTCTAACTTCCGAAGCTGCCATATTTTGGGACTGAGACTGGTGATCTGATAGAAGAGAGAAATATAAAATCGACTTTAGGTTCTTTTGAGAACTTCCCTTAGACTGTTAGGTAAAAAATATTTACGGTAGTCCTGTATTCGCTACCAAATTAGTAACACTGGTCATCACAAAGCAAAAAAACTGTGGGCTAATCAAATTATCTCTTCATATAATCTCATTATATGCTTTGATTAGTAACTAAGTGCTACACATTTCATAGAGAAGAAAAGGTAATTTATTTCAGATGTCTGTTGATGGAAATTCTCTATAACCAAGTTCTTGAATGTAAAAGTAATATTATATCACGGTAGCATTTCTTGATAAGATTATCGTATCACATTTCTTCACTCTGACATCCACTTACCCTCTAATGCCATACACTCATGTTCTTGGTGTGTCAATGCCGTCTCGATTTCTTATTCTCAAACAACGTTTGGATAGTTATTCATCTTGTGAAAGCATCGCTATAACGATTGAGTAATGGTTGGATTCACAACTCTTCTTTTGATATTGTAATATCCTATGTGATGTCGTAAACAAGCATTTCCACGCTTCAATGTTTACAAACAACACCACATGGTTCGGCAAGAGGATCTTCCACCAGAGGGACCTGCTATCACCTGCAGACGACGTTTAGCCCCTCCTACGGAGCAGAAGACAAAATCGAAGCAGAAGCGCCACCGCCACCCAAGGGACGCTATAAATTGAGCAGAAGAATCCAGCTCAGTACCAGTTTTCTGGTGACCCTCCTACTGTCTGCTTCGGGACTTTAGGAGTAACCTATCCCAGGGCCTCTAGTCTGCTACGGGACTACGCCTATCCTTTCTCCTGGCTTTGCCTGCTTCGGGGCTCTGTCTGGGAATCCAAACCTCAGCCACTTTGCGTGCTTCGGGCCTCTGTTGGCCATCTAACCTACCCACTGCTTGCTTCGGAGCTTTGGGAACCTAATTCCACTCCACTTTGCCTGCTTCGGGGCTCTGTTGGAGATCCTGTCTGCGACCTTACGGTCAAAGACTACCTTTCACTTACCCTTTTAAAGTAGAATACAAATTGTATAGTATTTTTGTACAAATACTCTTATAGTGGATTTTTATAATAAAACTGGTAGTGGGAGTCGATTCCGGACACTCTTTTTATTAACTGCTTTAACTCTTCCTTATATGAGACGAAATTACACAAAGTTTTACAAGGCTTGACCGACTCAGAATAAGCTCTGAATACTCCCCTACCGGACAGTATTTTTATTAATCGGAAGTGGACATTTTTTCTTTGGAAGGTATGTGAATTTTAAGTGTTAGTGCTTTTAGTGAACTGAATTTTGTTTATGCCTCAAACTAGAACTGGTAAAAACACTTTTCCAGAAAACAATTTTAACATGGAGCAGAATTCGCGCCCTTCTTTTAATATACCACACCTCACTAAGTATTCGGGACACGTTACGGAGGACCCCGATAGATTTTTTATGCTCTTTGACCATCTGGCACTATTACATTCATGGAATGAACAGAAAAAGAAAGAACTATTACCTATGTACTTACAAGACGTAGCACTTGACTTAGTCCTACAGTTAAAGGCCCAGAATCAGTTAGACGCGCTTAATTATGAACAATTAAAAAACAAATTAGTTGCACTGAGTAGACCAAGATTACCGGCATACCGGGCGGAATTTGAAATTTTTCAAGTCCAACAAGGTGAAAACGAGCCAGTAGATGCTTATTTTCTCAGAAAATTAAGGGTCATTAGACAAGTTCTGCCTCAGGCCACCGAGGAGCAAAAATAAATCATTTATCCTTAGGTTTAAAGAAAACTTTTTTGCAAAAGATAGCGTTAGAAACATTTACAACTGTTCACGCCTTACAAACGCATTTACACAACCTCGAGAAAGCAAATGACCTAATGAAGAAACGAGATTACGTGGAATTACAACAGGCATTCTATTCACTCTGCGATCAGAGTTCACCAGTCAGCAGTTTACATTCATCAGCAATCGCTGGCGCTTCCTTCCCTGTGCATCAACAACAACTGACCTATCCAATATGTAACCCAACACCTAGTTGGAATCAATACCAGCAACCAGCTTCAGTTTTTCCTACACCTTCAGCACCACAGCTACAGGGTGCATCACAAAATCAGATAATTCCAAATCCTTCCCCCCAAGTTGCTAATCCGAATCCCCCTCCCGAACCCCCCGCGCCTAGCACATCTAGTAATTCCAGTGCAAACTATACATTAGATTTCACTAAATTAGCAAATCAAATGGCTGAACTATCTCTTCTTGTAGCTCAAAATGCCATTAAGAACTCACAATTTAGGAGAGGTGGACGTAATAATTATAGGTCGAAAAATACAAATAATGGAAATCAAAATCGGCAGAGAAATGGAAATAAGAACAATCTAAAAATAATAATAAAAATAATAATAGTAATCCTAGGCCGGAAACAGTTACGGTATGCGGTACGTGCTATAAGAAAGGTCATTCTTCCAGTACATGTTATAAGAACAATCAGCAGGGAAACGCCTAGGGGGGCCCCAGGACAAACCCTCTCAAGAACATGTTCTGAGGGCCGAGAACCAGGAAAGAAGTGAAGATCAAAAATTGGCAAATACATCACTTTATGCAGTGACTCCGTTATCAGATAGAAGGGAGAACATTAAAATGTTAAATCAGGATCATAAATTATTAATTAATGTAACAATTAATAAAGAAAAGTATCCTGTAATCATAGACACTGGCAGTTCATTGAGTCTTTGGCCTAAAAATTGGCTTCCACCAAACACAAAATTGATTCCTTTTAGCACTAATCTACGAGGAATTGAGAATTCTGTCGTAAATTTACGCTATATAGCTTTCATTACATTTAGAATTGGCTCAACAACATTTTCTCATTATTTCAGAATTTTAGAGCATGGAGATTTTTGCCTTTATTCGGTGAAGACATTCTAAATCGATTACAGACCAAAATTGACTTAAAGAATAACATGTTGTCAGTATACAAGAAACCACGGCCTCCGCAGTATCCAATTGAAATTGATACCCAGGAAAAATTATCTGCTAACGCTATGCTTACAATAAAACAGCACAAGTCGGCGGATGTTTTTACAACTCGGAAGGTTACCATACCAGCCAGGTCACATTTCTTTTTACCAATTAGTGTCAAGAATCGGCAAAAAAATAATAAATATTTTTTCATCTCTCCATTAGAAAATTTGCTGGACAAATACGGACTACAAACGTTACCTACTAAGGTACCTAAGAATAATTTGACTTTATTAATATCAAATCCTACTAGTAGACCGGTAACGTTAATAAAGAGCACCCCAATTGCTTACGTAGAAGAGAATCTTCAAGAAGTAGATTTACAGGGTAATTGTCAAGATAATGGCCATGATGACGAAACTTTTTACAGATCAGACAAAGAAATTCAGGATCGATTAGAAGAAACAAAATCATTTTTTGATATTAATTTGTTTGACATAAACCCGGATTTATCAGAAGAAAAAAAGAAAGCCGTACAAGATTTACTCTTTAAATATAGAGATGTTTTTTCCTACACACTAACAGACATTGGATATTTCGGAGGTTATATACATAAAATACGGATAGACAAAGGATCATCCTTCCATCAAAGATCTCCTCCGGTTCCATTAGCAGTAAGACCTCAAATTGACTTACAAATTAAGCAACTCTTAGACGCAAATATTATCAAGGAAACTAGCGATAGTTCGTTTTCATCGCCATTGCTCATTGTGAAGAAGCCAGGGACTTCGGAATTCAGGTTAGTCTTGAACCTCAAGGCTTGTAATAAGTTCTCACATTACCTAAGTATACCATTTCAAAATACGGAGGATATTCTACACGTTTTAAGAGGAAAAAACTCCATATCCACAATCGACATAAAATCCTCCTATTTCCAGCTATTGTTGCATCCCAAAAGCCAAAAATACATGACTTTTGAGGTCAACCATACTAGAAAGGCATATAAATTCCAGAGGTGTACCATGGGTATCTCCAGTTCCGCCGCCGGACTCAGTATAGCTGTACGCATGCTTTTAGAGGGCCTACCACCCCGTATAACTGCCTTCGCTGATGATTTGGTCATAGGAAGTAAAAATTGGAAACAACAATTATCGGATTTAGAATTACTTTTCAAAAGATTAAGAAAGCATGATTTTCGTGGCAGTCCAAAGAAGACCCACTTACTATACACAGAATTGGACGTTTTAAGCTTCACAGTTAGTGGGAAAGAAATCAAGATTTCACCCAAAATCGCTAACAAGATTCGAAATTTTAAGAAACCAACTACTAAAAGAACTCTGAAAAGCTTTTTAGGATTATGTTCTTATTTAAGAGCACATATCAAAAATTTCTCAGAAAAAATAGAACCATTTCAGTGCCTTTTAGACAAGAATTCAAAATTTAAATGGACCTCTCAGCATGACGAATTATTTGAGAAACTTAAGACTGACATCATACACGCGCCATCTTTGTTTCACTTCGATCCCTCACTGGAAATACGTGTGTATACCGACGCTTCCTCTATCTCCGCAGGAGGCTTATTAGCATGCTATAACCATAAAACGAAACAAGAGCGTGTTGTTGCCTATGCTAGTAGACGTTTTACACCAAGTGAAAGGAAAGCATTCACTTGGCAAAAAGAGCTGTACGCCTTAATTTATGTTTTGAGAAAATTTAGATACTTCCTACTAAATAGAAGATTTAAATTATTTATAGACGCCAAATGCCTGACATCTCTCACAACACAAGCGGACAAAGTTGGGAAATTTAGTCGCTACCGAATATTCTTAGCAGACTATAATTTCGAAATACAACACATTAAAAGTCAATTACACCCAGCGGACATTTTCAGTCGTTTAGAAGATAAACAGGAGATTAAACAGGGAGAAAAACAAGAAATTGACAATTTCTCGGACACGGAAGATGCTAAAGTATTTGCATCCCATTCTTTAGACACTACTCTCCAAATTGAACAACCTATAATCCTACCAAATTTAGCAGAAGAACAAAGGAAAGATTCTCTGACATTATTACTGTTTTGGAAAATAAGGAACCTAATAAGTTGTCTACTTTTCGAGCCGCAAAATATTTTTCTCTAAAGGACGGGATATTATACAGAACACAGAAGCATCCCCAATTAGGATTGTTATATCTACTTTGTGTGCCGAAATCTTTATTAAGTAAGTGGTTTGATGCCTTGCACAATAACCCAATGGCACCACACTTTGGATATACCAAAACATATCATTCGGCGCTTAGGAAATACTACTTTCCTAATATGAAAGCGTACATTGCCAACAGAATTAAAACATGCATTTCCTGTCAGAAACTCAAGAAATTACCAGTTAAACCAGCAGGTCAATTACTCCATCACCCACCTAAGCCGATCGCAACAGCTTGGCAATATGATTCTATTGGAAAAATAACAGTGGGAAATTGACAATTTAAACACATACTAGTGGCCATAGAAATGTCCACAAGATATTGTGTGACCAAGGTTGTGGACAACATAACAGCGGAAGAAATTGAACAATTTCTCATATATGACATCATACTCAAATTTGGACCTTTTTCATATTTATATCTGGATAGACATCCAGTACATAGCGCTAAGAGGCTGCAAAATTTGGCAAAATGCTATAACTTTGAATTTAAATTTTGCCCCGCATACGACCATAAAAACCTAGGCGTAGTGGAAACATTCCACAAGACAATACAGAATGCACTTAAATTTTTCGTGCAAGAAAACCAAAATCTTTGGCCGAAGCTGATACCATATATTACATTCGCTATTAATACATTTGTGCAAGCCGGAACTAAATATTCTGCTTTTTTCCTCATGTATGGATATGAACCTAAGACCATCGCTGATATTGCCTTAGCGTCAACTCCAACATTATGTGTCAACAAGGAACATTTGAATAAAATACGTGAGAGTGTACAGAATAACTTGATCCCTAGCTATAAGAAGCAGAAAAAGTATTTCGATAGCAGACACCGACAAACTCAATTTGAAAGGGGACAA
This sequence comes from Thermobia domestica, assembly GCF_964235325.1. Lineage (NCBI taxonomy): Eukaryota > Metazoa > Arthropoda > Insecta > Zygentoma > Lepismatidae > Thermobia > Thermobia domestica. The sequence continues at coordinate 147,157,846 of NC_137469.1, forward strand.
AAAGTACTAGTCTACTTTCCTAATCAGCTAATAGGAGTGCAGGAAAGTTTTTCAGCTTCCTATGTTGGACCCGTTCAAATCCTGGATAGACTGAATCCTAACCTTTATAAGATAGAATTTCCAAATTCTTTTCGGAAGAAAATACAAGAAATCTCAATAGACCGAATCAAGCCATTTTATCAAGAATTACAAGACATAGAACAGGATAAATAAGTTTTTTTTATTCTCTACACGAAAAAAAAAAGTGCAGTACTCACACTAGGAAGAAATAAATACAAAGACGACTTCAACAGATAAAAACACTTTTCATAACAACACAAACATTCATTTCCTCTTTGTTTTATAAAAAGCTGAATCATTATTCTGCAACTGAATGAAAAAAAGAAAAAAAAGTGCTGAGATCTGCATTTTCGCATTTAAAAGGCAACTGATCTTTTACAAGGACAGCTAACATAATTCTACATTTTCATTGATATTTTTTTCTTTTCCTCTGTGAACTACATATTGTCACTGACATTATGCAACTTGAATATTGTACAGGACGTTTCAAAAGTTATGACCACTTCTACATTATACAGGATGATCAGGAATTCAGGACCATTATTACTATTGTCATCGACATTTAAAATTGGATTGTATATGTATCTTCAACTCAAATACTTTATAAAGCATTAATATCTTAAAAAAGGATATATATATATATATATAACGTAATATAATATACTAAAGTGACAGTACAAAGTACTTACCTAATACACGCTGAATTTCACCCTTCTTTTGCCACTTTCATCCACCCTCTTTTCAAACCGAACACTCACTTCACCGTTCCTCTCCAACACTTCTAAATACGTCTCAGCTATAGTCCTAACCTGCTTCCACAACTTATCACCCTTGACCTTATCTAAATACCTATACGCTTTTACAATCCTTTTCCTGTCTTGTCCCAACACACCTTTATCTTTTAAGTACTGATGGATAGATTTTAGCACCTCACTGGTCATACGCATCTTTCTAAACTAAATGGCACGTATTGCTTTATTGCTATACAATATAATTTTGCTATTCAGCATTATTTTCTTTTCTTTCTAGGAAGAACACGTACAATTGAAGAATGGTGATCACTTTAGTTTACTTCCTCATTCTGCCTACGGCTGGTGTTAAAGGCAATGAACTTGTATTCGCACAATATGGGATTTCTATAGCTAAGTTCAAGCCCATAATTAGTTACGACAATATAGAATTCTTACCTTATAGGCTCCATTTAGACTTTTCGGCAGTACACCTACCGAATGATTCTTGTACTGGATATGAACAAATAGTATCACTTATGCATGATAAAGAGCGTCAATTCATTAATAAAATTGAAGATGTCATACCCTGCGATTTTAAAACAGGGTGTTCCAAAAGACCGCGACGAATGATCTTTAACTTATTACTTATAATTCCGTGTCTAATTGTAATATATATCCTTAAGACATAAGTTGAAAATAGCGCTTAACATAATTTATATACGTACTGTACTTAAAGCAGATTTTACTTGCCATTTTTCGTTTACACCACTGCGTGTAGAAAAACTCTTCCTTCTACGTGTTAGTTTTAATTCTCAGTACAACAAAGACATGTTACATTGAACGCAGTCGAATTGACATTCTTGTGCAATGAGATATTATCACACATGGAAGGTGGCATTAGCTCAACCTGACGCTGAGATGACAAAGCGTCTAATCAAAACCAGGGATTCCATCTGTTGAGTATAGTGATGTGCAAATTTTTCATAGAAAAGAAGACCAGCTGCTTGAGAAAACGGAAGCATTAATTTAATAGCCTTCAAATAAAATTTCTAGTTTCCTGTTCAATCTAGTCCGTTTGGATGATTTGCAATAGGATTAAGACCTTCTCTATATACACTAGCCAAATTTTGCCGGTTCGGATAAGGTCACCGCCTTAATTTAGGGTTCCCTAATATGGTTTTTGTCATGCAGTTTCATTTTCTAGTAAATGTTGCATATTGATTTCCGCATCCAGACATTGTTCAATAAGATCCAAGATCCTAGATTTAGGAATTTCCTCCGAGGATTGTGAATGTTTCCATAAACACATGTAAGTTTCGCCGAGCTAAGTCTAGAAGTCAATTCTCAATGATGATGAACAGGCATGGACATTCAGAATTTTCACTAATGTTATCATAGTGTACAGGATACCCGAAAGTTCGTCTATACCATTTCCTGACATAATGTATCCAATCATGCCTACAAATTACTGAAGTGGAAACCTCCTAAGGGCGGTACAAGTTTGAACAGTTCAAAAATTTCTTCATCTTCAGGTACGAATTGAGACCTTTCCAGTATAATGGCTGATCTAATGTGATTACACAAGTCAAGTACTTGGTTCACTTTTCTTGCACATATTTAGTGTATGCGAAAAAGAAGAATATATGGTATTAGTACTAGTTGTCAAATATTGAAGAAATAAAAAGGCACTACACTGCTTATATGAAAAGGAGAGGTATGTACCTCACCATTGCACAATCGTTGAGGCGAAACTTTCACAAGTTGAATAGCTATCTAAAAGTTGTTTGAGAATAGGAAATCGAGACGCGAGATGCGAGTGAAGATTTGAGTAAATCTTCCAAATAAGACAGCATTGACACACCAAGAACATGAGTGTATATCGTTAGAGGGAAGGAGGATGTCAGAATGACGAAATGTGATACGATATTCTTATCAAGACAACGCTACACTGATCTCATTAAATAAGTTGGATATGGAGAATTTTCAAGAAACTTCTGAAATTAATGACTTTTTCTATTCTATGAAATATGTGGCACTTAGTTACTAATCAAAGCATACAGTGAGCTTTCTGAAAAGATTGCTTTGTGATGACCAGTGTTACAAAGTTGGCAGCGAACACATGACTGAGTATACCGTAAATATTTTCTACCTAACCGTGTAAGAGAAGATCTCAAAAGAATCTAAAATCGATTCTTTTTTTCGCTCATCAATCTTTTTGGGTCTCTGGCCCAAAGTAAAGCATCTCTTTTGAGGTTAGAATATAATGTCATCCATAGCAAGTTTTACAGGATACAATCGGGAAAATATAATTAATGATATACCGGAACCTAGTGACTCCTACACAAATAAGTATGTTAACTCTAGTAACCATCAAGGACGCTAATTAAATACCTATTTAATAGCCTCGAGTGTTAACACACAGGAGACTTTCTATAAATAATATATCCGTTAGAACACAATTAGTTGGATTAAAAAGCTTTCATCAGGCTAAAGAACAAAAACTAGGTGAAAGCATTGTGGGTTTCAGAATAACAATTAAGAAATAGGTGAGATCGAAATGAGTCCTAAGTAGATTTCTTAATCAGAAAAACTCTCAAATAATTTTGTAGTTGAATATAGACGGAAAGTATAGCTATTGCTTGAATATCATTGATGAATTAATACTTGTTTTTTACATTTGGTATCCCAACATTTTTCAATTCCAAGGGCCCACCTAAAACAAAACGCTGTTTGTTCCCAAAGCTATACGTCTTTGATACCCTCTTCTTAAAAAGGCAGAAGTAAATCCACGGATTTTTACATGGTATGCCATTGTATAATGTGAGTTAGAGAGCTCTAAAAGCACTATTGCTTCGTCTTAACACCTAGGTACACAACACAAGATTTTACGGCTTCGGATTCATTGTTGACTTCCTTTACTAGCTTTTAGCCATTACGAATTAAGGAATAGATGCCGATGTCCACTGCTGACTTCTAAATTTCAGAGCATTGTAATAAGGACGTAACCCAGCATAATCCGTTTAGCCTCCATGCGAAACCCTCGAATTATTGGTGCGCTTCTTGCACTCTAAACCACTAATTAAATATCGAACATCCCGTTCGTACTCAAAATTATTTCTTTAATCACCGCATTACTTAGAGATCGATTTAATCTCTTATCAATATCTCTTTTCACACATTGTAGAATACTTTTACAATAAAGAAAAAGCTCACTGTGATATTCATTCTTTCTCAGCTAAAGATTTCTTGCTCAGCACGTCACAGGGTTTAAACTCGAATATTTCGAATTAGCAAATCTTAAGAACAATATGAGCTGCTTTACTTATCCCTTTTCAATCCGCCCTCTGACATCGGTTGTACTGCATGCAAACTCATTCCACTCGTTCTAACAAAGTATCATGGCGTATCTGGACATCTGCTGTTATTATCATTTTACCTAAATGCATCTTGATATCTACAATTAGTAATACCATTATTTCTGCAGAAAACCACAATCGGCAGCCTTGTAGATGAACCTTAAATCTTTTGCCCAATGAAAGTAATTTTTCATCAGATTTTATTCAATTACAGCTTGTAAGTTGCAATTGAAATATCCTAATCTCACTGCGCTTCTTATCTTATATTACTATGTCTGGTTGATTGTAGTGCATGCTAACTGATTGCATTATTTTTTCATAAGAGAACAACACGTATCTCAACATTTCTTCTTACTATAATATATGAATGTTTCTTTATCTTGGTAACACAATGTTATCTGAAAACAGTCTGAAGTAAAGATCTATCGACTTTATCCTTGCCAATGTTACGGCTCTTAGCTGGACTGTGCAACGATTGTACTCTGCAGTTCTACAGACTATTTGGTGCCTCTATTTTTGTAAAAAAAATTTACTTGATCTTGGATGGCTCTGGTCAACGGCCATGGATATGCTCGCATACATACCAGGCCAAATGACAGTCTGGTTCAGTGTTAGAGATGACTACACTTCGTAAGCCTCAAATGCTGCGATTAATCGGGTACATTTTGTGGTGTAGCTTTCTGCTCTTAAAAAGATACCTTTGAGTCCATGGACAGGACTCGCATACTCTATTCACGTCTGCTAAATGGAGTGGTGTTCAATTTAATAAATATGATTACAGAAATTCTTCTTGTTAATCATTCCGTCTCAGATATGAAATGTGTCAAAAACCTAATACAGTTGGTTAACTAATCTGCTACAGGGGGAAGCTTAGCAGAACTTTCCTCATCGGAGAGAAAGCGTTTAAAAGTTCGAGAAATTCAAATCCTCCAATAAAAAGTGACTGCTACATAGGATTGTGAACGAACCACATGTAAGTTTAAAAGAGTTCTACATTCTGAATAGATAGTTCATTTACAAATGGCAGATCGGAAGACCATATGATTTAGATGCTGACGAACAACAGTTGTAGAAAACCAATATGTCATTGACAACGGCTTAATTGTTGATCCTATCAGGTATGATTATTATTTCGTAACTACGTCGCCGCCTGATAGACCCAAAAAAAATGGACACGAAGGTGATCTTGATGAAACTTTAATTGAAAAGGTGAGGACTATTAAAAGATGATGAAGGTGGTTTATTGTTTACTTTACATATTTTGGAATCCTTTAACACGAGCTGCTTTTGTACCCGAAGAGAAAACGAAACTGTAGCAGGACACATATAAGTTAACGAGCAAAAACCAATTCATTTAGATATCACATTCGCATACTACAGTATCATTCAATTGTACGTTTATAACAATTGTTTATTGTTTGATTGTTCATATTTAAAGATGTTCAACTGCAGATGATTGACTCCGAGGATTCTGCCATCTGCAAAGACACTTAAAATTATGTAACTGCCGTTTAGTTTTCGAAACTCCTACAAGGAAGTAAATTTTAAAACATTTAATAAAGAACGAAGTTTGGATTTTCCGTACATGCAAAGAATCCATGAACATTTTTATCTTAGACTGGGTCGTAAGAATGAAAGCTCTACTACACGTCTTTCACAATTGGATTCAACTTATTGCACTAGTATTTATACGACATAAGGATTATCAATCCTTACTGCTAAGCACCATTTTCCTTTGCGACTGTTCCAAGCTACTTTCCAGACGGAAGCCCACGAAGCTTAACAATTTTCTGTAACACTTATACTAGACTTATGGTCGTAAGCTTGTAAAGGATTCAAATGCAGGTTATTGGTCTGAAATTCTAGTAGGGGATTCTTAGGAAAATAGGTGCGTGATTATCTTGTAGAACAAGGCCCGCTTCTCCTAGCCTGTGAGACAAGTCCGGCCGATGAATTAATAAAGCTAGCGGTGCAAAGCACTGATTCGCGATACAAAGAAGTTCTACAGGATTGGTAGAAGAGGTGTGGATCAGAGACATCAACAAAATTATCAGGTGACAGATTTTTTTGGTACTTAGGTTACATTGGGAGATTTTCAGTCAAGCACTCCTGAAAGATATAAAACTTTCTAGGCTCGCATCCCATATCTTGAGTCACAAGCCCTGAATATTCACCCATGGGAATAGTGTTCGAGAACTTGATCGTCTCAGTGGCCAAATTAAGTAGTACAGACTGCGATAAATTTTTGATTAGCCTGAAAGTTAAACATGCGTTAATAAAAAATATCGAAGCGTTTTTTGCAACCTTGTCATATCAAAATCCTATATGGATAACGCTACGTATCTCTCACACTAATCTTTAGTCTATAGAATCCTAAAGTCTTTCTGGCTCGCATGGTTAATCTTGCACCACAGAATGCCTTATCGCACAGTCTTATTAAGCATATTGCAGGATTTGAATATCTCAATTTTCTCAACGTTTTCTCACCGGTAAGTAAATTCGGTTCGTGTTACTATTCGGTTCAAAATCTCTTATCGTCGCGAATTCTGTCGAGGAAGCTTAAAATCTATGAAACTTAAAAGCTTAAAATCTATGAAACGATAATCATGCCTGTTGTTTTGTATGGCTGCGAAACATGGCCACTTACTCTGAGGGAAGAACATAGACTGAAAGTATTTGAGAACAAGATTATGAGACGAATATTCGGACCCAAGAGGAACGGGAATGGGGAATGGCGGAAACTTCATAATTTATATGGTTTACCCAACATTGTTAGGGTCGTCAAGTCTAGGAGGCTTAGGTGGGCGGGTCATGTAGCTAGAATGGAAGAAAGTAGAAACGCTTTCAAAGTCTTGATTGGAATATCAATCGGAAAACGACCATTAGGAAGACCTAGGCGCAGATGGGAGGACAATATTAAAATGGATCTCGCAGAGATTGGAATACAAAGTAGAAACTGGATGCAGTTAGCTAAGGATAGAAGTCAGTGGAGAGCTTTTGTGTGGCCGGGTTCCTTAGGCCACAGAGTTAGTTAGTTAATAAATTCTGGTAAGCTTCCGCCCTGTAGCAGACTAGTACACCAAATGGATCAGCTTTTCGATACCTTTCATATCGGAGACGGAATGATCAACAAGAAGAATTTCTGTAATCTTATTTATTAAATTCAACACTAGCTCATCTAGCATTTGTGAATAGAGCTTGCGTGTCCTTTCACGACTGAAAGTAGTCCTCTCAAAAGCAGAAAACTACTCTAGGTTCCGGTCTATCATTAATATTATTTTCACGATTGCATAATGAAGAAACTTGCTATGTAACCCATTAGATTCTAACCTCCGAAGCAGCCTTACTTTGGGTCTGAGACCGGTGATCTGATCGATGAGACAAATAAAAAATCGATTTTAGGTGTTTTTGAGATTTTCCCGTAGACGGTTAGGTGGAAATGATTGGACGGTCCTGTGTTCGCTACCAACTTAATAACACTGGTCATCACAAAGCAACCAAACTTTGAGCTAATCAAATTTTCTTTTCATATAATCTCATTGTGTGCTTTGATTAGTAACTAAGTGACACACATTTCATAGAGAAGAAAAGGTCATTTATTTCAGATGTCTGTTGATGAAAGTTCTCCATGTCCAAGTTATTGAATGTAAAATTAATCTTATATCACGGAAGCATTGTCTTGATAAGAATATCGTGTCACATTTCTTCACTCTTACATCCACTTTATCTCTAATGCTATACACTCATGTTCTTGGTGTATCAATGCTGTGTTACTCGGAAGATTTAATCAAATCTTTACTCGCGTCTCGATTTCCTATTCTCAAACAACCTTTTGATAGTTATTCATCTTGTGAATGCCTCGCCACAACGATTGTGTAATGGTGAGATACACACCTCTGCGTTTGATATATGCAGTGTGGTTCCTCTGAATTTCTTCAATATTACAACATCAAATACTAATACTATATATTCTAGCCTTCTGCATACAGTAAAGAAGTGCACGAAAATAGAAGAAAGCACATGCGTTATGACATTAGATTAGCCATTATACTGGAAAGATGTTCAATACGTACCACAGCTGAAGAAATTTCTGAACGGTCCATACTTCTAACGCTTTGATGAGGTTTGCAGTTAAGTAATTTCTAAGCACGATTGGATACACCAAGTCAGGATATGCTGGAGAAGAACTTTGGTTAACATTGGTTAACTTTGGTTAACAAGAGCCGTTAACATTGGTAAGAATAAACACACTGATATGTGCATACAACATTGTATTACAAAGTTACAAAAACATTCATATATTCTATTAAGAGGAGATGTCGAGATACGTGTTGTTTTCTTATCAAAAAGAATGCAATCAGTTATCATGCTCTACATCAATCAGACATAGAAGCGTAGTGTGATTAGGATATTTCAGTAGCAACTTACAGGCTGTAATTGATAAAATCTGTCGAAAAATTACTTTCATATGGCAAAAAAATTAAGGTTCATCTACAGGGTTGTCGACTGTGGCTTTCTACGGAAATAAGGCTATTACTAATTCTAGATATCAGGATGAATTTAGTTAAAAAGATAATAACAGTAGATGTAGAGATCCGCCATGATAGTTGCATTAGAACGAGTGGAGTTAGTTTGCATGCAATACAACCGAAGTGAGCTTGCGGGTTGAAATGGAAAAAGTACATCAGCCCAAATTGTTCTTGACAAGTTGATGGGTCACGTCACAAGTTCCCCACGTCACAAGTTTCAAACTCGAATATTTCGAATTTGCAAATCCTAAGGACAATGTCTGCTGTCGTACTTTTCCCATTTCAACGCACGCTCTCTCGTCGGTTGTATTGCATGCAAACTGATTCTACTCTTTCTAATACAAGTATCATTGCGGATCATGACATCTACTGTTATTATCTTTTTATCTAAATGCATCCTAATATCTACAATTAGTAGCATAATTTCTGCAGAAAACCACAGTCAGCAACATTGTAGATAAACCTTAAATCATTTGCCTCATGAAAGTTATTTTTCAACAAATTTTAGAGAATTACAGTGTGCAAGTTGCAATTGAAAAATCCCTATCTCACTACGCTTTTATCCAATATTGCTATGTATGGTTGGTTGTAGTGCATGCTAACTGCTTGCATTCGTTATGATAAGAGAACAACACGTATCATGACATTTCCTCTAAATAAAATATTAATATAATCTTTCTATAATTTGGTAAAGAAATGTTCTCTGAAAACAGTCTGAAGATAAGATCTAAGCACATATCTTTGTTTTTCGACTTTCTTCTTGCCAATCTTAACTGCTCAAACTGGACTGTGCAAGGGAATGTGCTCTAGGATGTATGCCATGATATTTCTCTATATACAGCTATCATCTATGCAGAATTCTACAGACGATTTGGTGCTTCAATTTTTGTAAAGGAATTTACTTTGTGATCTAGGATGGCTCTGGTCAACAGCCATGGGTATGCATGCATACAACCAGGCCAAGAGACAGTCAGGTACAGTGTTATATAACAGTACAATTTTTAAGCCTCAATTGCTGGCGATTAATCTAGTACAATTTGTGGACTAGCTTTCTGCTCATGAGAAGATAGCTTTGATTAGATGGACAGAACGCGGAAGCTCTATTCATGTCAGCGAGATAAGGTAGTTTTGAATTTAATAAATAAGATTACAGAAATAATTGTTTTTGATCATTCCGTCTCTGTTATGAAAGGTGTTAAAAAGCTAATACAGTTGGTGCACTAATCTGCTACAGAGCCTTACCAGAACTTTACTCACCGGTGAGAAAACATTTAGATGGAGAAATTAAAATCCTCCAGAAAGCTTAATAAGAGTATGCGTTATGGCAGTCTGTAGTGCAAGTTGAACCGTGCGTGTCAAAGGGACTTTAAGATTGTATAGCCTGAAGATTAGGGTGATATATACGTAGCGTTATCAATATAGCATCTTAGCGAAGTGAGTTAAAGTTGCAAAAGACGCATCGAATTTCTTTTAGTCGCCAGTTTAACTCTCAGGCTAATCGAAAGTTAATAGAAGTATCTATTACTTTCTTTGGCCACCGAGACGAGCAAGTACTCGAACACTATTACTATGGGAGAAAATTCAGGGCTTGTACTCCAAGATGTGAAAAGTGAGCTTAGGAAATGCTATATCTTTCAGGTTTACTAGGTGAAAATCTCCAAATGTGACCTGACTACAAAAAAAAAAAAAAAAAAAAAAAAAAAAAAAAAAAAAAAAAAAGTCAATTGAAATTTTGTTGATGTCTGTGTTCTACACCTGTTCTACCAGGCCTGTATAACTTTTTTGTATCGCGAATCACTGCTTTTAACCGCTAGCTTTATAAATTCATCGTCCGGTCTTGTCTCTCATGTAAGCATGTATCCAATTGTGGTAAATAATTACTTAACTGTAAACCTCCTAAATGCGTTACAACAATGAACCGTTCAGAAATTTCTTCAGCAGAAATATTGAAGATATTCAGAGGAACCACAGTGCTTATATCAAAAGTAGACGTGTGTCTCTCATCATTACACAATCGTTGTGGCGAAGCTTTCACAAGATGAAAAACTATCTAATGGTTGTTGAGAATAGGAAATCGAGAGACGAAACGCGAGTGAAGACTTGATTAAATCTTCCGAGTAAGACAGCATTGACACACCAGAACATGAGTGTATAGCATTAGAAAGAAAGTGGATGTCAGAGTGAAGAAATGTGATACGATATTCTTAACAAAACAATGCTACCGTGATATATCATTACTTTTACACTCAAGAACTTGGATATAGAAAATTTTCATCAAAAGACATCTGAAATAAACGACCTTTTCTTCTCTGTGTAATGTGTGGCACTTAGTTACTAATCAAAGCATACAATGAGATTATATGAAGAGATTATTTTTTTAGCCCACTGTTTGGTTGCTTTGTGATAACCAGTGTTACTAATTTGGTAGCGAATACAGGACTACCGTAAATATTTTTTAAATAACCGTTTAAGGGAAGTTGTCAAAAGAATCTAAAATCGATTCTATATTTCACACTTCTATTAGATCACCGGTCTTAGTCCCAAAATAAGGCTGCTTCAGAAGTTAGAATATAGTTGGTTCCATATGAAGTTTTAATTATTATGCTTTGGTGAAAATAATATTAATGATAGACCGGAACCTAGTGAGTCCTACACAGCTGTGTATGTAAGCTGAAGTAAGCAAAAGGACGCTAATTAAATCCATAGTTGATAGCCTCGATTTTTAACACACTGGAGAATTTCTTTTAATATTGTATCCGTAAGAACAGAAATCTTTGGATTAAACAGTTTACATCATATTTACGATCAAGAACAAGGTGGGAGCGTTATGGGAGGTAAGTAGATTTCTTCAAGAGTAGCACTCTCAAATAGTATTGTAGTTGCATATAAAGGCGAAGTATAGCAATTGCTTGATTATCATTTATAAATTAATACTTATGTTTTTTGCATTTGGTATCACAACATGTCATCATGTTTAAGAGAACTAGATATTCTGCAGTGGTGGAAGCAACCAGAAAAAACATTACCAAAATTGTGTAAATTTGCTCGTCAGTATCTCGTGATGCCTGGTACTAGTGCGTCTACTGAAAGAGCTTTCACTACTACAGGCTATATAGCTCAGGAACGGAGAAATTGATTTATTGTTTTATTGACATATCACGCACAGGCCTAATTACAGTGTTACTTATTATATACGTTATACAGATTATATAGGATAATAAAGCTATTGATAATAATTACATTCGGCTTACATTATTAATAGAATTGTTAATACTACTTACACCCATTGCCAGTAAATCAAGGTTGGGATTTTCTTTAACTAACTTGTTGTAGGTTGCACTATTTCTCCATATAGGAGATCTACTTTAGACGTTTGTTTTTGCTGTCAAAAAAACGTATTTTTGGAAGCATTGCGCAATTTAGTGGATGGTACGTGGATACATATTTGGCATTTGGGATCAGGATAGTCTACTTTGCCTTGAAAGAGCTTGTTTAAAAATAATAAATCAACATTTCTTCTGCAAGTTCTAACGTTTCAGATTTAAAATTTTCAACAAATTTTATTGTAGCTTTCAAATTTCGTGTAGAATTTTGTTTTCTTATGTGTAAGAAGCCTTAAAGACTTATTTTGAGTACGCTCAATCAAGAATGAGTATTTCCGGATATTAGAGTTCCATATATTACTAGAATATTCTAATTTCTACCTGACGTATGCATAATACAGTACAATTAAAGTTTGGTCATTTGGAAATCTTTACTGACTCAATAAATAGTATATCCAAGATTTTTGTAGGCTTCTTTGCAAATAGTTTCAATATGTTGAATAAAGAATAGTATTTAATGGAAGATAGTTTCAATATGATCCCGGCCCGGTTTGACCCGAAAGGTGCCCAGCCCGATTCGGGCCGGAATGTGCCCGGCCCGGTTAGAGCCCGGCTCGAGATTCGGCCAGGTCGTGCCGGGCTAAGAATTCAGATTCACCCGGACAGGGACTAGGTTTGCTGGGCTCAGGGTTTAAACCCACTGACGTGCGGAATATAAAGTCTTTAGCTGAGAAAGAATGAATATCACTGTTTGTTAATAAGGTATAGTAAGAAAAAAAGCGTTAAAAAGATGGACAAGTTGATTGGTCACTTGCGATAGGCAGTTTATCATCAGAGCGACACGTTGAGTTAAGGCCACCTTCCTTGTTTGATATGTCTCAAATGTCTCAAATGTCGATGTCTCAACGCGCAAGAATGTAAATTCGACTGCGGTGAATATTGCAGAGTCTCTATTGTCTTGTGTTTTAAAACCCAAAAATAGAAAGAAGAGTCCTTCTACACGCAATGGTGTGGAGTAAAAAAGGCAAATCAAATGTGCGTTAAGTACGTATATAATTTATGTTAAACTCTATTATCACCTCATATTTTATGGATATAAATTGCAATTATGGATATAAATTAAATTACGATCGTAATTAATTCTGCCATTGAACCCACGACAATTCATTCACAGTTCTTGAGAAACTTGGAGTCAATACTAGACGGCTATCGAAGGAGCAAATGCAGTTGTATATGGAGAACAGTAATAGAAGAAACTAGAAACGGGGAATCTGTTGCTGCTGGTTGGTGTGATTCAGATCTTTAAGAATATTGGTAGAAGACTTCATGAGCAGTTTCTGATTCTCTTATAGCCACATACAAGCAGAACTGACAGGAAATTCTACGAAATTATTAAATTTATTGAAACTCTAGCGTTCTTAAAAGATTGCTTTCACTTCTTCCATTATGCTCCAAGCTTTGACACGACCTCAGCCTTACTCAGGAGTGAATAATTGTCTGCCTTCAACTTCCTTCAAAAAGAAAAAGCATTCTGCAGTTAGTCAGTCTTCAACCAATTAAACGTGAAACCTGACAAATGATTTGGTTAGACATTTCTTTATGCACCTGTATGGAACGGAAAATTGTCTCCCTGGTATAAGCAATATCAGATATATAAAGGAAGTAGATACAAAGCTGTAATATGGCCACTTTTCCCTTTACTAACATAGCAGCTGTGCAGCATTTAATTCGGAAGTACTCCCAACCTCAGGAGCGAAATGGTTTAAGCCTAAACCCAATCGAAAGAGGTTGGTCTGTTGTCCCACTCACCTACCATCAGCTCCAGGCGGATAATCTTACTTACCTTTAGATGAAAAGTGAGTGCAAGATGGGATTGTGAACGAGCCAAATCTTCGTGTAAAAGTGCCGATATGAAGTATTCAAGGTTTTGTGCATTCTGCTAAGAAAATTCATGGAGAAATGTCAGATCGGAAGATAATCTGATATAGATTATAACTAACAACAGCTGTAAAAATCCAATATGTCATTGACAACGGATTAACTGCTGATCGAATCAGTTATGAATATTATTTTGTGATATTGTCCCCGCCTTATTGACCTAAAAAAATGGACATGAAAACTGTCTTGATGAAACTTTAAATGAAGGTGTAAGGAAAAGCTATAAAACATGAAGGTGATGTATTCTTCTGTTTAATTATTTTGGAAAATTTTAACACGAGCTGCTTTGGTACCCGAACAGAAAACGAAACCGTAGCAGGACACGTTTAAGTTATCGACTAAAAACCAATTCATTTAGATATCACATTCGCGTACTAAAGTATCATTCAATTGTACGTTAATAACAATTGTTTATTGTTTGATTGCTTATATGATAAGATGTTCAACAGCATACCACTGACTCCGAGGATTTTGCCATATGTGAGGACACTTAAAATTGTGTAACTAGCGTTTAGTTTTCGACTCTCCTACGTGGAAGTAAAGTTTAACACTATTAATAAAGAACAATGTTTGGATATTCCAATAATGTAAAGACTCCATGTACATTTTAATCCAAGAGTGAGTAAGAATGAAAGCTCTACTACACGTGGATTCCAGTTGGTTTATATTTATTGACCTAGGTTTTATACAACATAAGGATAATAAATCCTTACTGCTCAGCACCTTGTACATTTGCGACTATTCCAAGCTGCTTTTCAGACAGAAGGCCTAGAAAGCTTAACAATTTTCCGTAACTTTATATTACAGTTATGGTCGTAAGCTTATTAGGATTCACAGCCAGATTCTTGGCCTGAAGAGCTATTAGGAGATTCTTAGGTTTTTAAGGACGTGATTACCTTTCAGACGCAGGGCCGCTTCTTTTGGCTTGAGAGACAAGAGCGGACGATGAATTTATAAAGCTAGCGGTTTAAAGCAGTGATTCGCGATACAAAAAATTATACAGGCCTGGTAGAACAGGAGTAGAACACAGACATCTACAAAATTATCAATTGACAGAATTCTTTTTGTAGTCAGGTCACATTTGGAGATTTTCACTTAGTACACTAATGTCAGGCTATAGAATCTTAAAGTCCCTTTGACTCGCTCGGTTCGACTTGCACTTCAGACTGCCATAACGCATACTTTTATTAAGCTTACTGGTTGATTTCAATTTCTCCATCTTCTAAACGTTTTCTCACCGGTGACTAAAGTTCTGGTAAGCTTCCTCTCTGTAGCAGGTTAGTGCACGAACTGTATTATCTTTTTGACACCTTTCATATCTGAGACGGAATTTTCAACAACAATTATTTCTGTAATCTTATTTATTAAATTCAAAACTACCTTATCTCGCTGACATGAATAGAGCTTGCGTGAACTGTCCGTTGAATCAAAGCTATCTTCTCAAGAGCAGATAGCTAGAACACAAAATGTACCAGATTATTCGCCAGCAGTTGGGGCCTACGAATTGTACTCTTATCTAACACAGTACCTTACTGTCTCTTGGCCTGGTTGTATGCATGCATATCCACGGCCGTTAACTAGAGCTATCCCAGATCACCAACTAAATTCCTTTACAAAAATAGAAGGACCAAATCGTCTGTAGAATTCTGCATAGATGATAGCTGCATATAGTAGAATATCATGGCAAACATCCTAGAGTACATTCCTTGCACAGTCCAGTTTGAGCAGTTAACATTAGCAAGAAGAAAGTCGAAAAACAAAGATATGTGCTTAGACCTTATCTTCAGACTGTTTTCAGAAAACATTTCTTTACCAAATTATAGAAAGATTCATATATTTTATTTAGAGGAAATATCAAGATACGTGTTGTTCTCTTACCATAACGAATGCAAGCAGTTAGCATGCACTACAACCAACCATACATAGTAACCATACATACCAACCATTGGATAAAAGCGTAGTGAGATAGGGATTTTTCAATTCTAACTTACACGCTGTAATACTCTAAAATTTGTTGAAAAATTACTTTCATGAAGCAAATGATTTAAGGTTTACTTACAAGGTTGCTGACTGTGGTTTTCTGCAGAAATTATGGTACTAATTGTATATATCAGGATGCATTTAGATAAAAACATAATAAATGTCGTGATCCGCCGTGATACTTATATTAGAAAGAGTAGAATCAGTTTCCATGCAGTACAACCGATGAGAGATCGTGCGTTGAAATGGAAAAATACGACAGCAGATATTGTCCTTAGGACTTGAAAATTCGAAATATTCGAGTTTAAAACTTGTGACGTGGGGAACAAGAAGTCTTTAGCTGAGAAAGACTGAATATCACGGTGAGCACACAAGGTATAGTAAATAGAAAGGGCGTTAAAATGGTGGACAAGTTGATGGGTCACTTGCAATTGGGCAGACATCCCCGAGCTTGTGAAGCTTTTTGTATTATTCATCTGCAACACCAGAAATCACCTTAACAGTAGAACGGCGGCTGGGTCATTTTTGACCCATTTCGAACTTTACGTTTTAACAAATTTTCTAGTTTCTTACGAAATGGATCGAATGTTTGTGACTTTTACTCGTTCTCTTGAAGAAATATTTGTACTAAATAGCACACTTATCCACCCTTACCTTTTGAAATACCAAAGAATTATACTAGAACGGCTGCTTGGGTCAATTTTGACCCAACTCCTTTGTTAGTGATTTTTTGTTGCTTTGTAGCAACACTCCTGACTAGCGTCTTTATCTTGCGACCGTTCTTTCTCATAATACTTTCCCATTCCACCTCCTGTCGAGACCAGCTTTTCAGCAATTTTGTCAGTTTAGTTGGAGTTAGTAATACTTTAGAGAGCATTTTGATTAGGAGAATCTCAATTATTTTCGGAATGATGTGCTACTTCAAACAAGCATTATGAGCAACAAACTAATGACACTGGATGAAATACTTGCAAATTTCGATGACATAAGTGAGGCCGAGTCTATCGCTGAATGCGTTGATATTTTTTCAGATGAAGAGTAGCTGCCGAATAACAACAAACTGGATGAAATTCGATGATTTCGGATGAAATATGGGTAGAGGAAGAGAATAGCACTGAAAACTAAACTTCTGCAAATAAGCGTCGTAAAATGGGTAAAACTATTATTATTATTATTATTATTATTATTATTATTATTATTATTATTATTATTAAACATATTCATAATAACTTCAATCATTTTAACAAAAAAAATGCAAACAATTTGCATGGTATTGTGAAATTATAAAGCTAGTGTTTTTTTTTTGGTATCACTATTTTGAAACGTTTCATGAGAATACGTTTATACCCCAAATAAAAAATTATAAAAAAACCACAGCCATATTCGATCAACTAGTGGTTGAGGCCTTTGCCCGGAGCACTTGGTCTGCTGCTCCCACGCTGACCAGACGGGTTGGGACAAGGTTCCTGTATACCAGACGGGTTGGAAGAAGAAAGCCGAAGCTTTCACTGTGATCGCCACTATATGACCGCCCCGCTGGCCTAGTGGTGAACGTGGCTGACTGCGGACTGAGGGATCCCCAGTCGATTTCCTGCGATGCAAAAAATTCTTAGACCACAGTACTAACCTGTGTCGTAACCAGAAATTTCAAGGCTACTGAAACCAAAAATTTTAGAGGTCTAAATGCGGGACAACTTACTTTCCGGTATGTTTAAATAAATTATATTTCAAACAAAGAAGTAGAATCTGTAAAGGAGTTTTTCGAAAGAACAGGTAGTTTACCATTCTTTTTATGTCAGAGCTTTCGAGATTAGAGCCTATCATATCTTATTTAGAAAACGATCACCCTATACTGACTTTTCCTGGTTTGAACTACTGCAAGTTTACAACTGTGTATGCTATTTTAGCTTATGTCATGTTATTTATGTGTTTCCGCCAATTCTAAATAGGGAGAGGAAAGTTATAGAAATGCATAGATGCGTATTACAACCGTGTTAGTAAAATACTTTTTCCGTAATACGTCACGTTTTTATTTGTGAACAATATTTTTTATGACCCTTCTCCTTGTAGAGGAGTGAATGGACTTTGTAAGACTGCAAGTTTAGATGTGTGTAGATTAGGTTAGTTTAGTTCAGTTAGGTCATGCACTTGAACAAACTATCTAAGAATAATAACTATCTAGGAATTAGAATGGTATATAACATTACTATATAATAAACTGACATTGTATATTTTACATTTAATAATATCATTCTAACAATATTATATTCATAAAAATAGCATGTTTCTTAAATTTGTATTATTGGCAAAAACCATATTGATCAATAAATATTAAGCTAGAGTTCAAAGAAGGTTTTTGTTTTATTGAATGAAAGTCACTTTTTATTATGCAATAAATATTAGTGGTTTAGAATACAAATATTTAATAAAAATGGAAGGGGTCATTTTTGGCTCACTCCCGCCGTTCTAGCGACTATCAAAAACACCGCCGTTCTAGTGTTAAAATGAGAACGTTAGCAGAAATGACACGTGACTCCATTGTAATAGAATACTTCAGTGTATGAAAAACCATAATAATTAGAGTTTAAATCGATTTCTAAGTGTTGCGGTGATTAAAAAAATAATATTGAAGGTGGACGGGGATGTTCGACTTTTATTTAGAGGTTCAGGGTGCAACAGGCTTTCCAATGATTCGAGGGTTCTATTTCGAGGTGTCCGGTAAGGCTAAAGTGCCCGGTAAGGCTTATGGAGGCCTATGTCATTCTAAAAATTTTGTGAAATTTAGAAATCAGCAATGGACGTCGCTATGTATTTCTTAATTCCTATTGGCTAGTAAAGAAATTCAACAGTGAATCAGTGGCCGTAGTATCTTGTGTTGCGTACCTAGGTCTTAAAAGCAAAACAGCAAGAAGATCTGAATCACACCCATCAAAAGCTACAGATCACCCGTTTCTTGTTTCTTCTATTACTGTTGTCCATATACAGCTACCTTTGCTTCTTTGAAAACTCTTTGCATCATTCGAGACAGTCTAGTATTTATCTCCAAGATTCTCAAGGACCGTGATTAAATTGTCATAGCTTCAAAGGCAGAATTAATTTCCATCGTTCAGATATTCTCCGAAAGCTATTTTTGTCTTTAGCACTTTTCGTGTCTAATTGTAATTAATGCCCATAAAATATTGGGTAAAAATAGCGCTTAACATAATTTATATACGTACTTAACGCAGATTTGACTGGCCATTTTTAGTCCACACCATTTCGTTTAGAAGGACTCATCCTTCTACGTGTGGGTTTTAAAACACAAGACAAGAGAGACTCTGTAATATTCACCGCAGTGATATTGACATTCTTGCGCATTAAGACATTATGACACAAGGAAGGTGGCATTATCTCAACCTGTCGCTCTGATTTTAAGCTGATGTCCACAAAAGTACTGTAGAACTTTTTTATCGTAACAGTATTTGGGAATTTTGCTAACGATGTGTCTCATATTGAGTTTATCCTCCAGAAAAATTTGTGGCTATCGTTAAGCACTATTCGATTATCTTAACACTTGGAACTTTGCTCAAAAACGCATCTATTTCTGCTAAATGTGTATGTTCCTTGTGTTGTTAATTTTCAGTAATCTTCTCATACCTTTATACAGCAGCCAAAATTAACAGTTCGGAAAATGTCACCGTCTTAATTTTGAGATTTCTTAATATGGTTTTTGTCATGCAGTTTCATTTGGTTGTAAATGTTGCATATAAATTTCCTCATCCAGACGTTGCTGAATAAGATCGCAGATCCTAGATCTTTTCAACTCCTCCGACGGTTGTAAGTGTCTTCATAACCCATGTAGAGGTCCCCGAGCAATTTCTAGAATTGAGTTCTCAATGATCTTGAGTTGGCATGGCCATTCAGCATTTTCAGTAAAGTTGTCATTGTCTACAGGATACACCAAAGTTCTTCTGGAGCATACCCTGAATTAATGTATCCAATCGTGCTTAGAAATTACTTATATGCAAACCACCTCTAAACGTTACCAGTGTGGACCGTTCAGAAATATCTTCAGCTGTGGTACGATTTAAACACTTTTCCAGTATAATAGCTGATCTAATGTCATAACGCATCTGCCTTTTTCCATTTTCTTGCACTTTTTTACTGTATGCAGAAGGCTAGAATATTTAGTATTTAGAGATAGAGTGGATGTAAGAGTGAAAAAATGTAATACGATATTCTTATCAAGACAATCCTACCGTGATATAAGATTAATTTTACATTCAATAACTTGGAAATGGAGAATTTTCATCAACAGACATCTGAAATAAATGACCTTTCCTTCTCTATGAAATGTGTGGCACTTAGTTACTAATCAAAGCAAACAATGAGATTAATTAAAATGATTATTTGATTAGCTCAGAGTTTGGTTGCTTTGTTATTAAGTTGGTAGCTAACAAAGGAACGTCCAATGTTTTCCACCTAACCGTCTACGGGAAGATCTCAAAAACACCTAAAATCGATTTTTTATTTGTCTTATCGATCAGATCACCGTTCTCAGGCCCAAAGTAAGGCTGCTTCGTAGGTTAGAATCTATTGGGTTACATAGCAAGTTTCTTCATTATGCAATCGTGAAAATAATATTAATATAATCTAATTAATCACACACAACTCTGTATGTAAAGCCTAGTGAGCAGCTGTAACGCCAATTAAATGCTAATTTGTCAGCCTCGAGTGTTAACCAGCAGGATAATTTCATTAAATAATATATATGTTAGAACACAACTCTTTGGTTTAAACAGTTTCTATCTGACTAAAGATCAAGAACAAGGTGAGAGCGTTATGGGTGCTAAGTATATTTCTCCAGAAGGAAGCACTTTCAAATAGTATTGTAGTTGCATTTAAAAGTGAAGTATAGCAATTGCTTGATTATCATTTATAAATTAATACTTACGTTTCTTACGTATGGTATCACAAAATTTTTCAATCCCAAGGGCCCAACAAAAATGTACGTTCCCAAAGCTATATGACTGTGATACCCTCGTCTTATAAAAGGTAGAACTAAATCCACGGTTTTTTAAATAATACGCCATTGTATAATGTGCGTTAAGTAGCTCTGATAGAGCTAGTGCTTCATTCTTAAGACGTAGATACACAACACAAGATACTTCGGTCTCCGATTCATTGAAATTCTTTACTAGCTCTAAGCCAATTGGAATTAGGGAATACATGGTAACGTCCACTGCTGATTTCTAAATTTCACATCATTTTTAGAATGACATAGGCCGACATTAGCACTTTAGCATTACCGGACACCTCGAAATATCACCCTCTAATTATTGGCACGCCTGTTGCATCCTAAACCATTAATTAAAAATCTTCCATCCCCGTCCATCTTCAAAATTATTTCTTTAATCACCGCATCACTTAGAGATCTATTTAATCCCTTATCATTATCTTTTTTCATACATTGTGGAACATTATTAGAATGAAGTCAAGTGACATCTCTGCTAATGTTATATTTTTAAGACTATTTTTGACGTAGTAGATGCATATTACTTAAAGCTTCACAAGCTCGGGGATGCTTGTTCTATTACCAGTAACCCATCAACTTGTGCATCATTTTAACGCGCTTTCTCTTTTTATACTTTATTAGCTCACCGTGATATACAGTCTTAGTTAAAGACTTCCTGTTCCGCACGTCACTGGTTTTAAACTCGAATATTTCGAATTTCCTATTTCAACCCACACTCTCTCGTCTGTTGACCTTTGTGAGGTTTCCAGTTAAGTAATTTCTAAGTACGATTGAATGCACTATGTCAGGAAATGGTATAGAAGAAAGTTGGTGTATCCAGTACACTATGACAACTTTAGTGAAAAAGCTGAATTTCCATGCCTACTCAAGATCATTGAGAACTCACTTCTAGGCTTTGCTCGGCGCCCTCTACGTGTGGTTATGAAGACATTTGCTACCGTCGGAGGTGATGACAATATCTAGGATCTGCAATCTTATTCAAAAAAGTCCCGATGACGAAATCAATGTGCACTATTTACAAGAAAATGAAACTGCATGACCAAAACAATATTAGGAAATCTCAAAATTACAACGGTTACATTTTCCAAACCTTTAATTTTGTGTGCATTATATAGAGAAGGTCATAATCATATTGCAATCGTAAATGACTAGATTGAACAGGGGACAAGAATTTCATTTAAAAGCAATTAAAATAATGCTTCCGTTTTCTCACGCAACTGGTCATGTTTTCTCTGAAAAATTTCCACATCACTATACTCAGATGGAAGCCGTTGATGCAAATACGGTATCTGAGAATTACAAGAAATTAACAACTCAAGGAACATTCATAATTCGTAGAAAATGAGTCCTTCTTGTGCGAAGTTCCAATTGATATGATTATTGAACAGTTCTTATTTAAGAGCACGAAATTTTCTCGGGAATTAACTCAACGTTAGACACAACGTTAGCAAAATTAATCCTTGATTCTGAAATACTGTTACGCCACATAGTGGAACCTTCGAATTATAGGCGCGCCTGTTGCACCCTAAACCACTAATCAAAAATTGAACATCCTCGTCCAACCTCAAAATTATTTCTTTAATCACCGCATCACTTAGAGATCGACTTATTCTTTTTTTAATATCTCTTTGCAGAAATTGCAGAACACTTTTACAAAAAGTCAAGTGACATATGTGCTATTTTTCTCAATTCAAGGCGGTTTCTCACGTAGTGGATGCATATTAAAAAAGCTTCACAAGCTCGTGGTTGCTTGTCCTATCGCAAGTAACCCATCAGCCTGTCCATCATTTTTACGCTCTTTCTCTTTACTATACTTTATGAGCTATCCGTTATATTCATTCTTTTTCAGATAAAGAATTCTTGTTCCGCACGTCACAGGGTTTAAACTCGAATATTTCAAATTTTCAAGGCCTAAGAGCAATATGAGCTGCTGTACTTACCCCATTTTAATCCGCCCGCTCTCGTTGGTTGTACTGCATGCAAACCGTTTCCAGTCGTTCTAATGCAAGTATCATGGCGGATCTCGACACCTACTGTATTTATCTTTTTTTTCTAAATGCATCGTGATATCTATAATTAGTAATACCATTATTTCTGTAGAATCCCACAGTCGGCAACCTTGTAGATATATGCTAGTTTTTCTGCTATACGAAGGTCATAATTCACCAGATTATAGTCTATTACAGCATGTGATTTGCAATTGAAAAATCCTAATCTCACTACGCTTCATATAAAATATTACTATGTATGATTAGTTGTAGAGCTTGGAGTCTGTGTTTTTTTTTTTTTTTAATCTTTCGTCACTTTCCGTGTCTAATTGTAATATATATCCATAAAATATAACTTGAATATAGCGCTTAACATAATTTATATACGTAATGTCATTAACGCAAATTTTACTTGCGATTTTACTTGTATACCATTGCGTGTAGAAGCACTCTTAGTTCTACGTGTGGGTTTTAAATCTCAGTACAACAAAAATTCTGCTATATTCAGCGGAGTCGAATTGACATTCTTGAGCAATGATTTATTATCACACAAGGAAGATGGTATTATTATTATTATTATTATTATTATTATTATTATTATTATTATTATTATTATTATTATTATTATTATTATTATTATTATTATTATTATTATTATTACTTCTACTACTACAACTGCTACGAGTTCGCGCCAGAGTTATGTCTGGTGGTACATACTTTACAATCTAAGAACAGAAAAAATCGAAGAAATACTAGTTATTATGGCGAGTTTGCGTAGAATGCGAACAGATGGTTGACGAGGGGCAATGGAAGCTCAGTACGTAAATCATTCACATCTGGTGCTAGAGGTCGTCGGATCGATCTCTCCTCGTGTTATGTGAACTTTGTGGTGGAAAAACATCGTGAGCGTGGGAGTTTTTTGATTAGCCCGTTTTCGTCCATTGTCTTCATTCTACCAATTGATCCATCATTATTCATACGTTTTGAGCCCTTATTGCCTAAAGAACACAAGAGAAGGTCAAGTACTTGACCTACTAACTAGAATTTGTTCCGCTACCACTAGTCCACGTAGGGCGAAACCACAAACTGGCGTGTTCATAAGATTAGCGCAATTTGTAGTAATGTTCAATTAGGACGGCAGATTCCAAATCATATCACATGTTCCTGTATTCTTTGTAATACGATACTACAATAATGATAGCAAAAAACAATGATGAAATAAATCACCCCGACTCCAAGATCGATGAAGTGTTCCTGGAACGGTTCGTAAGAAATAAATAACAGAGCTATATGACGGAATGCGAGACAGTAACTAAAAACAAATCCACACATATCATTGTTGAACGAAAAATACCTCAAAAGTCCCATGAATGAAAAATGTATAGATATCAGCTATCAAAATTACGTTTAGAAGATCGAGAAATTCAAATCCTCCAATAGCCTTAATACGAGTGTGCAATATGGCAGTCTGTAGTGCAAGATGTACCGTGCGAGTCAGGAAGATTTTAAGGTTCTATAGCCTTAAGATTAGTTAGATAGATACGTAGCGTTATCTATATAGCAGCTTAATGAAGAGAGTCAAGGTTGTAAAAGCCACCCCGAAATTTTTTATACACGCAAGTTTAACTTTCAGGCTAATCGAAATTTAATAGCAGTATCTATTGCTTTCTATGGGCACCGAGAGGAGGAAGTACTCGAACTCGATTACTAAGAAAAAAATTCATTGATTCTGCTCCAAGATGTGGAAAATGAGCCTAGGAAGTTTTATATCTTTCAGGTTTAACTGAAGCCAAAGTTAACGGTTCGGAAAGTGTAACCGTCTCTTTTACAATCAGAAGGCCACAAAGCTTAACTTATAAGCTTGTAAATGAATCACATGCAGGTTATTGGTATTAAACTCTAATAGCAGATTTCTAGGTAATTACACTTATGGTCGTAAGATCACCATTTAAGCCGTTGTCAATGATATATTAGTTTTCTATAGCTGTTGTTTGTCATCATCTACATTAGATTGTCTTCCGATCTGCATTTGTAAAAGAACTCCGTTGGCAGAATGCTGAATAATTCATAGCCATCTTTTACACTTACTTCTGTCTCGTTCACACTCCAACCTTGCAATCACTTTTTATCTACACTTAAGTAAGCTTATCCGGTTGGAGACGATGGTAGCTGTGTGGATACTGGATTTCGCATATCCTCTTTCACACACCGACCTCAATCGATTGGGTTCGTGCTTAGACCATTTCTCACCTGGACTTGGAGCTACTTCCGAATTGAATGGTGCCCACCTGTCGTGTTAGTAGGGGAAAAAGTGGCTATATTGAAGCTTTGCAACCACTTCCTTGTTATACCTGATAGGCTTATAACACGAAGGACATGTTTCCTTCTCCATACAGGAGAATAAGAAAAGTGTAATGTTGAACATTTTGTTAGGATTGAGATATGACTCCTAACTCACAACTCCTAACTCACAGATGAAGACTCTAACTTGCACGGTTCTTTTTCTTTTTGAAGGATCTTGAAGCCTTCCCCTGAGGATAAACTGATGCCACCAAAAGTCCTATAGAACTTCTGTTATCGTAACAGTATTTGGGAATGAAGGATTAATCTTGCTAACGTTGTGTCCGACGTTGAGTTAATCCTCAGAAAATATCCCTTCCTTCATTAAGCACTATTCGATAATCATATCACTTGTAACTTCGCTCAAAAAGGCCTCTTTTTCTGCTAATTGTGAATGTTCATTGTCTTTTTAATTTCTTGTAATCTTCTGATACCGTATACTGCAGCGAAAGTTAACCATTCGGAAAATGTCACCGTCTTAAATTTGAGACTTCCTAATATGGCTTTTGTCATGAGTTTCATTTTGTAGTAAATGTTGCATATAGATTACCTCATCCAGACGTTGTTGTATAAGACCGCAAATCCTAGATTTTATCATCTTCTCTGACGGTTGTTAATGTCTTCATAACCCCATGTAGAGGTCCCCGAGCAAAGTCTAGAAATGTGTTCTCAATGATCATGAGTTGGCATGGCCTTTCAGCATTTTCAGTAAAGTTGTCATAGTGTACAGGATACACCAAAGATCTATACCATTTCCTGACTTCATGTATCCAATCGTACTTAGTAATTACTTAACTGCAAACCTTTAAAAGCGTTACAACACTGTACCGTTCAGAAATTTCTTCAGCTGTGGTACGATTTGAACACCTTTCCAGTATAATGGCTGATGTAATGTCATAACGCATGTGCTTTTTTCTACTTTCATACAGTTTTTTACGGTATGCAGAAGAGTATTTAGTATTAGTACTTGATGTTGAAATATTGAAGAAATTTAGAGGAACCACACTGCTTATATTGTAAAACTTTGTGTAATTTCGTATCATATAAGGAAGAGGTAGAGCAGTTAATAAAAAGAGTGTCCGGAATCGACTCCCACTACCAGTTTTATTATAAAAATCCACTATAAGAGTATTTGTACAAAAATACTGTACAATTTGTTCTCTACTTATAAGGGTAAGTGAAAGGTAGTCTTTGACCGTAAGGTCGCAGACAGGATCTCCAACAGAGCCTCGAAGCAGGCAAAGTGGAGTGGAATTAGGTTCCCAAAGCTCCGAAGCAAGCAGTGGGTAGGTTAGATGGCCAACAGGATGGTTCGGCAAGAGGATCTTCCACCAGAGGGACCTGCTATCACCTGCAGACGACGTTTAGCCCCTCCTACGGAGCAGAAGACGAAATCGAAGCAGAAGCGCCACCGCCACCCAAGGGACGCTATAAATTGAGCAGAAGAATCCAGCTCAGTACCAGTTTTCTGGTGACCCTCCTACTGTCTGCTTCGGGACTTTAGGAGTAACCTATCCCAGGGCCTCTAGTCTGCTACGGGACTACGCCTATCCTTTCTCCTGGCTTTGCCTGCTTCGGGGCTCTGTCTGGGAATCCAAACCTCAGCCACTTTGCCTGCTTCGGGGCTCTGTTGGCCATCTAACCTACCCACTGCTTGCTTCGGAGCTTTGGGAACCTAATTCCACTCCACTTTGCCTGCTTCGGGGCTCTGTTGGAGATCCTGTCTGCGACCTTACGGTCAAAGACTACCTTTCACTTACCCTTTTAAAGTAGAATACAAATTGTATAGTATTTTTGTACAAATACTCTTATAGTGGATTTTTATAATAAAACTGGTAGTGGGAGTCGATTCCGGACACTCTTTTTATTAACTGCTCTACCTCTTCCTTATATGAGACGAAATTACACATAGTTTTACAAGGCTTGACCGACTCAGAATAAGCTCTGAATACTCCCTTACCGGACAGTATTTTTATTAATCGGAAGTGGACATTTTTTCTTTGGAAGGTATGTGAATTTTAAGTGTTAGTGCTTTTAGTGAACTGAATTTTGTTTATGCCTCAAACTAGAACTGGTAAAAACACTTTTCCAGAAAACAATTTTAACATGGAGCAGAATTCGCGCCCTTCTTTTAATATACCACACCTCACTAAGTATTCGGGACACGTTACGGAGGACCCCGATAGATTTTTTATGCTCTTTGACCATCTGGCACTATTACATTCATGGAATGAACAGAAAAAGAAAGAACTACTACCTACGTACTTACAAGACGTAGCACTTGACTTAGTCCTACAGTTAAAGGCCCAGAATCAGTTAGACGCGCTTAATTATGAACAATTAAAAGACAAATTAGTTGCACTGAGTAGACAAAGATTACCGGCATACCGGGCGGAATTTGAAATTTTTCAAGTCCAACAAGGTGAAAACGAGCCAGTAGATGCTTATTTTCTCAGAAAATTAAGGGTCATTAGACAAGTTCTGCCTCAGGCCACCGAGGAGCAGAAAATAAATCATTTATCCTTAGGTTTAAAGAAAACGTTTTTGCAAAAGATAGCGTTAGAAACATTTACAACTGTTCACGCCTTACAAACGCATTTACACAACCTCGAGAAAGCAAATGACCTAATGAAGAAACGAGATTACGTGGAATTACAACAGGCATTCTATTCACTCTGCGATCAGAGTTCACCAGTCAGCAGTTTACATTCATCAGCAATCGCTGGCGCTTCCTTCCCTGTGCATCAACAACAACTGACCTATCCAATATGTAACCCAACACCTAGTTGGAATCAATACCAGCAACCAGCTTCAGTTTTTCCTACACCTTCAGCACCACAGCTACAGGGTGCATCACAAAATCAGATAATTCCAAATCCTTCCCCCAAGTTGCTAATCCGAATCCCCCTCCCGAACCCCCCGCGCCTAGCACATCTAGTAATTCCAGTGCAAACAATACATTAGATTTCACTAAATTAGCAAATCAAATGGCTGAACTATCTCTTCTTGTAGCTCAAAATGCCATTAAGAACTCACAATTTAGGAGAGGTGGACGTAATAATTATAGGTCGAAAAATACAAATAATGGAAATCAAAATCGGCAGAGAAATGGAAATAAGAACAATTCTAAAAATAATAATAAAAATAATAATAGTAATCCTAGGCCGGAAACAGTTACGGTATGCGGTACGTGCTATAAGAAAGGTCATTCTTCCAGTACATGTTATAAGAACAATCAGCAGGGAAACGCCTAGGGGGGCCCCAGGACAAACCCTCTCAAGAACATGTTCTGAGGGCCGAGAACCAGGAAAGAAGTGAACATCAAAAATTGGCAAATACATCACTTTATGCAGTGACTCCGTTATCAGATAGAAGGGAGAACATTAAAATGTTAAATCAGGATCATAAATTATTAATTAATGTAACAATTAATAAAGAAAAGTACCTGTAATCATAGACACTGGCAGTTCATTGAGTCTTTGGCCTAAAAATTGGCTTCCACCAAACACAAAATTGATTCCTTTTACCACTAATCTACGAGGAATTGAGAATTCTGTCGTAAATTTACGCTATATAGCTTTCATTACATTTAGAATTGGCTCAACAACATTTTCTCATTATTTCAGAATTTTAGAGCATGGAGATTTTTGCCTTTATTCGGTGAAGACATTCTAAATCGATTACAGACCAAAATTGACTTAAAGAATAACATGTTGTCAGTATACAAGAAACCACGGCCTCCGCAGTATCCAATTGAAATTGATACCCAGGAAAAATTATCTGCTGACGCTATGCTTACAATAAAACAGCACAAGTCGGCGGATGTTTTTACAACTCGGAAGGTTACCATACCAGCCAGGTCACATTTCTTTTTACCAATTAGTGTCAAGAATCGGCAAAAAAATAATAAATATTTTTTCATCTCTCCATTAGAAAATTTGCTGGACAAATACGGACTACAAACGTTACCTACTAAGGTACCTAAGAATAATTTGACTTTATTAATATCAAATCCTACTAGTAGACCGGTAACGTTAATAAAGAGCACCCCAATTGCTTACGTAGAAGAGAATCTTCAAGAAGTAGATTTACAGGGTAATTGTCAAGATAATGGCCATGATGACGAAACTTTTTACAGATCAGACAAAGAAATTCAGGATCGATTAGAAGAAACAAAATCATTTTTTGATATTAATTTGTTTGACATAAACCCGGATTTATCAGAAGAAAAAAAGAAAGCCGTACAAGATTTACTCTTTAAATATAGAGATGTTTTTTCCTACACACTAACAGACATTGGATATTTCGGAGGTTATATACATAAAATACGGATAGACAAAGGAGCATCCTTCCATCAAAGATCTCCTCCGGTTCCATTAGCAGTCAGACCTCAAATTGACTTACAAATTAAGCAACTCTTAGACGCAAATATTATCAAGGAAACTAGCGATAGTTCGTTTTCATCGCCATTGCTCATTGTGAAGAAGCCAGGGACTTCGGAATTCAGGTTAGTCTTGAACCTCCAGGCTTGTAATAAGTTCTCACATTACCTAAGTATACCATTTCAAAATACGGAGGATATTCTACACGTTTTAAGAGGAAAAAACTCCATATCCACAATCGACATAAAATCCTCCTATTTCCAGCTATTGTTGCATCCCAAAAGCCAAAAATACATGACTTTTGAGGTCAACCATACTAGAAAGGCATATAAATTCCAGAGGTGTACCATGGGTATCTCCAGTTCCGCCGCCGGACTCAGTATAGCTGTACGCATGCTTTTAGAGGGCCTACCACCCCGTATAACTGCCTTCGCTGATGATTTGGTCATAGGAAGTAAAAATTGGAAACAACAATTATCGGATTTAGAATTACTTTTCAAAAGATTAAGAAAGCATGATTTTCGTGCCAGTCCAAAGAAGACCCACTTACTATACACAGAATTGGACGTTTTAGGCTTCACAGTTAGTGGGAAAGAAATCAAGATTTCACCCAAAATAGCTAACAAGATTCGAAATTTTAAGAAACCAACTACTAAAAGAACTCTGAAAAGCTTTTTAGGATTATGTTCTTATTTAAGAGCACATATCAAAAATTTCTCAGAAAAAATAGAACCATTTCAGTGCCTTTTAGACAAGAATTCAAAATTTAAATGGACCTCTCAGCATGACGAATTATTTGAGAAACTTAAGACTGACATCATACACGCGCCATCTTTGTTTCACTTCGATCCCTCACTGGAAATACGTGTGTATACCGACGCTTCCTCTATCTCCGCAGGAGGCTTATTAGCATGCTATAACCATAAAACGAAACAAGAGCGTGTTGTTGCCTATGCTAGTAGACGTTTTACACCAAGTGAAAGGAAAGCATTCACTTGGCAAAAAGAGCTGTACGCCTTAATTTATGTTTTGAGAAAATTTAGATACTTCCTACTAAATAGAAGATTTAAATTATTTATAGACGCCAAATGCCTGACATCTCTCACAACACAAGCGGACAAAGTTGGGAAATTTAGTCGCTACCGAATATTCTTAGCAGACTATAATTTCGAAATACAACACATTAAAAGTCAATTACACCCAGCGGACATTTTTAGTCGTTTAGAAGATAAACAGGAGATTAAACAGGGAGAAAAACAAGAAATTGACAATTTCTCGGACACGGAAGATGCTAAAGTATTTGCATCCCATTCTTTAGACACTACTCTCCAAATTGAACAACCTATAATCCTACCAAATTTAGCAGAAGAACAAAGGAAAGATTCTCTGACATTATTACTGTTTTGGAAAATAAGGAACCTAATAAGTTGTCTACTTTTCGAGCCGCAAAATATTTTTCTCTAAAGGACGGGATATTATACAGAACACAGAAGCATCCGCAATTAGGATTGTTATATCTACTTTGTGTGCCGAAATCTTTATTAAGTAAGTGGTTTGATGCCTTGCACAATAACCCAATGGCACCACACTTTGGATATACCAAAACATATCATTCGGCGCTTAGGAAATACTACTTTCCTAATATGAAAGCGTACATTGCCAACAGAATTAAAACATGCATTTCCTGTCAGAAACTCAAGAAATTACCAGTTAAACCAGCGGGTCAATTACTCCATCACCCACCTAAGCCGATCGCAACAGCTTGGCAATATGATTCTATTGGAAAAATAACAGTGGGAAATTGACAATTTAAACACATACTAGTGGCCATAGAAATGTCCACAAGATATTGTGTGACCAACATTTGAATAAAATACGTGAGAGTGTACAGAATAACTTGATCCCTAGCTATAAGAAGCAGAAAAAGTATTTCGATAGCAGACACCGACAAACTCAATTTGAAAAGGGACAAAAAGTACTAGTCTACTTTCCTAATCGGCTAATAGGATTGCAGGAAAGTTTTTCAGCTTCCTATGTTGGACCCGTTCAAATCCTGGATAGACTGAATCCTAACCTTTATAAGATAGAATTTCCAAATTCTTTTCGGAAGAAAATACAAGAAATCTCAATAGACCGAATCAAGCCATTTTATCAAGAATTACAAGACATAGAACAGGATAAATAAGTTCTTTTTATTCTCTACACGAAAAAAAAAGGTGCAGTACTCACACTAGGAAGAAATAAATACAAAGACGACTTCAACAGATAAAAACACTTTTCATAACAACACAAACATTCATTTCCTCTTTGTTTTATAAAAAGCTGAATCATTATTCTGCAACTGAATGAAAAAAAGAAAAAAAAGTGCTGAGATCTGCATTTTCGCATTTAAAAGGCAACTGATCTTTTACAAGGACAGCTAACATAATTCTACATTTTTATCGATATTTTTTTCTTTTCCTCTGTGAACTACATATTGTCACTGACATTATGCAACTTGAATATTGTACAGGACGTTTCAAAAGTTGTGACCACTTCTACATTATACAGGATGATCAGGAATTCAGGACCATTATTACTATTGTCATCGACATTTAAAATTGGATTGTATATATATCTTCAACTCAAATACTTTATAAAGCATTAATATCTTAAAAAAAAGGATATATATATATATAACGTAATATAATATACTAAAGTGACAGTACAAAGTACTTAGCCTAATACACGCTGAATTTCACCCTTCTTTTGCCACTTTCATCCACCCTCTTTTCAAACCGAACAGTCACTTCACCGTTCCTCTCCAACACTTCTAAATACGTCTCAGCTATAGTCCTAACCTGCTTCCACAACTTATCACCCTTGACCTTATCTAAATACCTATACGCTTTTACAATCCTTTTCCTGTCTTGTCCCAACACACCTTTATCTTTTAAGTACTGATGGATAGTTTTTAGCACCTCACTGGTCATACGCATCTTTCTAAACTAAATGGCACGTATTGCTTTATTGCTATACAATATAATTTTGCTATTCAGCATTATTTTCTTTTCTTTCTAGGAAGAACACGTACAATTGGAGAATGGTGATCACTTTAGTTTGTTACTTCCTCATTCTGCCTACGGCTGGTGTTAAAGGCAATGAACTTGTATTCGCACAATATGGGATTTCTATAGCTAAGTTCAAGCCCGTAATTAGTTACGACAATATAGAATTCTTACCTTATAGGCTCCATTTAGACTTTTCGGCAGTACACCTACCGAATGATTCTTGTACTGGATATGAACAAATAGTATCACTTATGCATGATAAAGAGCGTCAATTCATTAATAAAATTAAAGATGTCATACTCTGCGATTTTAAAACAGGGTGTTCCAAAAGACCGCGACGAATGATCTTTAACTTATTACTTAGACTTGCAAATTTTGGACTTAGTGGATATAGTCTATATGAGGTTCATAAATTAAAATCAGCTATTAGTCAAATGCGCGCACAGAATGATTACCTAAACTCTCAGATACAGGACATTAAGAAAAGTAATTTTGAACTCACACATTTGGTGACGAACTTTTCAGTAGCCGTCGAAAAGTTGATAAGCGAAACTCATCATAGTATATTGAAATTGATATGTACAACAGCCACAAATGAACGCTACCTGATCGCTCTTCTTAATTTTCAAAATGTAGAACAACACTTTGATACTATCATACAAAGCATTCTTCAAAATAAAGTTAACGACGTCTTAATAAAACCTGCTTTAGCTAAAGAAATGATTAGACAAAATATAAACTTAAGAGGAACATTAATGGAAAGAGATCTTGGATTATTTTATCAGTGTTCAAAGGCATTTTTAATCTCATTTGACCCAGAATCTGCCAATTTAGACATTATAATACAAACAGCAATTGTCCACACTAACGATTATCACATTTTATATAAAATTTATAACAATGGATTTCTCACTAAGACAGCTCATATACGCATTCAGACACCTGAATATGCAATTTGGACAGACCAAGGAATCTATGAGTTAGACTTATCACTATGCCAATCACATAATATGTTCTCTATATGTAAATTACAGGCACAACCCCGCTCTCAACAAACAGGCTGTCTATTTAATTTAGTTTTTCGAAATACAACCGATAGCTGCCATCTGAAACCTACTTTGTCGAAAAACAGAAGAATTTTATCTATATACGCCCATGGGAATTCATCTTACTACGCGTAAATCTGTTAAAATAGCACTCCAAAGAAACCACATGTTAACCGCTGATGCAGTTAACCGCTCATCAACTTACTTTTTTAAGTATGAAGAATTTCAACGCATAATTACCGATACTTTGAATCTTCCCACTAGGACCTCAGCTAACTTCACGTTAATATATAAAATTTGCCAAAAAATCCAAACTTGAATTTTACTCATAACCTTCAAAATTTACAACGCACCATAACTTCGATGCACTCCTTACTACAGCATGAACAAAATTCTTTGTTGGATAAGATGCCGCAACTACATCTTTCCACTGCATTCCCGTGGACTATAATTGCTATAGCCATTCTTATTTTCATATTATTGATTGGTCTTGGCATATTCTTATATTTTATTTATAAACGCATTATTCATAATAATGCCTCATAGACATTTTACGTTGTACAAGATCTCCACTGATTATCGATTGTAATAAATTTTTTCTCTCTCTCCTTCCAGTATGGAGCATCTTTATATAACCGTATTAGTTGCAACTTTTTTAGTATTCCTAAGCCTTATTATTTTATACATATTATATCGTCGTCTTCGCTCGTTACCAAACAAACCTAGAACGAACCGCATAGAAATTTCATCTCCTATTCCATTGGAAACATTTAATACCAATAATACAACTAAGGAGCAACAGCTAACACAGACTCCAAACCCACTTACTATAAGTGAATTAGTTTATATTTATTGACGCCAAGCAAAAAACAGCCCTATCTCGAGGGAAATGAAGTATCATGTACCATGTACGGATCCTTCCTGTATATAGGGAACACCTGTTTAGTGCTCTATATTCCGCTACCACATTACTGCTCCGAAAAGTGATTTTCATTTATTTCAGTGCCACAAGTGTTTAGTTTTCAGTGATTTCTTTTGTGTGTGTGATTCCTCAGTGTTGCCAACTATCACATAAACAAAAATAACCCTTCGGCTTATTTTTTAAACAAGCCAGGGGGGTGTAATATCCTATGTGATGTCGTAAACAAGCAGTTCCACGCTTCAATGTTTACAAACAACACCACATGGTTCGGCAAGAGGATCTTCCACCAGAGGGACCTGCTATCACCTGCAGACGACGTTTAGCCCCTCCTACGGAGCAGAAGACGAAATCGAAGCAGAAGCGCCACCGCCACCCAAGGGACGCTATAAATTGAGCAGAAGAATCCAGCTCAGTACCAGTTTTCTGGTGACCCTCCTACTGTCTGCTTCGGGACTTTAGGAGTAACCTATCCCAGGGCCTCTTGTCTGCTACGGGACTACGCCTATCCTTTCTCCTGGCTTTGCCTGCTTCGGGGCTCTGTCTGGGAATCCAAACCTCAGCCACTTTGCCTGCTTCGGGGCTCTGTTGGCCATCTAACCTACCCACTGCTTGCTTCGGAGCTTTGGGAACCTAATTCCACTCCACTTTGCCTGCTTCGAGGCTCTGTTGGAGATCCTGTCTGCGACCTTACGGTCAAAGACTACCTTTCACTTACCCTTATAAGTAGAGAACAAATTGTACAGTATTTTTGTACAAATACTCTTATAGTGGATTTTTATAATAAAACTGGTAGTGGGAGTCGATTCCGGACACTCTTTTTATTAACTGCTCTACCTCTTCCTTATATGATACGAAATTACACAAAGTTTTACAATATAAGCAGTGTGGTTCCTCTAAATTTCTTCAATATTTCAACATCAAGTACTAATACTAAATACTCTTCTGCATACCGTAAAAAACTGTATGAAAGTAGAAAAAAGCACATGCGTTATGACATTACATCAGCCATTATACTGGAAAGGTGTTCAAATCGTACCACAGCTGAAGAAATTTCTGAACGGTACAGTGTTGTAACGCTTTTAAAGGTTTGCAGTTAAGTAATTACTAAGTACGATTGGATACATGAAGTCAGGAAATGGTATAGATCTTTGGTGTATCCTGTACACTATGACAACTTTACTGAAAATGCTGAAAGGCCATGCCAACTCATGATCATTGAGAACACATTTCTAGACTTTGCTCGGGGACCTCTACATGGGGTTATGAAGACATTAACAACCGTCAGAGAAGATGATAAAATCTAGGATTTGCGGTCTTATACAACAACGTCTGGATGAGGTAATCTATATGCAACATTTACTACAAAATGAAACTCATGACAAAAGCCATATTAGGAAGTCTCAAATTTAAGACGGTGACATTTTCCGAATGGTTAACTTTCGCTGCAGTATACGGTATCAGAAGATTACAAGAAATTAAAAAGACAATGAACATTCACAATTAGCAGAAAAAGAGGCCTTTTTGAGCGAAGTTACAAGTGATATGATTATCGAATAGTGCTTAATGAAGGAAGGGATATTTTCTGAGGATTAACTCAACGTCGGACACAACGTTAGCAAGATTAATCCTTCATTCCCAAATACTGTTACGATAACAGAAGTTCTATAGGACTTTTGGTGGCATCAGTTTTTCCTCAGGGCGACACGTTAAGGTAATGCTACCTTCCTTGTGTGATAATATCTCAATGCGCCAGAATGTCAATTTGACAACGTTGAATATTGCAGAGACTCTTTTGTGTTGTATAATAAAACCCACACTGAGAAGGAAGAGCCCTTATACACTCAATGGTGAGGACTAAAAATTGTCAGTCAAATCTACGTAAAGTACGTATATAAATTATATTAAGCGCTATTTTCACCTAATATCTTATGGGCATATATTACAATTAGGCATGGAAAAAGCCGAAAGACAAAAATAGCTTTCGGGGAATATCTCAACGATCGAAATTAATTGTGCCTTTGAAGCTATGACAAATCACTCACGGTCCTTGAGAATCTTGGCGATTAATACTAGACTGCTTCAAATGATGCAAAGAGGTTTCGAAGGAGCAAAGGTAACTTTATATTGACAACAGTAATAGGAGAAACTAGAAACGGAGTATCTGTAATTATTGATAGGTGTGATTCAGATCTTTTAAGAATCTTGTTAGAAAGCTTCATGAGCAGTTGCTGAATCTTTTAATGCCACATACGAACAGAACCGAAAGGAAGTGCTAGGAAATCATTAAATTTCAAGTAACTTAGCGTCATTAAAAGTATGCTTTCACTTTTTTTATGATGCAAAAGGCTGTGACACGACAACAGGTATACTAAAGAGAGAACAGTTGCAAGGCTTCAAGATCCTTCAAAAAGAAAAAGAACCGTGCAAGTTAGAGTCTTCATCTGTGAGTTAGGAGTTGTGAGTTAGGAGTCATATCTCAATCCTAACAAAATGTTCAACATTACACTTTTCTTATTCTCCTGCATGGAGAAGGAAACATGTCCTTCGTGTTATAAGCCTATCAGGTATAACAAGGAAGTGGTTGCAAAGCTTCAATATAGCCACTTTTTCCCCTACTAACACGACAGGTGGGCACCATTCAATTCGGAAGTAGCTCCAAGTCCAGGTGAGAAATGGTCTAAGCACGAACCCAATCGATTGAGGTCGGTGTGTGAAAGAGGATATGCGAAATCCAGTATCCACACAGCTACCATCGTCTCCAACCGGATAAGCTTACTTAAGTGTAGATAAAAAGGGATTGCAAGGTTGGATTGTGAACGAGACAGAAGTAAGTGTAAAAGATGGCTATGAATTATTCAGCATTCTGCCAACGGAGTTCTTTTACAAATGCAGATCGGAAGACAATCTAATGTAGATGATGACAAACAACAGATATAGAAAACTAATATATCATTGACAACGGCTTAAATGGTGATCTTACGACCATAAGTGTAATTACCTAGAAATCTGCTATTAGAGTTTAATACCAATAACCTGCATGTGATTCTTTTACAAGCTTATAAGTTAACGTAACTGTTACGGAAAGTTGTTAAGCTTTGTGGCCTTATGATTGTAAAAGAGACGGTTACACTTTCCGAACCGTTAACTTTGGCTTCAGTTAAACCTGAAAGATATAAAACTTCCTAGGCTCATTTTCCACATCTTGGAGCAGAATCAATGATTTTTTTTCTTAGTAATCGAGTTCGAGTACTTCCTCCTCTCGGTGCCCATAGAAAGCAATAGATACTGCTATTAAATTTCGATTAGCCTGAAAGTTAAACTTGCGTGCATAAAAAATTTCGGGGTGGCTTTTACAACCTTGACTCTCTTCATTAAGCTGCTATATAGATAACGCTACGTATCTATCTAACTAATCTTAAGGCTATAGAACCTTAAAGTCTTCCTGACTCGCACGGTACATCTTGCACTACAGACTGCCATATTGCGCACTCGTATTAAGGTTATTGGAGGATTTGAATTTCTCGATCTTCTAAACGTAATTTTGATAGCTGATATCTATACATTTTTCATTCATGGGACTTTTGAGGTATTTTTCGTTCAACAATGATATGTGTGGATTTGTTTTTAGTTACTGTCTCGCATTCCGTCATATAGCTCTGTTATTTATTTCTTACGAACCGTTCCAGGAACACTTCATCGATCTTGGAGTCGGGGTGATTTATTTCATCATTGTTTTTTGCTATCATTATTGTAGTATCGTATTACAAAGAATACAGGAACATGTGATATGATTTGGAATCTGCCGTCCTAATTGAACATTACTACAAATTGCGCTAATCTTATGAACACGCCAGTTTGTGGTTTCGCCCTACGTGGACTAGTGGTAGCGGAACAAATTCTAGTTAGTAGGTCAAGTACTTGACCTTCTCTTGTGTTCTTTAGGCAATAAGGGCTCAAAACGTATGAATAATGATGGATGAATTGGTAGAATGAAGACAATGGACGAAAACGGGCTAATCAAAAAACTCCCACGCTCACGATGTTTTTCCACCACAAAGTTCACATAACACGAGGAGGGATCGATCCGACGACCTCTAGCACCAGATGTGAATGATTTACGTACTGAGCTTCCATTGCCCCTCGTCAACCATCTGTTCGCATTCTACTCAAACTCGCCATAATAACTAGTATTTCTTCGATTTTTTCTGTTCTTAGATTGTAAAATATGTACCACCAGACATAACTCTGACGCGAACTCGTAGCAGTTGTAGTAGTAGAAGTAATAATAATAATAATAATAATAATAATACCATCTTCCTTGTGTGATAATAAATCATTGCTCAAGAATGTCAATTCGACTGCGCTGAATATAGCAGAATTTTTGTTGTACTGAGATTTAAAACCCACACGTAGAACTAAGAGTGATTCTACACGCAATGGTATAGAAGTAAAATCGCAAGTAAAATCTGCGTTAATGACATTACCTATATAAATTATGTTAAGCGCTATTTTCAACTTATATTTTATGGATATATATTACAATTAGACACGGAAAGTGACGAAAGATTAAAAAAAAATAGACTCCAAGCTCTACAACTAATCATACATAGTAATATTTTATATGAAGCGTAGTGAGATTAGGATTTTTCAATTGCAAATCACATGCTGTAATAGACTATAATCTGGTGAATTATGACCTTCGTATAGCAGAAAAACTAGCATTTATCTACAAGGTTGCCGACTGTGGGATTCTACAGAAATAATGGTATTACTAATTATAGATATCACGATGCATTTAGAAAAAAAAGATAAATACAGTAGGTGTCGAGATCCGCCATGATACTTGCATTAGAACGAGTGGAAACGGTTTGCATGCAGTACAACCAACGAGAGCTGGCGGATTAAAATGGGGTAAGTTCAGCAGCTCATATTGCTCTTAGGCCTTGAAAATTTGAAATATTCGAGTTTAAACCCTGTGACGTGCGGAACAAGAATTCTTTATCTGAGAAAGAATGAATATAACGGATACCTCATAAAGTATAGTAAAGAGAAAGAGCGTAAAAATGATGGACAGGCTGATGGGTTACTTGCGATAGGACAAGCAACCACGAGCTTGTGCAGCTTTTTCAATATGCATCCACTACGTGAGAAACCGCCTTGAATTGAGAAAAATAGCACATATGTCACTTGACTTTTTGTAAAAGTGTTCTGCAATTTCTGCAAAGAGATATTAAAAAAAGAATAAGTCGATCTCTAAGTGATGCGGTGATTAAAGAAATAATTTTGAGGTTGGACGAGGATGTTCGATTTTTGATTAGTGGTTTAGGGTGCAACAGGCGCGCCTATAATTCGAAGGTTCCACTATGTGGCGTGACAGTATTTCAGAATCAAGGATTAATTTTGCTAACGTTGTGTCTAACGTTGAGTTAATTCCCGAGAAAATTTCGTGCTCCTTAATAAGAACTGTTCAATAATCATATCAATTGGAACTTCGCACAAGAAGGACTCATTTTCTACGAATTATGAATGTTCCTTGAGTTGTTAATTTCTTGTAATTCTCAGATACCGTATTTGCATCCACGGCTTCCATCTGAGTATAGTGATGTGGAAATTTTTCATAGAAAACATGACCAGTTGCGTGAGAAAACGGAAGCATTATTTTAATTGCTTTTAAATGAAATTCTTGTCCCCTGTTCAATCTAGTCATTTACGATTGCAATATGATTA
This sequence comes from Thermobia domestica, assembly GCF_964235325.1. NCBI lineage: Eukaryota > Metazoa > Arthropoda > Insecta > Zygentoma > Lepismatidae > Thermobia > Thermobia domestica. Next base: position 147,198,232 of record NC_137469.1, read on the forward strand.
TGACCTTCTCTATATAATGCACACAAAATTAAAGGTTTGGAAAATGTAACCGTTGTAATTTTGAGATTTCCTAATATTGTTTTTGGTCAAGCAGTTTCATTTTCTTGTAAATAGTGCACATTGATTTCGTCATCGAGACTTTTTTGAATAAGATTGCAGATCCTAGATATTGTCATCACCTCCGACGGTAGCAAATGACTTCATAACCACACGTAGAGGGCGCCGAGCAAAGCCTAGAAGTGAGTTCTCAATGATCTTGAGTAGGCATGGCCATTCAGCTTTTTCACTAAAGTTGTCATAGTGTACTGGATACACCAACTTTCTTCTATACCATTTCCTGACATAGTGCATTCAATCGTACTTAGAAATTACTTAACTGGAAACCTCTTAAAGGTCAACAGACGAGAGAGTGTGGGTTGAAATAGGAAAAGTACGGCAGCACATATTGTCCTTAGGACTTGCAAATTCGAAATATTCGAGTTTAAAACCAGTGACGTGCGGAACAGGAAGTCTTTAACTAAGACTGTATATCACGGTGAGCTAATAAAGTATAAAAAGAGAAAGCGCGTTAAAATGATGCACAAGTTGATGGGTTACTGGTAATAGAACAAGCATCCCCGAGCTTGTGAAGCTTTAAGTAATATGCATCTACTACGTCAAAAATAGTCTTAAAAATATAACATTAGCAGAGATGTCACTTGACTTCATTCTAATGTTCCACAATGTATGAAAAAAGATAATGATAAGAGATTAAATAGATCTCTAAGTGATGCGGTGATTAAAGAAATAATTTTGAAGATGGACGGGAATGTAAGATTTTTAATTAATGGTTTAGGATGCAACAGGCGTGCCAATAATTAGAGGGTGATATTTCGAGGTGTCCGGTAATGCTAAAGTGCTAATGTCGGCTTATGTCATTCTAAAAATGATGTGAAATTTAGAAATCAGCAGTGGACGTAACCATGTATTCCCTAATTCCAATTGGCTTAGAGCTAGTAAAGAATTTCAATCAATCGGAGACCGAAGTATCTTGTGTTGTGTACCTACGTCTTAAGAATGAAGCACTAGCTCTATCAGAGCTACTTAACGCACATTATACAATGGCGTATTATTTAAAAAACCGTGGATTTAGTTCTACCGTTTATAAGACGAGGGTATCACAGTCATATAGCTTTGGGAACGTACATTTTTGTTGGGCCCTTGGGATTGAAAAATTTTGTGATACCATACGTAAGAAACGTAAGTATTAATTTATAAATGATAATCAAGCAATTGCTATACTTCACTTTTAAATGCAACTACAATACTATTTGAAAGTGCTTCCTTCTGGAGAAATATACTTAGCACCCATAACGCTCTCACCTTGTTCTTGATCTTTAGTCAGATAGAAACTGTTTAAACCAAAGAGTTGTGTTCTAACATATATATTATTTAATGAAATTATCCTGGTGGTTAACACTCGAGGCTGACAAATTAGCATTTAATTGGCGTTACAGCTGCTCACTAGGCTTTACATACAGAGTTGTGTGTGATTAACTAGATTCCATTAATATTATTTTCACGATTGCATAATGAAGAAACTTGCTATATAACCCAATAGATTCTAACCTACGAAGCAGCCTTAATTTGGGCCTGAGAACGGTGATCTGATCGATAAGACAAATAAAAAATCGATTTTAGGTGTTTTTGAGATCTTCCCGTAGACGGTTAGGTGGAAAACATTGGACGTTCCTGTGTTAGCTACCAACTTAATAACAAAGCAACCAAACTCTGAGCTAATCAAATAATCATTTTAATTAATCTCATTGTTTGCTTTGATTAGTAACTAAGTGCCACACATTTCATAGAGAAGGAAAGGTCATTTATTTCAGATGTCTGTTGATGAAAATTCTTCATTTCCAAGTTATTGAATGTAAAATTAATCTTATATCACGGTACGATTGTCTTGATAAGAATATCGTATTACATTTCTTCACTCTTACATCCACTCTATCTCTAAATACTAAATATTCTAGCCTTCTGTATACAGTAAAAAAGTGCAAGAAAATGGAAAAAGGCAGATGCGTTATGACATTAGATCAGCTATTATACTGGAAAGGTGTTTAAATCGTACCACAGCTGAAGATATTTCTGAACGGTCCACACTGGTAACGTTTAGAGGTGGTTTGCATATAAGTAATTTCTAAGCACGATTGGATACATTAATTCAGTATATGCTCCAGAAGAACTTTGGTGTATCCTGTAGACAATGACAACTTTACTGAAAATGCTGAATGGCCATGCCAACTCAAGATCATTGAGAACTCAATTCTAGAAATTGCTCGGGGACCTCTACATGGGGTTATGAAGACACTTACAACCGTCGGAGGAGTTGAAAAGATCTAGGATCTGCGATCTTATTCAGCAACGTCTGGATGAGGAAATTTATATGCAACATTTACAACCAAATGAAACTGCATGACAAAAACCATATTATGAAATCTCAAAATTAAGACGGTGACATTTTCCGAACTGTTAATATTGGCTGCTGTATAAAGCTATGAGAAGATTACAGAAAATTAACAACACAAGGAACATACACATTTAGCAGAAATAGATGCGTTTTTGAGCAAAGTTCCAAGTGTTAAGATAATCGAATAGTGCTTAACGATAGCCACAAATTTTTCTGGAGGATAAACTCAATATGAGACACATCGTTAGCAAAATTCCCAAATACTGTTACGATAAAAAAAGTTCTACAGTACTTTTGTGGACATCAGCTTAAAATCAGAGCGACAGGTTGAGATAATGCCACCTTCCTTGTGTCATAATGTCTTAATGCGCAAGAATGTCAATATCACTGCGGTGAATATTACAGAGTCTCTCTTGTCTTGTGTTTTAAAACCCACACGTAGAAGGATGAGTCCTTCTAAACGAAATGGTGTGGACTAAAAATGGCCAGTCAAATCTGCGTTAAGTACGTATATAAATTATGTTAAGCGCTATTTTTACCCAATATTTTATGGGCATTAATTACAATTAGACACGAAAAGTGCTAAAGACAAAAATAGCTTTCGGAGAATATCTGAACGATGGAAATTAATTCTGCCTTTGAAGCTATGACAATTTAATCACGGTCCTTGAGAATCTTGGAGATAAATACTAGACTGTCTCGAATGATGCAAAGAGTTTTCAAAGAAGCAAAGGTAGCTGTATATGGACAACAGTAATAGAAGAAACATGAAACAGGGGATCTGTAGCTTTTGATGGGTGTGATTCAGATCTTCTTGCTGTTTTGCTTTTAAGACCTAGGTACGCAACACAAGATACTACGGCCACTGATTCACTGTTGAATTTCTTTACTAGCCAATAGGAATTAAGAAATACATAGCGACGTCCATTGCTGATTTCTAAAATTTCACAAAATTTTTAGAATGACATAGACCTCCATAAGCCTTACCGGACACTTTAGCCTTACCGGACACCTCGAAATAGAACCCTCGAATCATTGGAAAGCCTGTTGCACCCTGAACCTCTAAATAAAAGTCGAACATCCCCGTCCACCTTCAATATTATTTTTTTAATAACCGCAACACTTAGAAATCGATTTAAACTCTAATTATTATGGTTTTTCATACACTGAAGTATTCTATTACAATGGAGTCACGTGACATTTCTGCTAACGTTCTCATTTTAACACTAGAACGGCGGTGTTTTTGATAGTCGCTAGAACGGCGGGAGTGAGCCAAAAATGACCCCTTCCATTTTTATTAAATATTTGTATTCTAAACCACTAATATTTATTGCATAATAAAAAGTGACTTTCATTCAATAAAACAAAAACCTTCTTTGAACTCTAGCTTAATATTTATTGATCAATATGGTTTTTGCCAATAATACAAATTTAAGAAACATGCTATTTTTTATGAATATAATATTGTTAGAATGATATTATTAAATGTAAAATATACAATGTCAGTTTTGTTATATAATGTCAGTAGTAATGTTATATACCATTTTAATTCCTAGATAGTTATTATTCTTAGATAGTTTGTTCAAGTGCATGACCTAACTGAACTAAACTAACCTAATCTACACACATCTAAACTTGCAGTCTTACAAAGTCCATTCACTCCTCTACAAGGAGAAGGGTCATAAAAAATATTGTTCACAAATAAAAACGTGACGTATTACAGAAAAAGTATTTTACTAACACGGTTGTAATACGCATCTATGCATTTCTATAACTTTCCTCTCCCTATTTAGAATTGGCGGAAACATAACATGACATAAGCTAAAATAGCATACACAGTTGTAAACTTGCAGTAGTTCAAACCAGGAAAAGTCAGTATAGGGTGATCGTTTTCTAAATAAGATATGATAGGCTCTAATCTCGAAAGCTCTGACATAAAAAGAATGGTAAACTACCTGTTCTTTCGAAAAACTCCTTTAAAGATTCTACTTCTTTGTTTGAAATATAATTTATTTAAACATACCGGAAAGTAAGTTGTCCCGCATTTAGACCTCTAAAATTTTTGGTTTCAGTAGTCTTGAAATTTCTGGTTACGACACAGGTTAGTACTGTGGTCTAAGAATTTTTTGCATCGCAGGAAATCGACTGGGGATCCCTCAGTCCGCAGTCAGCCACGTTCACCACTAGGCCAGCGGGGCGGTCATATAGTGGCGATCACAGTGAAAGCTTCGGCTTTCTTCTTCCAACCCGTCTGGTATACAGGAACCTTGTCCCAACCCGTCTGGTCAGCGTGGGAGCAGCAGACCAAGTGCTCCGGGCAAAGGCCTCAACCATTAGTTGATCGAATATGGCTGTGGTTTTTTTATTATTTTTTATTTGGGGTATAAACGTCTTCTCATGAAACATTTCAAAATAGTGATACAAAAAAAAAAAACACTAGCTTTATAATTTCACAATACCATGCAAATTGTTTGCAATTTTTTTGTTAAAATGATTGAAGTTATTATGAATATGTTTAATAATAATAATAATAATAATAATAATAATAATAATAATAATAATAATAATAATAATAATAATAATAATAATAATAATAATAATAATAATAGTTTTACCCATTTTACGACGCTTATTTGCAGAAGTTTAGTTTTCAGTGCTATTCTCTTCCTCTACCCATATTTCATTCAAAATCATCGAATTTCATCCAATTTGTTGTTATTCGGCAGGTACTCTTCATCTGAAAAAATATCAACGCATTCAGCGATAGACTCGGCCTCACTTATGTCATCGAAATTTGCAAGTAATTCATACAGTGTCATCAGTTTGTTGCTCATAATGCTTGTTTGAAATAGCACATCATTCCGAAAATAATTGAGATTCTCCTAATCAAAATGCTCTCTAAAGTATTACTAACTCCAACTAAACTGACAAAATTGCTGAGAAGCTGGTCTCGACAGGAGGTGGAATGGGAAAGTATTATGAGAAAGAACGGTCGCAAGATAAAGACGCTAGCCAGGAGTGTTGCTACAAAGCAACAAAAAATCACTAACAAAGGAGTTGGGTCAAAATTGACCCAAGCAGCCGTTCTAGTATAATTCTTTGGTATTTCAAAAGGTAAGGGTGGATAAGTGTGCTATTTAGTACAAATATTTCTTCAAGAGAACGAGTAAAAGTCACAAACATTCGATCCATTTCGTAAGAAACTAGAAAATTTGTTAAAACGTAAAGTTCGAAATGGGTCAAAAATGACCCAGCCGCCGTTCTACTGTTAAGTGATTTCTGGTGTTGCAGATGAATAATACAAAAAGCTTCACAAGCTCGGGGATGTCTGCCCAATTGCAAGTGACCCATCAACTTGTCCACCATATTAACGCCCTTTCTATTTACTATACCTTATGTGCTCACCGTGATATTCAGTCTTTCTCAGCCAAAGACTTCTTGTTCCCCACGTCACAAGTTTTAAACTCGAATATTTCGAATTTTCAAGTCTTAAGGACAATATCTGCTGTCGTATTTTTCCATTTCAACGCACGATCTCTCATCGGTTGTACTGCATGGAAACTGATTCTACTCTTTCTAATATAAGTATCACGGCGGATCACGACATTTATTATGTTTTTATCTAAATGCATCCTGATATATACAATTAGTACCATAATTTCTGCAGAAAACCACAGTGAGCAACCTTGTAAATAAACCTTAAATCATTTGCTTCATGAAAGTAATTTTTCAACAAATTTTAGAGTATTACAGCGTGTAAGTTAGAATTGAAAAATCTTTATCTCACTACGCTTTTATCCAATGTTTGGTATGTATGGTTACTATGTATGGTTGGTTGTAGTGCATGCTAACTGGTTGCATTCGTTATGGTAAGAGAACAACACGTATCTTGATATTTCCTCTAAATAAAATATATGAATCTTTCTATAATTTGGTAAAGAAATGTTTTCTGAAAACAGTCTGAAGATAAGCACATATCTTTGTTTTTCGACTTTCTTCTTGCTAATGTTAACTGCTCAAACTGGACTGTGCAAGGAATGTACTCTAGGATGTTTGCCATGATATTCTACTATATGCAGCTATCATCTATGCAGAATTCTACAGACGATTTGGTCCTTCTATTTTTGTAAAGGAATTTAGTTGGTGATCTGGGGTGGCTCTAGTTAACGGCCGTGGATATGCATGCATACAACCAGGCCAAGAGACAGTAAGGTACTGTGTTAGATAAGAGTACAATTCGTAGGCCCCAACTGCTGGCGAATAATCTGGTACATTTTGTGGTCTAGCTTTCTGCTCTTGACCCGATTCAACGGACAGAACACGCAAGCTCTATTCATGTCAGCGAGATAAGGTAGTTTTGAATTTAATAAATAAGATTACAGAAATAATTGTTGTTGAAAATTCCGTCTCAGATATGAAAGGCTACAGAGAGGAAGCTTACCAGAACTTTAGTCACCGGTGAGAAAACGTTTAGAAGATGGAGAAATTGAAATCAACCAGTAAGCTTAATAAAAGTATGCGTTATGGCAGTCTAAAGTGCAAGTCGAACATGCGAGTCAAAGAGACTTTAAGATTCTATAGCCTGACATTAGTGTACTAAGTGAAAATCTCCAAATGTGACCTGACTACAAAAAGAATTCTGTCAATTGATAATTTTGTAGATGTCTGTGTTCTACTCCTGTTCTACCAGGCCTGTATAATTTTTTGTATCGCGAATCACTGCTTTAAACCGCTAGCTTTATAAATTCATCGTCCGCTCTTGTCTCTCAAGCCAAAAGAAGCGGCCCTGCGTCTGAAAGGTAATCACGTCCTTAAAAACCTAAGAATCTCCTAATAGCTCTTCAGGCCAAGAATCTGGCTGTGAATCCTAATAAGCTTACGACCATAACTGTAATATAAAGTTACGGAAAATTGTTAAGCTTTCTAGGCCTTCTGTCTGAAAAGCAGCTTTCAGATCCACCCGGACTGGGTCAGGTTTGCTGGGCTCTGGTTTAAACCCACTGACGTGCGGAATAAAAAGTCTTTAGGTCAGAAAGAATGAATATCACAGTTTGTTCATAGTGTATAGTAAAAAGAAATCGCGTATAAAAGATGGAAAGTTTTTGGGTCACTTACGATAGGGCAATTTTTAAATCAGAACGACACGTTGAGCTAATGCCACCTTCATTGTGTGATAATATCTCATTGTACAAGAACGTCAATCCGACTGCGCTGAATATACCAGAGTCTTTGCTGTACCGAGATTTAAAGCCCACACGTAGAACTAAGAGTTCTTCTACACGCAATGGTGTTGACGAAAAATGGCAAGTAAAATCTGCGTTAAGTACAGTACGTATATAAATTATGTTAAGCGCTATTTTCAACTTATATCTAATGGATATATATTACAATTAGACACGGAAAGAGACGAAAAATTAAAAAAAAAAAAAAAAACAGACTACACTCTCTACACTTACCATACATATTATTATTTGATAAGAAACTTAGTGAAATTAGGATTTTTCAATTGCAAATCACATGCTGTAATAGACTAAAATCTGGTGAATTATGCCCTTCGTATAGCGGAAGAACTAACATTTATCTACAAGGTTGCCGACAGTGGGTTTCTGCAGAAATAATGGTATTACTAATTGTAGATATCATGATGCATTTAGATAAAAAGATAATAACAGTAGGTGTCGAGATCCGCCATGATACTTGCATTAGAACGAGTGGAAACGGTTTGCATGCAGTACAACCGCCGAGAGCGGGCGGGTTTATATGGGGAAAGTACGGCAGCTCATATTGCTCTTAGGACTTTAAAATTTCAAATATATTCGTATTTAAACCCTGTGACGTGCGGTACAAGAAGTCTTTAGCTGAGAACGAATGAATATCAGGGTGAGCTGACAAGGTATAGTAAAGATAAAAAGCGTGAAAATCATGCACAAGTTGATGGGTCACTTGCGATACGACAAGCAACCACGAGCTTGTGAAGCCTTTTGTAATATGCATCCACTACGTGAGTTACCACCTTTCATAGAGAAAAGTAGCACAGATGTCACTCGACTTTATCTAAAACTGTTCTGCAATTTCTGAAAAGAGATATTAAAAAGAGATTAAATCGAACTCTAAGTGATGCGGTGATTAAAGAAATAATTTTGAGGATGGACGTGGATGTTCGATTTACAATTACTGGTTTAGAGTGCAACAGGCGCGCCAATAATTCGAGGGCTCCACTTTTGGCGTAACAGTATCTGGGAATCAAGGATTAATTTTGCTAACGTTGTGTCTGACGTTCAGTTAATCCCCGACAAATTTTCGTGCCCTTAATTAAGCACTGCTCTATAATCATATCAACTGGAACTTCACTCAAGAAGGACTCTTTTTCTGCGAATTGTGAAAGTTCCTTGAGTTAGTTTCTTGTAATTCTCTGATACCGTACTTGCCTCCAGGGCTTACATCTGAGTATAGTGATATGCAAATTTTTCATAGAAAAGATGACCAGCTGCGTGAGAAAAAGGAAGCATTAATTTAATTGCCTTCAAATGAGGTTCTTGTCCCCTGCTCAATCTAGTCACTTGCGATTGCAATACGATTATGACCTTCTCTATATACTGCAGCCAAAATCAAATGATCGGAAAATGTCACCGTCCTAATTTTGAGATTTCCTAATATGGTTTTGGTCATGCAGTTTCATTTTCATCTCCTCCGACGGTAGCAAATGTCTTCATAACCACATGTAGAGAGCGCCGACCAAAGTCTAGAAGTGAGTTCTCAATGATCATGAGTAGGCATGGCCATTCAGCTTTTTCACTAAAGTTGTCATAGTGTGCAGGATACCCCAACGTTCTTCTATACCATTTCCTGACATAGTGCTTTCATTCGTGCCTAGAAATTACTTAACTGCAAACCTTCTAAAGCGGGTGAACTTAGGACCGATCAAAAATTTCTTCAGCTGAGGTACGATATTCACACCTTGCCAGTATAATGGATGATATAATATCATAACGCATGTGGATTGTTCACTTTTCTTGCAGTTGTTTACAATATGCGGAAGAGTAGAATATATAGTATTAGTACTTGATGTTGAAATATTGAAGAAATACTGATGCACTACACTGCTTATATCAAATAACAGGTTCTGTATCTCACCATTACACAATCGTTGTGCCGAAGCTTTTACAAGATGAATGGCTATCCAAATGTTGTTTGAGAACAGGAAATCGAGACGCGACACGCGAGTGAAGACTTGATTAAATCTTGCGAGTAAGACAGCGTTGACACACCAAGAACATGAGTGTATAGCATTAGAGGGAAATGGATGTAAGAGTAAAGAAATGTGATACGATATTCTTATCAAGACATGCTACCGTGATATAACATTACTTTTAATGAAAGAATTTGGATATGGAGAATTTTCATCAACTGACATCTGAAATAAATTACTTTTTCTTCTCTATGAAGTGTGTGGCACTTAGTTACTAATCAAAGCATACAGTGAGATCATATGAAGAGAGAGATATATTGATTAGCCCACAGTTTGTTCGCTTTGTGAAGACCAGTGTTACTAATTTGGTAGCGAACACAGGACTACTGTAAATTTTTTTTACCTAACCCACTAAGGGAGGATCTCAAAAGAAACTAAAATCAATTCTACATTTGCCTCATTGATCAGATCACCGGTCCCAGTCCCAAAGTAAGGCTGCTTGGGAAGTTAGTTTATAATGGGTTCCATATCAAGTTTTTATTATTATGCAATCGTGAAAATATTATTAATCACAGTCCTCAACCTAGTGAATCCTACACAGCTCTGTATGTAAGCCCTAGTAAGCAGAAGAACGCTAAATAAATCCATACTTGATAGCCTCGAGTTTTAACACATAGGAGAATTTCTCTAAATAATGTATCCGTAAGAACACAGAATCTTTGGATTAAACAGTTTACATCAGGCTCACGATCAAGAACAAAATGAGACCGTTATGGGAGCTAAGTAGATTTTATTCAGCAGGAAACACTCTCAAATAGTGTTGTAGTTGTATATAAAAGGAAAGTATAGCAATTGCTTGATTATCATTGATAAATTAATACATATGTTTTTTACAATTGGAATCACAACCTAAAACAAACCGCTATACCATTCCAAAGCTATATGATTGTGATACCATCGTCTTATTGAAGAGAGAAGTAAATCGACAGATTTTTAAATGGTACGCCATTGTATAATGATAATTAAGTTGCTCTAAAAGCAGTGCTGATTCGTTTCTAAGACCTAGGTAGGCAACACAAGATACTGCGGCCACCTGTTCATTGTTGAATTTCTTTACTAGCTCCAAGCCAATAGGAATTAAGAAATACATGGCGACGTTCATTGCTGATTTCTAAATTTCAGAAAATGTTTAAATTGACATAGGCCTCCATAAGCTTTTTAGCCTTACCGTACACCTCGAAATTGAACCCTCGAATTATTGGCACGCCTGTTGCACCCTGAGCCACTAATTGAAAGTCGAACATCCCCGTCCATTCTCAATATTATTTCTTTAATCACCGCATCACTTAGAAATCGATTTAAACTCTAATTATTATCTTTTTTCATACACTGAAGAATTCTATTAGAATGGAGTCACGTGGCATTTCTCATTTTAAGGTGATTTCTGGTGTTGCAGACGAATAATATAAAAAGATTAACAAGCTCGGGGATGTCTGCAAAATTGCAAGTGACCCATAAACTTGACCACCGTTTTAACGACCTTTCGATTTACTATGTCTTATGCGCTCACCGTGATATTCAGTCTTTCTCAGCTAAAGACTTCTTGTTCCCTACGTCACAAGTTTTAAACTCGAATACTTCGATTTAGCAAATCCTAAGGACAATACCTGCTGTCGTACTTTTCCCATTTCGACGCACGCTCTCTCGTCGGTTGTATTGCATGCAAACTGATTCTACTCTTTCTGATACAAGTATCATGGCGGATCAGGACATCTACTGCTATTATCTTTTTATCTAAATGCATCCTGATATCTACAATTAGTACCATAATTTCTGCAGAAAACCACTGTCCGCAACCTTGTATATAAAACTTAAATCATTTGCCTCATGAAAGTAATATTTCAACAAATTTTAAAGTATTACAGCGTGTAAGTTGAAATTGAAAAATCCCTAGCTCACTACTATTCTTTTCCAATATTACTATGTATGGTTGGTTGTAGTTCATGCTAACTGCTTGCATTCGTTATGATAAGAGAGACAACACGTATCATGACATTTCTTCTAAATAAAATATTAATAAATTCTTTCTACAATTTGGTAAAGAAATGTTCTCTGAAAACAGTCTGAAGATAAGATCTAAGCACATATCTTAGTTTTTCGACTTTCTTCTTGCCAACTGCTCAAACTGGACTGTGCAAGGAATGTACTCTTGGCAGTTTGCCATGATATTCCACTATATGCAGCTATCATCTATGCAGAATTGTACAGACCATTTGGTGCTTCTATTTTTGTAAAGGAATTTACTTGGTGATCTGGGGTGGCTCTGGTCAACGGCCATGGATATGCACGCGTACAACCAGGCCAAGAGACAGTCAGGTACAGTGTTAGATAAGAGTACAAATCGTAAACCCCAAATGCTGGCGATTAATCTGGTACATTTTGTGGACTAGCTTTCTCCTCATGAGAAGATGGCTTTGATTCGATGCACAGAACACGCGAGCTCTATTCAAGTCAGCGAGATAAGGTAGTTTTGAATTTAATAAATAAGATTACAGAAATAATTGTTGTTGATCATTCCGTCTCAGATATGAAAGGTGACAAAACGCTAATACAGTTGGTGCACTAATCTGCTACAGAGGGGAAGCTTACCAGAACTTTACTCACCGGAGAGAAAACGTTTAGAAGATGGAGAAATTGAAATCCTCCAGTAAGCTTAATAAGAGGATGCGTTATGGCAGAAGTGCAAGTTGAACCGTGCGTGTCAAACGGATTTTAAGATTATATAATCGGAAGATTAGTGTGATATATACTTATCAATATAGCATCTTAACGAAGTGAGTTAAAGCTGCAAAAGACGCATCGAATTTCTTTTAGTCGCCAGTTTAACTCTCAGGCTAATCGAAAGTTAATAGAAGAATCTATTACTTTCTTTGGCCACCGAGACGAGCAAGTACTCGAACACTATTACTATGGGAGAAAATTCAGGGCTTCTACTCCAAGATGTGTAAAGTGACCCTAGGAAGTTTTTATATCTTTAAGGTGTACTAGGTGAAAATCTCCAAATGTGACTTGACTACAAAAAAAAATTAGGTCAATTGATAATTTTTTTGATGTCTGTGTTCTACACCTGTTCTACCAGGCCTGTATAACTTTTTTGTATCGCGAATCACTGCTTTAAACCGCTAGATTTATAAATTCACCGTCCGGTCTTGTGTCATAGGCCAAGAGAAGCGGGCCTGTGTCTACAGGTAATCACGTACCTAATAACCTAAAAATTTCCTAATAGAGTTTCAGGCCAATAATCTGCATAGGAATCCTAATAAGCTTTCGACCATAAGTGTAATAACTGTTACGAAAAATTGTTAAGCATTCTAGGCCTTTTGTCTGTAAAGCAGCTTGGAATAGTAGCAAATGAACAAGGTGCTGTGCAGTAAGGATTGATTAACCTTGTGTCTTATAAAACCTAGGTCAATAAGTACAAACCAACTGGAATCGACGTGTAGTAGAGCTTTTATTCCTACGCCCTCTTGGATAAAAATGTACATGGAGTGTTTGCATGTATGGAATATCCAAACATTCTTCTTTATTAAGAGTGTTAAACTTTACTTTCTTGTAGGAGAGTCGAAAACTAAACGGCAGTTACACAATTTTAAGTGTCCTTGGAGATAGCTTAATCCTCGGAGTCAGTGGTATGCTGTTGAACATCTTAACATATAAACAATCAAACAATAAACAATTGTTATTAACGTACAATTGAATGATACTTTAGTACGCGAAAATGATATCTTAATGAATTGGTTTTTAGTCGATAACGTAAACGTGTCCTGCTACGGTTTCGTTTTCTGTTCGGGTACCAAAGCTGGTCGTGTTAAAGGATTTCAAAATAATTAAACAAAAGAATACATCACCTTCATGTTTTATAGCTTTTCCTTACACCTACATGTAAAGTTTCATCAAGATAGTTTTCATGTCCATTTTTTTAGGTCTACAAGGCGGGGACGATATAACAAAATAATTATCATGACTGATTGGATCAACAGTTAATCCGTTGTCAAAGACATATTGGATTTTTAGAGCTGTTGTTCGTTATCATCTATATCAGATTATCTTTCGATCTGTCATTTCTACATGAATTTTCTTGGCAGAATGCACAAAAGCTTGAATACTTCGTATCAGCACTTTTACACGTAGACTTGGCTCGTTCACAATCCTATCTTGCAGTCACTTTTTATCTACAGGTAAGTAAGATTATCCTGCTGGAGCTGATGGTAGGTGTGTGGGTCAACAGACCAAGCTCTTTCGATTGGGTTTAGGCTTAAACCATTGAAGTTGGAAGTAACACCGAATTGAATGCTGCACAGCTGCTGTTATTAAAGGGAAAAGTGGCCATATTCTAGCTTTGTAACTCTTCCTTTATATATCTGATATCGCTTATACCAGGGAGACAATTTTCCGCTTCCATACAGGTGCATAAAGACATGTCTAACCTAATCATTTGTCACGATTCACATTTAATTGATTGAAAACACTGACTAACTGCAGAATGCTTTTTCTTTTTGAAGGAACTTGAAGGCAGCCAACTATTCACTCCTGAGTATAGCTGAGGTCGCGTCAAAGCTTGCAGCATAATGGAAAAAGTGAAAGCAATGTTTTAATGACGCTTGAGCTTTAATTAATTTAATAATTTCATAGAATTTCCTTTCAGTTCTGCTTGTATGTGGCTATAAGAATCTTCTACCAAGATTCTTAAAGATCTTAATCGGACCAACCAGCAGCAACAGATACCCCATTTCTAGTTTCTTCTATTAATTTTGTCCATATACAACTGCCTTTGCTCCTTCGATAGCCGTCTAGTATTGACTCCAAGTTTCTCAAGAACTGTGATTGAATTGTCGTGGCTTCAATGGCAGAACTAAGTACGATCGTAATTTAATTCATATCCATAATAGCAATTTATATCCATAAAATATAAGGTGAAAATAGAGTTTAGCATAAATTATATACGTACTTACGCAGATTTGAGTTGCCATTTTTAGTCCACACCATTGCGTGTAGAAGGGCTCTTCTTTCTATGTGTGGGTTTTAAAACACAAGACAATAGAGACTCTGCAATATTCACCGCAGTCGAATAGACATTCTTGGGCAATTGAGACATTATCACAAAAAGAAGTTGGCTTTAGCTTAACGTGTCGCTCTGATGATAAATTGCCCTATCGCAAGTGACCCAAAACCTTTCCATCTTTTATACGCGATTTCTTTTTACTATACATTATGAACAAACTGTGATAATCATTCTTTCTCACCTAAAGACTTTTTATTACTCACGTCAGTGGGTTTAAACCAGAGCCCAGCAAACCTAGGCCCAGTCCGGGTGGATGTGGATTCTTTGCCCGGCACTACCAGACCCGAATCTCGAGCCGGGCTCTAAACGGGCTGGGCACATTCCGGCCCGAATCGGGCGGGGCACGTTTTGGGTCAAACCGGGCCGGGATCATATTGAAACTATCTTTCAAAGAAAACTATCCTTTATTCAACACATTGAAACTATTTTCAAAGAAGTCTGCAAAAATCTTGGATATACTATTTATTGATTCAGTATAGATTTCCAAATGAGCAAACTTTTAATTGTATTGTATTGTGCATACGTCAGGTAGAAATTAGAATATTCTAGTAATATATGGAACCCTAATATACAGGAATACTCATTCTACATTGAGCGTGTTAAAAATAAGTTTCTTCTTACACTTAAGAAAACAAAATTCTACCCGAAATTTGCAAGCTATATTATATTTGTTGAAAATTTTAAATTTGAAACATTAGTACTTAGGAGAAGAAATATTGATTTATTATTTTTATACAAGCTCTTTAAGCGCAAAGTAGACTATCCTGATCTTAACTACCAAATATGTATCCACGTGCCATCCACTAAATCGGGCACTGCTTCGAAAAATAAATTTTTTTTTGACAGCAAAAACAAACGTCATAAGCAGATCTCCTATATGGAGAACTAGTGCAATCAACAACAAGTTTGTTAAAGAAAATTCCAACATTGATTTACTGGCAATGAGTGTGGGTAGTATTACGAATTCTATTAATTGTGTAAGCCCGTGTAATTATTACCAATTGTTTTATTATCCTATATAATCTGTATAACGTATATAATAAGTAATATTGTAATTAAGCCTGTGCGTGATATGTCAATAAATCAATTTCTCCGTTCCTGAGCTATATAGCCCGTAGTACTAAAAGCTTTTCCAGTAGACGCACTAGAACAAGGGATGACGAGATACTGACGAGCAAATTTACACAATTTTGGTAATGTTTGTTCTGGTTGCTTCCACCACTGCAGTATATCTAGTTCCCTTACACATGATGAAATGTAGTGATACCAAATGTAAAAAACATAAGTATTAATTTAACAATGATAATCAAGCAATTACTATACTCTCGTTTATTTGCAACTACAATACTATTTGAGAGTGCTCCTCTTGAAGAAATCTACTTACTCCCATAACACTCTCATCTTGTTCTTAACCGTGAACCTCATAGAAACCGTTTAATCCACAGATTTGCGTTCTTACGGATACAATATTTATAGAAATTCTACTGTGTGTTAATACTCGAGGCTATCAAGTATCCACTTAATTAGCATCCTTCTGCTTACTTCGGCTTACATACAGAGTTGTGTAGGATTCACTAGGTTCCGGTCTATCATTAATAACTTTTTCATGAATGCATAATAATAAAAATTTCATATGGAACCCACTATAATATAACTTCCGAAGCAGCCTTATTTTGAGACTGAGACCGGTGATGTGATAGAAGAGACAAATATAGAATCGACTTTAGGTTGTTGTGAGAACTTCCCTTAGACGGTTAGGTAAAAAACATTTACGGTAGTCCAGTATTCGCTACCAAAATAGTAACACTGGTCATCACAAAGCAACCAAACTGTGGGCTAATCAAATAATCTCTTCATATAATCTCATTGTATGCTTTGATTAGTAACTAAGTGCCACACATTTCATAGAGAAGAAAAGGTCGTTTATTTCAGATGTCTGTTGATGAAAATTCTCTATATCCAAGTTCTTGAGTGTAAAAATAATGTTATATCACGGTAGCATTGTCTTTATAAGAATATCGTATCACATTTCTTCACTGTGACATCCACTTTCCCACTAATGCTATACACTCATGTTCTTGGTGTGTCAACGCTGTCTTACTCGGAAGATTTAATCAAGTCTTCACTCGCGTCTCGCGTCTCGATTTCCTATTCTCAACCTTTGGATAGTTTTTCATTTTGTGAAAGCTTCGCCACAACGATTGTGTAATGATAAGTTACTCACCACTCCTTTTGATATAAGCAGTGTGGTTCATCTGAATTTCTTTAATATTTCAACATCAAGAACTAATACTAAATACTCTTCTGCATACAGAAAAAAAAAGCATGAAAATTGAAAAAAGCACATGCGTTATGCATTACATCAGCCATTATACTGGAAAGGTGTTCGTACCACAGCTGAAGAAATTTCTGAAAGGTCCAGTGTTGTAACGCTTTTAGGAGGTTTCAGTTAGTAATTACTAAGCACGATTGGATACATGCTTAGTGTATGTATCCAATGGTATAGAAGAACGAGAATAGTCCTTAATTAAGCAAACGTTGGTGTATCCTGTACACTATGACAACTTTAGTGAAAAAGCTGAATGGCCATGCCTACTCAACATCATTGAGAACTCACTTCTAGACTTTGCTCGGCGCTCTCTACATGTGCTTATGAAGACATTTGCAACCGTGGAGGAAATGAAAATGAAACTCCATGCCCAAAACCATATTTGGAAATCTCAAATTTAAGACGGAGACTTTTTCAAAACATTTAATTTTGGCTGCAGTATATAGAGAAGGTCATAATCGTATTGCAATCGTAAGTAACTATCGAAGAGTGCTTAATAAAGGCCACGAAATTTTCTCGGGGTAACTCAACGTCAGACACAACGTTAGCAATATTAATCCTTGATTCCCAGATACTGTTACGCCAAATAGTGGAACCCTCGAATTATTGGCGCGCCTGTTGCACTCTAAACCACTAATTAAAAATCTAACATCCACGTTCATCCTCAAAATTATTTCTTTAATCACCGCATCATTTGAGATCGATTTAATCTACTTCTAATATCTCTTTTCAGAAATTGCAGAACAGTTTTTAAAAAGTCAAGTGACATCTGTGCTATTTTACTCAATGTAAAGTGGTAACTCACGTAGTGGATGCATATTACAAAAAGCTTCACAAGCTCGAGGTTGATTGTCCTATCGCAAGTGACCCATCAACTTGTCCATCTTTTTAACGCTTTTTTCTTTACTATATCTTATCAGCACACCGGATTTTCATTCTTTCTCAGTTAAAGACTTTTTGTTCCGCACGTCACAGGGTTTAAACACGAATATTACAAATTTTCAAGTCCTAAGAGCAATATGAGCTGCCGTACTTTCCCTATATCAACCCGCCCCCCTATATCAACATGAAGACGATCTTGATGAAACTTTAAATGAAGGTGTATGGACAAGGTATAAAACATGAAGGTAGTTTATTGTTCTATTTACATAATTTGGAACCCTTTAACACGAGCTGCTTGGTTACCCGAGGAAAAAAATGAAACCTTAGCAGGACGTATTTCAGTTGACAATCCATAACCAATTCATTTAGATATCACATTCGCGTACAACAGTATCATTTAATTGTACGTTTATAAAATTTTTCTTTGTTTGAGTGTTTATATGTTAAGATGTTCAACAGCAGATCACAGTCTCCATGGATTCTGCCATCTGCAAGGATAACAGAAGTTCTAAAGATATTTTGAGGAGACACTTTGCCATCTCAGGGGCACGTTGAGCTAATGCCATCTTCCTTCTGTGATAATATCTCGTTGCTCAAGAATGTCAATTCGACTGCGCTGAATATAGCAGAATCCTTGTTCTGAGATTTAAAACCCACACGTAGAACTAAGAGTTCTTCTACACGCAATGGTGTAGACAAAAAATGGCAAGTAAAATCTGCGTTAAGGACAGTACGTATATAAATTATGTTAAGCGCCATTTTCAACTTATATCTTAGGGATATATAATACAATTGGCCACGAAAAGTGACGAAAGATTAAAAGAAAACAGACTACACGATCTACAACTAACCATACATAGTAATATATGATAAGAAGCGTAGTGAGATTAGAATTTTTCAATTGCAAATAACATGCTGTAATAGACTAAAATCTGGTGAATAATGATATTCGTATAGCGGAAGAACTAAGATTTATCTACATGGCTGCCGACAGTGGGTTTCTGCAGAAATAATGGTATTACTAATTGTAGATATCACGATGCATTTAGACAAAATGATAATAACTGTAGGTTTCGAGATCCGCCATGATAATTGCATTAGAACGAGTGGAATCGGTTTGCATGCATTACAATCGACGAAAGCGGGCGGGTTGATATAGGGAAAGTACGGCAGCTCATATTGCTCTTAGGACTTGAAAATTTGTAATATTCGTGTTTAAACCCTGTGACGTGCGGAACAAGAAGTCTTTAACTGAGAAAGAATGAAAATCAGGTGTGCTGATAAGGTATAGTAAGGAAAAAAAGCGTTAAAAAGATGGACAAGTTGATGGGTCACTTGTTATAGGACAAGCAACCTCGAGCTTGTGAAGCTTTTTGTAATATGCATCCACTACGTGAGTTACTACTTTACATTGAGTAAAATAGAACAGATAGAACTTTTTAAAAACTGTTCTGCAATTTCTGAAAAGAGATATTAGAAGTAGATTAAATCGATCTCAAATGATGCGGTGATTAAAGAAATAATTTTGAGGATGAACGTGGATGTTAGATTTTTAATTAGTGGTTTAGAGTGCAACAGGCGCGCCAATAATTCGAGTATCTGTATCTGGGTATCAAGGATTAATATTGCTAACGTTGTGTCTGACGTTGAGTTACCCCGAGAAAATTTCGTGGCCTTTATTAAGCACTCTTCGATAATCATATCAATTGGAACTTCACTCAAGAAGCACTCTTTCTCTGCGAATTGTGAATGTTCCTTGAGTTGTTAATTTCTTGTAATTCTCTGATACCGTACTTGCCTCCAGGGCTTACATCTGAGTATAGTGATGTGCAAATTTTTCATAGAAAAGATGACCAGCTGCGTGAGAAAAAGGAAGCATTAATTTAATTGCCTTCAAATGAGGTTCTTGTCCCCTGCTCAATCTAGTTACTTACGATTGCAATACGATTATGACCTTCTCTATATACTGCAGCCAAAATTAAATGTTTTGTAAAAGTCTCCGTCTTAAATTTGAGATTTCCAAATATGGTTTTGGGCATGCAGTTTCATTTTCATTTCCTCCACGGTTGCAAATGTCTTCATAACCACATGTAGAGAGCGCCGAGCAAAGTCTAGAAGTGAGTTCTCAATGATCTTGAGTATGCATGGCCATTCAGCTTTTTCACTAAAGTTGTCTTAGTGTACAGGATACACCAACGTTCTTCTATACCATTTCCTGACATAGTGCATTCATTCGTGCCTAGAAATTATTTAACTGCAAACCTCCTAAAGGGGGTGCAACTTAGGGCCGATCATAAATTTCTTCAGCTGAGATACGATATTAACACCTTGCCAGTTTAATTGATGATCTAATATCATAACTCGTGTGGATTGTTCACTTTTCTTGCAGTTATATACTGTATGCAGAAGAGTAGAATTAATAGTATTAGTACTTGATTTGAAATATTAAAGAAATACTGATGCATTACCTTGCTTATATCAAAAGAGTTTCTGTTTCTCACCATTACACAATCGTTGTGCCGAAGCTTTTACAAAATGAATAGCTATCCAAAGATTGTTTGAGAACAGGAAATCGAGACGCGACACGCGAGTGAAGACTTGATTAAATCTTGCGAGTAAGACAGCGTAGACACACCAAGAACACGAGTGTACAGCATTAGAGGGAAAATGGATGTCAGAGTGTAGAGATGTGATACGATATTGTTATGAAGACAATGCTACCGTGATATAACATTACTTTTACATTCAAGAACTTGGATATAGAGAATTTTCATGAACTGACATCTGAAATAAATGACGTTTTCTTCTCTATTAAATGTGTAGCACTTAGTTACTAATCAAATCATACAATGATATTATATGAAGAAATTATTTGATTAGCCCACAGTTTGGTTGTGTTGTGAAGATCAGTGTTACTAATTTGGTAGCGAACACAGGACTACCGTAAATATTTATTACCTAAAAGTCTAAGGGAATATCTCAAAAGAACCTAAAATCATTTCTACATTTGTCTCATCGATCAGATCACCGGTCCCAATCCCAAAGTAAGGCTGCTTCGGGAGTTAGAATGTAATGGGTTCCATATCAAGTTTTTATCATTACGCAATCCTGAAAATATTATTAATCATAGTCCGCAACCTAGTGAATCTTACACAGCTCTGTATGTAAGCCCTAATAAGCAGAAGGACGCTAATTAAATCCATAGTTGATAGCCTCGACTTTAAACACAGGAGAATTTCTACAAATATTGTATCCGTGAGAACACAAATCTTTGGATTAAACAGTTTACATCATTCTCACGATCAAGAACAACGTTATGGGAGCTAAGTAGATTTCTTCAGCAGGAAGAACTGTCAAATAGTATTGTAGTTGCATATAAACGGGAAGTATAGCAATTGGTTGATTATCATTGATAAATTAATACTTATGTTTTTTACATTTGGTATCACAACATTTTTCAATTGCAAGGGCCTACCTAAAACAAACCGCTGTACGATTCCAAAGGTATATGATTGTGATACCATCGTCTTATTGAAGGGAGAAGTAAATCGACGGTTTTTTAAATGGTACGCCATTGTATAATGATAGTTAAGTTGCTCTAAAAGCAGTGCTGCTTTGTTTTTAAGACCTTGGTACGCAACACAAGATACTGCGGCCACCGATTCATTGTTGAATTTTTTTACTAGCTCAAAGCCAATAGGAATTAAGAAATAAATGGCGACGTTCATTGCTGACTTCTAAATTTCACAAAATTTTTAGATTGACATAGGCCTCCATAAGTTCAGGAGTTCTATTACAATTTAGTTACGTGACAGTTCTGCTAACGTTCTCATTGTGACACTAAAACGGCGGTGTTTTTGATAATCGCTAGAACGGCGGGAGTGGGTAAAACATGACCCATTCCATTTTTATTAAATATTTGTATTCTAAACCACTAATATTTATTGCATTCAATAAAACAAAAACCTTCTTTGATCTCTAGCTTAATATTTATTGATCAATATGATTTTTGGCAATAATACAAATTTAAGAAACATGCTATTTTTTATGAATATAATATTGTTAGAATGATATTATTAAATGTAAAATATACAATGTCTGTATATTATATAATAATGTTATATATCATTCTAATTCCTAGATAGTTATTATTCTTAGATAGTTTGTTAAAGTGCATGACCTAACTGAACTAAACTAACCTAATCTACACACATCCAAACTTGCTGTCTTACAAAGTCCATTCACTCCTCTACAAGGAGAAGGAGCATAAAAAAATATTGTTCACAAATAAAAACGTGACGTATTACACAAAAAATTTTACTAACACGGTTGTAATACGTATCCATGCATTTGTATAACTTTCCTCTCCCTATTTAGAATTGACGGAAACACATAACATGACATAATCTAAAATAGCATACACAGTTGTAAACTAAAATCTAAAATCATAACGCATAAGGATTATATACTTTTCATGCAGTTATTTACTGTATGCAGAAGAGTAGAATATATAGTATTAGTATTTGATGTTGTAATATTAAAGAAAGACTGATTCACTACACTGCTTATATCAAAAGAGGAGCTTTTTTATCTCACCATTACACAATCGGTTAGCAAAAGCTTTCACAAGATGAATAGCTATCCAAAGCTTGTTTGGGAATAAGAAATTTAGACGTGACAGGCGAGTGAAGACTTGATTAAATTTTCCGAGTAAGACAGCATTGATACACCAAGAACATGAGTGTATAGCATTAGAGGGAAAGTGGATGTAAGAGTGAAAAAATGTGATACGATATTCTTATCACGACAATGCTACCGTGATATAACATTACTTTTACATTCAAGAACTTGGATATTGAGAATTTTCATTAACACACATCTGAAATAAATCACCTTTACTTCTCTATGATATGTGTGGCACTTAGTTACTAATCAAAGCATACAATGAGATTATATGAAGATATTATTCAATTAGCCCAGAGTTTGTTTGCTTTGTGATGACCAGTGTTACTTATTTGGTTGCGAACACAGAACTACAGAAAATATTTATTACCTAAAAGTCTAAGGGAAGATCTCAAAAGAACCTAAAAACAATTTTATATTTGTTTCATCGATCAGATCACCGGTCTCAGTCCCAAAGAAAGGATGCTTCGGTAGTTAGAATGTAATGGATTCCATATCAAGTTTTAATCATTATGCAATCGTGAAAAAATTATTAATGATAGTCCGGAACCGAGTGAATCCTACACAGCTCTATATGTAAGATCTAGTAAGCAGAAGGACGTTAATTAAATGCATACTTAACACACAGGAGAATTTGTATAAATATTGTATCCGTAAGAACACAAATCTTTGGATTAAAACAGTTTCCATCAGGCTCACGATCAAGAACAAGGTGAGATCGTTATGGGAGCTAAGTAGATTTCTTCAGCAGGAAGCACTCTCAAATAGTATTGTAGATGCACATAAACGGGAAGTATAGCAACTGCTTGATTATCTTTGATAAATAATTACTTATGATTTTAGATTTGGTATCACAAAATTTTTCAATCCCAAGGGCCCACCTAAAACAAACCGCTGTACGATTCCAAAGCTATATGATTGTGATACCCTCGTCTTAAAGGGAGAAGTATATCCACGGTTTTTTAATTGGTACGCCATTGTATAATGATAGTTAAGCTGCTCTAATAGCGCTGCTGATTCGTTTTTAAGATCTAGGTACACAACACAAGATAATGCGGCCTCCGATTCATTGTTAAATTTGTTTACTAGCTCTAAGCCAATAGGAATTACGGAATACATTCCGACGTCAATTGCTGATTTCTAAATTTCACAAAATTTTTAGCCTGACATAGGCCTCCATAGGCTCTTTAGACTTTCCGGACTCGAAATAGAACCCTCGAATTATTGGAACGCCTTTTGCACCGTGAACCACTAATTAAATATCGAACAAAAACGTCCATCCTCAATATTATTTCCTTAATCAACTCATCACTTAGAGATTGATTTAAACTCTAATTATTGTCTTTTTGATACACTGTAGAATGCTATTACAATGAAATCAGGTGACATTTCTGTTAACGGTCTCATTTTAAGGTGATTTCTGGTGTTGCTGATGAATAATAGAAAAATCTTCACAAGCTCAGGGATGTCTGCCCAATCAAGTGATCCATCAACTTGTCCACCATTTTAACGCGTTTTCTCTTTACTATACGTTATGAGCTCACATTGATTTTCAGCCTTTCTAAGCTAAAGACTCCTTGTTCCCCACGTCACTAGTTTTAAACTCGAATATTTCGAATTTGCAAGTCCTTAGGACATTATAAGCTGTCGTACTTTTCCCATTTCAAGCCGCAAGCTCACTTCGGTTGTAATGCATGCAAACTGATTCCACTCGTTCTAATACAAGTATCATGGCTAATCTCGACATGTACTACTGTTATCTTTTTATGTAATTGCATCCTAATATTTACAATTACTTATACCACAATTACTGCAGAAAGCCACAGTCGGCATCCTTGTAGATAAACCTTAAATCTTTTGCCATATGAAAGTAATTTTTCAAACAAATTTTAGAGTATTACAGCGTCTAAGTAACAATTGGAAAATCCTAATCTCTCTACCCTTCTTATGCATTTTACTATGTATGGTTGGTTTTAGTGCATTCTAACTGCTTGCATTCGTTATTATAAGTGAACAACACGTATCTAGACATTTCTCCTTAATAAAATATCTGAATCTTTCTATAACTTGGTAATGTAAAATTCTCTGAAAACAGTCTGAAGATAAGACCTAAGCACATATCTGCGTTTTTCGATTCTCTTCTTGCCAATGTTAACTGCTCTTAGTTGGACTGTGCAAGGTATGTACACTAGGCAGTTTGTCATGATATTCCACTATATGCAGCTGTCATCTATGTAGAATTCTAATGTCAGACCAAGAGAAGCGGGCCTGCGTCTACAAGGTAATCACGTTCTTAATAACTTAAGAATCTCCTAATAGCTTTTCAGGCAAATAATCTGCCTGTGAATCCTAATAAGCTTACGACTATAACTGTTATATAACAGTTACGGAAAATATTTAAGCTTTCTAGGCCTTCTGTGTGAAAAGCAGCTTGGAATAGTCGCAATTAACAAGATGCTGGGCAGTAAGGATGTTCTCTGAAAACAGTCTGAAGATAAGATCTAAGCACATATCTTTGTTTTTCTACTTTCCTCCTTATGTCGTATAAAACCTAGGTCAATAAAATAAACCAACTGGAATCGACGTGTAGTAGAGCTTTCATTCTTACGCCCTCTTGGACAAATATGTACATGGAGTATTTGCATTATTGGAATATTCAAACCTTGTACTTTATTAAGAATGTTAAACTTACCTCCTTGTAGGAGAGTCGAAAACTAAACGCTAGTTACACAATTTTTAGTGTCCTTGCATATTGCAGAACCCTCGGAGTCACTGGTATGCTGTTGAACATCTTAAGATATAAACAATCAAACAATAAACAATTGTTATTAACTTACAATTGAATGATACTTTAGTACGCGAATGTGATATCTAAATGAATTGGTTTTTAGTTGATAACTTAAGCGTGTCATGCTACGGTTTCGTTTTCTGTTCGGGTACCAAAGCAGCTCGTGTTAAAAGATTCCAAAATAATACATAACCTTCATGTTTTATAGCTTTTCTTTACACCTTCATTTAAAGTTCTACAAGATAGTTTTCATGTCCATTTTTTTTAGTCTATAAGGCGGGGACGATATCACAAAATAATTATCATGACTGATTGGATCAACAGTTAATCCGTTGTCAATGACATATTGGATTTTTACAGCTGTTGTTCGTTTATCATTTATATCATATTATCTTTCGGTCTGTCATTTTTACATGAATTTTCTTGGCAGAATGCACAAAACCTTGAATACTTCGTATCAGCACTTTTACACGAAGACTTGGGTCGTTCACAATCCTATCTTGCAGTCACTTTTTCTCTACAGGTAAGTAAGATTATCCGGCTGGAGCTGATGGTAGGTGTGTGGGTCAACAGACCAACCTCTTTCGATTGGGTTTAGGCTTAAACCATTTCGTTCCTAAAGTTGGAAAAAATTCCGAATTGAATGCTGCACAGCTGCTGTGTTAGTAAAGGGAAAAGTGGCCATATTCTAGCTTTGTAACTCTTCCTTTATATATCTGATATTGCTTATACCATGGAGTCAATTTTCCGCTTGCATACAGGTGCATAAAGAAATGTACCGAATCCATACAGGACATCGGCATCTATTCCTTAATTCCTAATGACTTAAAGCTAGTAAAGGAATTCAACAATGAATCCGAAGGCGTAAAATCTTATGTTGTATACCTAGGTGTTAAGACGAAGCAATAGTGCTTTTAGAGCTCTCTAACTCCCATTATACAACGGCATACCATGTAAAAAACCGTGGATTTACTTCTGCCTTTTTAAGACGAGGGTATCGCAGAGGTATAGCTTTGTAAACGAACATCGGTTTGTTTTAGGTGGACCCTTGGAATTGAAAAATGTTGTGATAGCAAATGTAAAAAACAAGTATTAATTTATCAATGATATTCAGGTAATAGATATACTTCCCGTCTATATTCAACTACAAAATTATATGAGAGTGTTTTTCCTGAAGAAATCTACTTAGGACTCATATCGCTCTCACCTATTTCTTAATTGTTATTCTGACACTCATAACGTTTCCACCTGGTTCTTGTTCTTTAGCCTGAAGAAAACTTTTTAATCCAACGAATTTTGTTCTTACGGATATATTATTTATCGAAAGTATCCTGTGTGTTAACACTCGAGGCTATTAAATAGGTATTTAATTAGCGTCCTTATTGCTCACTAAGGTTTACATACTTATTTGTGTAGTATTCACTAATTTCCGGTCCATCATTAATTATATTTTCCCGATTGTTTCCTGTAAAACTTGCTATGGAACCCATTATATTCTAACCTCAAAGAAGCAGCCTTACTTTGGGCCTGAGACCAGTTATCAGATCGATGAGCGAAAAAAAGAATCGATTTAAGGTTCTTTTGAGATCTTCTCTTAAACGGTTAGGTAGAAAATATTTACGGTATACTCAGTCATGTGTTCGCTACCAACCTAGTAACACTGTTCATCACAAAGCAACCTTTTCATAAAACTCACTGTATGCTTTGATTAGTAACTAAGTGCCACACATTTCATAGAACAGAAAAAGTCATTAATTTCAGAAGTTTCTTGAAAATTTTCCATATCCAAGTTCTTGAATGAGATCAGTGTAGCATTGTCTTGATAAGAATATCGTATCACATTTCGTCATTCTGACATCCTCCTTCAATCTAACGATATACACTCATGTTCTTGGTGTGTCGATGCTGTCTTATTTGGAAAATTTAATCAAATCTTCACTCGCATGTCGCGTCTCGATTTCCTATTGTCAAACAACCTTTAGATAGCTATTCAACTTGTGAAAGTTTCGCCTCAATGATTGTGTAATGGTGAGGTACACACCTCTCTTATTCATATAAGCAGTGTAGTGCCTCTTTATTTCTTCAATAATTAAACATCAAGTACTAATACTATATATTCTTCTCTTCCGCATACACTAAATATGTGCAAGAAAGTGAACAAAGTACTTGACTTGTACAATCACATTAGATCAGCCATTATACTGGAAAGGTTTCAAATCGTGCCTGCAGCTGAAGAAATTTTTGAACTGTCGAAGCTTGTACCGCCCTTAGGAGGTTTCCAATTTGTAGGCATGATTGGATACATTATGTCAGGAATTGGTATAGAGGAACTTTCGGATACCCTGTACACTATGATAACATTACTGAAAATTCTGAAAGTCCATGCCTGTTCAACATCATTGAGAATTCACTTCTAGACTTGGCTCGGCGACGCTTACATGTGTTTATGGAAACATTTACAATCCTCGGAGAGGATGCCTAATTCTAGGATAATGGATCTTATTGAACAATGTCTGGATGAGAAAATCAATATGCAACATTTACAAGAAAATGAAACTGCATGACAAAAACCATATTAGGGAACCTAAAAATTAAGACGGTGACCTTATCCGAACCGGCAAAATTTGGCTACTGTATATAGAGAAGGTCATAATCGTATTGCAGTTCATCCAAAGGTACTAGATCGAGCAGGAAACTAGAAATTTTATTTGAAGGCTATTAAATTGATGCTTCCGTTTTCTCAAGCATCTGGTCTTCTTTTCTATGAAAAATTTGCACATCACTATACCCAACAAATGGAGGCCTTGGAGGCAAATATGGTATCATATGAATGCAAAAAATTAACAACTCAAGGAACCTTCATAATTCGCAGAAAAAGATGTCTTTCTGAGCGAAATTCCAATTGATATGATAATCGATCAAGTCTTAATGAAGGCCGCGAAATGTTCTGGAGGATTAACTCAACGTCAGACATAAGGTTAACAAGATTAATAAATCATTCCAAAATACTGTTACGATAACAAAAGTTCTAAAGTACTTTTGAGGAGACACTTTGTCATCTCAGCGGCACGTTGAGCTAATGCCACCTTCCATGTGTGATAATATCTCATTGCACAAAAATGTCAATTCGACTGCGCTCAAAGTAAACAAGACTTTTTGTACTGAGAATTAAAACTAACACGTAGAAGGAAAAGTTCTTCTACACGCAGTGGTGTAGACGAAAAATGGCAAGTAAAATCTGCTTTAAGTACAGTAAGTATATAAATTATGTTAAGCGCTATTTTCAACTTATGTCTTAAGGATATATATTACAATTAGACACGGAAGGTGACGAAAGATTACAAAAAAAAAAAAAAAAATAGTGAAATATTCCAACGATTGAATTTAAGTGTGCCATTGAAGCAACGTCAATTCAATCACGGTTCTTGAGAAACTTGGAGATTAATACTAGACGTCTTGAAATGATGCAAGAAGTTTTCGAAGGATAAAGGTAGCTGTATATGGACAGAAATAAAGGAAGAAATTACAGACGGGATATAGATCATTAAGTGATATGGAAAGATTATTTGATTAGCCCACAGTTTGGTTGCCTTGTGATGAACAGTGTTATTAAGTTGGTAGCGAACACATGACTGACTATACCGTCAAAATTTTCCAACTAACCGTCTAAGGGAAGATCTCAAAAGAACCTAAAATCGATTCTTTATTTGTCTCATAAATCAGATCACCGGTCTCAGACCCAAAGTAAGGCTGCTTCGGAGGTTAGAATATAATGGGTTTCATAGCAAGTTTTTTTCATTATGCAATCGGGAAAATATTAATAATGATAGGCCGGATCTAGTGAAGCCTACACAACTCAATGTAAGTTCTGGTGAGCACCAATAACGCAAATTAAATGCATATTTGATAGTCTCGTGTTTTAACACACAGGAAACTTTGTTTAATATATCAGTAAGAACATATCCTTGGATGAAACAGTTTCTATCAGGCTAACGATCAAGAACTAGGTGAGAGCGTTTTGGGTGTTAAGTATATTTCTTCAGCAAGAAGCACTCTTTAATAGTATTGTAGTGTTTATAAACGGGAAGTATAGCAAATGCTTGATTATCATTGATAAATAAATACTTATGATTTTTACGTTTGGTATCACAGCATTTTTCAATGCCAAGGTCCGACCTAAAGCAAAACGCTGAACGTTCCCAAGCTATATGACTGTGATACCCTCGTCTCATTAAAAGGAGACTTAAATCCACATTTTTTTTAAATGGTAGGAGACTGTATAGTGTGAATTAAGTAGATATAAAAGCACTATTGCATCGTCTTAAGACTTGGGTACACAACACAAGACCTGAAAGATATAAAACTTCCGTGGCTCACTTTCCATACCCTTTCCGAAAACCCTGAATTTTCTCCCTTAGTAATAGTGTTCGAGCTCTTGCTCGTCTCGATGCCAAAGAAAGTAATAGATATTGCTATTAACTTTTGATTAGCCTGAAAGTTAACTTGCGTCTATAAAAAATTTCGAGGCGTCTTTTGCAACCTTGACTCACTTCATCAAGGTGCTATATGGATAACGTTACGAATCTATCACACTAAACTTCAGGCTATAGAAACTTAAAGTCTTTCTGACTCCCACGGTTTATCTTGCCCTACAGACTACCATCAGAGCCCTGCAAACCCATGATAGAGGACCAAAAGGGTTCTGAAATCTGTACCCGGCTCGACCCGGCCCGGTCCGAATCTCGAGCCGGGCTCTGACCGGGCCGGGCACATTTTGGGCCCAGCCGGGCCGAAACGGGCCGAGGACTGTAAAAGACGGATCGGAAACTAATGTTGGCAGCCTCTGTTAATCGTAATGTACTTGGGAAATTAACTCTTTATTCAAGACTGTAAAGTACTGAACTTCTACTGCTCTTATTATTACTACTACTGTTACTGCTATTATTATTTTTATTATTATTACTTCTATTAGTACAACTGCTACGACTTCGCGTCAGAGTTGACATGTCTGGTGTTACATACTTTACAATCTAAGTACAGAAAAAATAGAACAAATACTAGTTATTATGGCCAGTCTGCGTAGAATGCGAACAGATGCTTGACTTGGGGCAATGGTGTCTCAGTGCGTAAATCATTCACATCTGGTGCTAGAGGTCTTCGGATCGATCCCTCCTCGTGTTATGTTAGCTTTGTAGTGGACAAACATCGTGAGCGTGGTAGTTTTCTGATTAGACCGTTTTCGTTCACTCCCTTCATTCTACCAATTCATCCATCATTATCCATACGTTTTGAGCCCTTATTGCCTAAAGAACATATGAGAAAGTCAAGTACTTCACCTACTAACTAGAATTTGTTCTGCTACCACTAGACCACGGAAGGCGAAACCATGAACTGGCGAGTTCATAAGATTAGCGCAATTTGTAGTAATGTTCAATTAACACATCAGATTCCAAATCATATTACATGTTCCTGTATTCTTTAAAATTCGATGTTAAAATAATATTAACAAAAAACAATATTGAAATAAATCACCCCGACTACAGGATCGATGAAGTTTTCCTAGAACGGTTCGTAACAAGAAAATAATAGAGCTATATGACGGAATGCGAGGCAGTAAATAAAAAAAAATCCACACATATCATTGTTGAACGAAACTACCTCAAAAGTTCCCTGAATGAAAAATGTATAGATATCAGCTATCAAAAATACGTTTAGAGGATTGAGAAATTCAAATCATCTAATAAGCTTAAAAAGAGTGTGCGATATTGCAGTCTGTAGTGCAAGATGAACCGTGCGAGTCAGAAAGACTTTAAGGTTCTATAGCCTTAAGATTAGTGTGATAGGTACGTATCGTTATCAATATAGCAGCTTGATGAAGTAAGTCAAGGTCGGAAAAGACGCCCCGTAATTTTTTATACACGCAAGTTTATTTTTCAGGCTAATCGAAAGTTAATAGCAGTATCTATTACTTTCTTTAGGCATCGAGACGAGAAAGTACTCGAACACTATTACTAAGAAAGAAAATTCATTGATTCTGCTCCTAGATGTACTAAGTGAGCCTAGGAAGTTTTATATCATTCAGGTTTAACCGCAGCCAAAGTTAACGGTTCGGAAAATGTAACCGTCTTAATTTTGAGATTCCCTAAGATGGTTTTTCAAATTCCCTAAGACGGTTTGAGATCCCTAAGATGGCCTTAACATTACATATAATAGAAGAGATAGTTAATATTAAGAAAATGAAAATATAAAGTTTCCTAAGAAACCAATTGTGCGAAACGAACATCGCTTTACTGTATGTCCTTGTACGCATCGAATAGCACGGAAACAGAGTCAACAGTTTCAGGCTATAGAGCATTTCTCCCTTCCTGAATACTAAAAGCTCTTTCAGTAGACGAACTAGAAGCTGGGATGAAGAGATACTTTACCCAATTTTAGTAATGTTTGTTCTTGTTGCTTCCACCACTGTAGTATATGTAATTCTCTTACACATGATGACATGTTGTGGTAGATGTCTACTTCATCAAATTCACCAGAGACTGAATGTCTATCTTCCCAATCCATTAGCTTATTCTTCTTGGTAGGTGGTTCGAAGTTTTGCAAACTAGCCTAAAAAAGACGATGGTGATGAGAAATAAATGAAATAGTGGAATAAATAAAGTGGAAGGAAACAGGAGTACGCCGCGAACCTACCAAACGGTGTTGACCACCACAAAGTTCACTTGGCGAGAGCTCAGATCAAACCAGGGACCCCATACACCAAAGGTGAACGCTCAACCACTGAGCCACCGTTCCCGGAACACCTAATCCACCCTGGCGACTTGATTTATTTGATCATTATATTTTGTTATATTTGTAGCATCATACTACAGGGTGTCCGAGAATTATCCATACAATTTTACGACGTTATATTTAAAGAAGTTAAGGTGATATTTACATGCGGTTTATTGCATTCAATGCAAAAAGTCTTAAAGTTTTTTCAACACAATGGAGCTCTGCCACACTGGTCTTTAGAAGTTCGAGAATACCTGGATGAGGTGTTTCCCAATAGGTGGACTGATCGCGACGGTCCGATATCATGGCCTCCGTGGTCGCCGGATCTGACACCACTGGACTTCTTCCTGTGGGGGTAACTTAAGGACATCGTCTTCGCTACGAAGGTAGCAAACCTTGAACAGCTATATAAGCGTATCCTTGTTGCTTTTCACACAGTAACTGCGTATCTTTGCTGCAGCGCACATGGGCTGAAATTGATTTTCGTCTGGATGTGCTTCGTATCACACATGGTGCCTACATAGGGGTGTACTGAACAGGTAAAAAAAACTTTAAGACTTTCTGTATTGAATACAAAAAACCGCATGTAAATATCACATTAACTTCTTTCAATATAACGTCGTAAATTTGTATAGATAATTCTCGGACACCCTGTATAAACAATACATGAACATGTAACACCATTCGATATTTGCCTTGTTAATTGAACATTACAACAAATTGCACTGAACTTATGAGCACGCCAGTTCATGGTTTTGCCGTCCGTGGTCCAATTGTAGCGTATCAAATTCTACTTACTAGTCAAGTACTTGACTTTATCATACGTTCTTAAGTTAGCTACGGCTCAGGCTATATGGATGATGATGGCATGAATTGGTGGAAAGAAAACAGTAGGAGGAAGCAGGACCACCCCAGAAACTCCCACGCACACGATGTTTGTCCACACCAAAGCTCACATACCATGAGTAGGGATTGATCCGACGACGTCTAGAGCCAGATGTGAGTGTTTTTTCTACTGAGCCACTGTTCTCCCTCGTAGATCAAGCATCGGTTCACATTCTAAGAAGACCGGCCATAATAACTAGCATTTCTCCATTTCATTCTGTACTTAGAAGGTAAATTCGGTACCACCAGACGCGAGGTCATAGTGGTTGTAGTAATATTAGCAGTGGTCGTAGTAGTAATAGTAGAAGTAGTAATAGTAGTAGTAGAAGTAGTAATAGTAGTAGTAAAAGTAGTAATGGTAATAGTTTACCAGTACATCGCAGTCTTTAATAAAGAGTCAGTTTCCCAAACAAATTACGATTAACATAGGCTGACAGTAAGACCGTACAAACACTGCAAAAAAAGAGGTAGTACATTAAAAAAACAAATATACTGACAACATTAATTTGCGAATTGTTTTTCAGAGTATCCGACCCGAGCCGGGCCGGCCCGATCGGCGCGATATGTGTCCGGCCGTGTTTGGCCCGAAATGGTCCCGGCCCGGTTCGGCCCGAAATGTGCCCGGCCCGGTTAGGGTCAAGTCCAGTTTGATACTACTTGAAACTTGTCGGGCCGTCCGGGACGGGCACCGGCCCAAACCGGCACGCTCGGCCCGTGCAGGGCTCTGACTACCATATCGCACACTCTTATTAAGGTTATTGCTGGATTTGAATTTCTCGTTTATCAAAACGTTTTCTCATCGGTGACTAAAGTTCTGGTAAGGTTCCCTCTGTAGCAGATTAGTCCACCAACTATATTAGCTTTTTGACACCTTTCATATCTGAGACGGAATGATCAAGAAGAAGTATTTCTGTAATCTTATTTATTAAAATAAACACTACCTTATCTCCCTGACGTGAATAGAGCTTGCGTGTGCTGTCCATCGAGTCAAAGCTATCTTCTCAAGAGCACAAAGCTAGTCCACAAATTTACAAGATTAATCGCCAGCAGCTGAGGCTTACGAAGTGTACTAATCTCTAACACTGAAGCAGACTGTCCATTGGCCTGGTATGTATGCGACCATATCCATAACCGATGACCAGAGCAATTCTAGATCACCAAGTAAATTACTTTACAAAAATTGAAGCACTAAATCGTGTGTAAAATTCTTCATAGATGATCGTTGCATATAGCGGAATAACATGGCAAACTGCCTAGAGTACATTCATTGCACAGTCCATCTAAGATCCATTAACATTGGCAAGAAGAAAGTCGAAACAAAGATATGTGCTTAGATCTATACTTCAGACTGTTTTCTAATAACATTGTGTAACCAAGTTACGGAAACATTTAGATATTATACTAAGAGGAGATGTCGAGATACGTGTTGTTCTCTTATCAAAACGAATACAAGCAGTTAGCATGCACTACAACCAACCAGACATAGTAATATTTGAAAAGAAGCGTCGTCAGATAAGGATTTTTCAATTGCAACTTGCACGCTGTAATAGAGTGAAATCTTTTGAAAAATTACTTTCAATTGGCATATCTACAAGGCTGCCGACTGTGGCTTTCTGCAGAAATAATCGTATTACTAATTGTAGATATCAGGATGCAGTTAGATAAAAAGATAATATTAAATGTCGAGATCCGCCATTATACTTGCATTAGAACGAGTGGAATTAGTTTGCATGCAGTGCAACCATGAGAACGGTCGGGTTGAAATGGGGAAATTGCAGCAGCTCATATTGCTTTTAGGACTTGAAAATTCGAAATTTCGAGTTATACTTAGTGACGTGCGGAACAAGAATTATTTAGCTGAGAGAGAATGAATATCGAGGTGAGCTCATAAGGTTTAATAAGAGAAAGCGTGTTATTTGATGGGCAAGTTGATAGGTCACTTGAGAAAGGACAGGCATCCCCGAGATTCTGAAGCTTTTTTTAATCTGCATCCACAACAACAGAAACCGCCTTAAAATAAGAACAATAGCAGAGATACTAATTGAAGCAGAGATGTTGCTTGACTTCATTATAATACTATTCTATAATGTCTGAAGATAAATATAAATCGATCTCTACGTGATGCGATGATTAAAAAAGTAATTTTGAGGATGGTAGGGGATGTTCGATTTTTAATTAGTGGTTTAGAGTGCAACAGCTGTGCCAATAAATCCAGGACTCTGTTTCGAGGTGCATGGTAAGGCTTATGCCGGATTAACTCCTTCTTACAATTCTGTGTAATTTAGAAATTATCAGTGGACATTGGCATGTATTCCTTAAATCCTATCGGCTTAGAACTAGTAAAGAAATTCAACAATTAATCGGAGGCTTAGTATTTTGTGTTGTGTACCTAGGTTTGAAAAAAAAAAGCAGTCGTGCTTTTAAAGCTCCTTAACTCACATTATACAATGGCATACCATTTATAAACCGTGGATTTACTTCTCCCTATAATAAGGCGAGGGTATCACAGTCATATAACATTGAGATAATACAGCGGTTTTAGGTGGGCCCTTGCGATTGAAAAATGTTCAGATACCAAATGTAAAAATCATACGCATTAATTTATCAATGATAATCAAGCAATTGCTATACTTCCAGTTAATATGCAAGTACAATACTATTTGAGAGTGCTTCCTGCTGAAGAAATCTACCTAGCACGCATAACGCTCTCACCTTGTTCTTCATCGTTAGCCTAATAGAAACTGTTTAATCCAAAGAGTTGTGTTCTTACATGGTTGTGTAGGATTCATTAGGTTCCGGTCTATCGTTAATTTTATTTTCACGATTGCATAATGAAAAAACTTGCTACTGAACCCATTATATTGTAACCCCAGAAGAAACCTTACTTTGGGTCTGAGACCGGTGATGTGTATGATGAGACAATTAAAGAATCGATTTTAGGTTCTTTCGAGATCTTCCCTTAGACGGTTAGGTGGAAAATATTTACGGTAGTATTGTCTTCTCTACCAAATTAGTAACACTGGTGATCACAAAGCAACCAAACTGTGTTCTAATAAAGTAATTTTTTCATATAATTTCATTGTATGCTTTTACTAGTAATCTGATTGTATGCTTTGAATAGTAGAACCAGGTGAGACCGTCATGGGTGCTAAGCAGATTTCTTCAGCAGGTAGTCTCAAATAATTATGTACTTGTATATAAAGGGGAAGTATAGCAATTGCTTGATTATCATTGATGAATTAATACTTGTTCCTCACATTTGGTATCCCAACAGTTTTCAATTACAAGGGCCCACCTAAAACAAACCGTTGTTAGTTCCCAAGCTATGCGTGTGTGATACCCCGGTCTTAATAAAGGGAGAAGTAAATCCACGGTTTTTTACATGGTACGCCATTGTATAATTTGAGTTAAAGAGCTCTAAAAGCACTATTGCATCGTCTTAAGACCTAGGTACACAACAAAAGATCTTACGGCTTCGGATTCATTGTTGACTTCCTTTACTAGCTTTAAGCCATTGAGGAATTATTGCCGATGTCCACTGCAGACTTCTAAATTTCACAGCGTTGTAAGAAGGACATAACCCGGCATAATTCGTTTAGCCTACCGGTAACCGCCAAATGAAACCCTCGATTTATAGGAGCGCTTGTTGCACTATAAACCACTAATTAAAAATCGAAGATTCCCCTTGCATCCTAAAATTATTTCTTTAATCACCGAAACACTTAGAGATCGATATAATCTCCTATTAATATCTCTATTCAGACATTGTAGAATACTATTACAATGAAGTCAAGTGACATATCTGATATCGTTCTCATTTTAAGACGATTTCTGACGTAGTAGATGCATATTAAAGAAAGCTTCACAAGCTCGGGGATTCTTATCCTATCGCAAGTGACCCATCAACTTGTCAAGAACAATATGAGCTGCTGTTCTTTTCCCATTTTTACCCGCAAGCTCACTTCGGTTGTATTGCATGCAAACTGATTCCACTCCTTCTAATGCAACCATCATGGAGGATCTCTACATCTACTGTTATTATCTTTTTATCTAAATTCATCCTGATCTCTACAATTAGTAATACCATTATTTCCGTAGAAAGCCACAGTCGACAGCCCTGTAGATAAACCTTAATCTTTTGCCATATGAAAGTAATTTTTCAAATCATTTTATTCAATTACAGCGTGTAAGTTGCTATTGAAATATCCTAATCTCACTACGCTTTTATGTCTGGTTCAATGTAATGCATGATAACTGAATGCATTCTTTTGATAACAGAACAAAACGTAACTCGTCATCTCCTCTTAATAGAATATTTGAATATTTCTGTAAGTTGGTAACACAATGTTTTCTAAAAAAAGGCTGAAGTAGCGATCTATGCACATATCAGCGTGCTTCGACTTTCTTCTTACCAATGTTAACGGCTCTTAGTTGGACTCTTCAAGGAATGTACTCTAGGCAGTTTGCCATGATATTCTCCTATATGCAGCGGTCATCTATGCAGAATTGTAAAGACGATTTGATGCTTCTATTTTTGTAGAGGAATTTACTTGGTGACCTCGGTTTTCTACAGATGGATCTGCTCGCATACCTACCAGGCCAAATGACCAGGCTCGCATACCTACCAGGCCAGGTTCAGTGTTAGATATGACTGCACTTCGTAAGCCTCAACTGCTGGCGATTAATCGGGTACATTTTGTGGTGTAACTTTCTGCTCTTGAAAAGCTACCTTTGAGTCAAAGGACAGGACATGCAAGCTCTATTCAAATCATCTGAATGAGGTAGTGTTGAATTTAATAAAAAAGATTACAGAAATTCTCCTTGTAAATCAAATCTGTCTCATATATGAAAGGTGTCAAAAAGCTAATACAAATGGTGAACTAATCTGCTACAGAGGAGAAGCTTAGCAGAACTTTACTCATCGGTGAGATAACGTTTAGAAGATCGAGGAATTCAAATTCTGCAATAAGCTTAATAATAGTGTGCGATATGGCAGTCTGTTGTGCAAAATGAACCGTGATATAGTCTGAGGATTAGTGTGATAGATTCGTTGCGTTCTCAATATAGCAGCTTGATGAATTAAGTCAAGGTAGCAAAAGACGCCTCGTAATTTTT
Source organism: Thermobia domestica (assembly GCF_964235325.1). Lineage (NCBI taxonomy): Eukaryota > Metazoa > Arthropoda > Insecta > Zygentoma > Lepismatidae > Thermobia > Thermobia domestica. The sequence goes on from NC_137469.1 coordinate 147,236,448, forward strand.
TATACACGCAAGTTAATCTTTCAGGCTAAGCGAAAGTTAATAGCAGTATCTATTACTATCTTTGGCCATCAGGACGAGCAAGTACTCCAACACTTTTACTATGGGAGAAAATTCAACGATTCTGCTGCAAGATATGGAAAGTGAGCCTAGGAAGTTTTTATCTTTTAGGTGTACTTAACTGATAATCTCCAATGTCACCTAAGTATCAAAACAAATTCTGTCAATTGATAATTTTGTTGATGTCTGTGTTCTACACCTGTTCTACCAGGCCTGTATAATTACATTGTATAGCGAATCAGTTCTTTAAACCGCTGGCTTCATAAATTCATCGGCCGGACTTATGTCAAAGGCCAAGAGAAGCGTGACATTTTCTACAAGGTAATCTCGTACCCAATTACTTAAAAATATGCTATTCGAGTTTCATGCCAATAAGCTGCATGTTATTCCTTTACAAGTTTACGATCATAACTGTAATATAATTGATATGGAAAATATTTAAACATCGTGGCCTTCTAACAGAAAAGCAGCTTGGTACAGTAGCAAAGGAACAGGGTGCTTAGCAGTAAGCATTGATTGTCCTTATGTCTTATAAAACCTAGAGCAATAAGTTGAAACCAACAGGGATCGACGTGTAGTAGAGCTTTCATTCCTTCACCCCTCTTGCATAAAAATGAACAAGGTGTCTTTTCATGTATCGCATATCGAAACAACGTTCATTATTAGGACAGTTAAACTTTGCTTCTTTTTAGGGGATTCGAAACCTAACCGGTAGTTACACAATGTTTAGTGTCCTTGCAGATGGCAGAATTCACTCAGTCTTTGATCTGCTGTTGAACATCTTAACTTATAAACAATCAAACAATAAAAAAATTTTATAAACGTACAATTAAATGATACTGTAGTACGCGAATGTGATATCTAAATGAATTGGTTTTTGATCGTTAACTTAATAGATAACTACCCGGAGTAGCAGACGACATCTAAGTATAGACCACACCTCAAGAACCGAAAATGGACTTGACCGTGTCGTTGACCTTTCCCCGCTAACCCTGTTTTAGGGTTCTTCTTGTCATCTGTGAGCTGTAAGTAAGCTTATCCGGCTGAAGCAAATGGTAGCTATGTGGATGCTGGATTTCGCATATCCTCTTTCACACACCAACCTCCATCGACTGGGTTCATGTTTAGACTGTTTCCCACATGGACTTGGAGCTACTTCCGAATTGAATGGTGCACACCTGCCGTGTAAGTAGTGGAAGAAGTGACCATATTGGAGCTTTGTAACTACTTCCTTCTTATACCTGATAGGCTTATACTAGGAAAGACATGTTTCCTTCTCCATACAGGGAAATAAGAAATGTGTAATATTGAACATTATATTAGGGTTGAGATTTGACTACTAGCTCCGTTGAAAACTATGACTAACATGGACAATTCTTTTTCTTTTTGAAGGATCTTGAAGGCTTGATACTATTCTCTCTTGAGTATAGTTGAGGTCGTGTCACAGCCTGTTGTACCATAAAAAAAAGTGAAAACAGTCTTTTAATGACGCTTAAGTTTCTTGAAATATAATGATTTCATAGCATTTCCTTTCGGTTCTGCTTGTATGTGGCATTAAAAGAAACAGCAACTGCTCATGAAGTCTTCTAGCAAGATTCTTAAAAGATCTGTATCACACCCATCAACAGCTACAGATTCCCCGTTTCTAGTTTCTTCTTTTACTGTTGTCCATATACAGCTACCTTTGCTTCTTCGAAAACTCTTTGCATCATTCGAAACAGTCTAGTATTTATCACCAAGATTCTCAAGGACCGTGATTACATTGTCATAGCTTCAAAGGCAGAATTAATTTCCATCGTTCAGATATTCTCCGAAAGCTATTTTTGTCTTTAGCACTTTTCGTGTCTAATTGTAATTTATGCCCATAAAATATTAGGTAAAAATAGCGCTTAACATAATTTATATACGTACTTAACGCGGATTTGACTGGCCTTTTTCTGTCCGCACCATTGCGTGTAGAAGCACTCATCCTTCTACGCGTGGGTTTAAAAACACAAGACCAGAGAGACTCTGCAATATTCACATTCTTGGCAGTGAAATTGACATTCTTGCCCATTAAGACATTATCACACAAGCAAGGTGGCATTATCTCAACCTGTCGCTCTGATGATAAGCTGATGTCCACAAAAGTACTGTAGAACTCTTTTATCGTAACAGTATTTGGGAATTTTGCTAACGTTGTGTCTGATATTGAGTTAATCCTCCCGAAAAATTTGTGGCTATCGTTAAGCACTATTCAATTATCTTAACACTTGGAACTTTGCTCAAAAACGCCTCTATTTCTGCTAAATGTGTATGTTCCTTGTGTTGTTAATTTTTTGTAAACTTCCATATTTTTATACAGCAGCCAAAATTAACAGTTCGGAAAATGTCACCGTCTTAATTTTAAGATTTCCTAAAATAGTTTTTGTCATGTAGTTTCATTTGGTTGTAAATGTTGCATATAAATTTTTATCATCCAGACGTTGCTGAATAAGATCGCAGATCCTGGATTTTTTCAACACCTCCGACGGTGGTAAGTGTCTTCATAACCCCATGTAGAGGACCCCGTGTATTGTCTAGAATTGAGTTCTCAATGATCTTGAGTTGGCATGGCCATTCAGCATTTTCAGTAAAGTTGTCATTGCGTACAGGATACAGCAAAGTTCTTCTGCAGCATATCCTGACTTAATGTATTCAATCGTGCTTAGAAATTACTTATCTGCAAACCTCCTCAAAGCGTTACAAGTATGGACCGTTCAGAAATTTCTTCAGCTGTGGTACGATTTGAACACCTTTCCTTTATAATGGCTGCACTAATGTCATGACTCATGTGCTTTTTTCTATTTTCTTGCACTTTTTTACTGTATGCAGAAGGCTAGAATATTTAATATTTAGAGATAAAGTGGATGTAAGAGTGAAGAAATGTGATACGATATTCCTATCAAGACAATGCTACCGTGATATAAGATTAATTTTACATTCAATAACTTGTATATGGAGAATTTTCATCAACAGACATCTGAAATAAATGTCCTTTTCTTCTCAATGAAATGTGTGGCACTTAGTTACCAATCAAAGCATACAATGAGATTATATGAATAGATTATTTGATTAGCTCAGAGTTTGGTTGCTTTGTGATTTACAGTGTTATCAAGTTGGTAGCGAACACAAAACCGTCCAATGTTTTCCACCTAACCGTCTACGGGAAGATCTCAAAAACACCTAAAATCGATTTTTTATTTTTCTCGTCGTTCAGATCACCGATCTCAGACCCAAAGTAAGGGTCCTTCGGAGTTTAGAATTTAATGGGTTACATGGCGAGTTTCTTCATTATGCAATCGTGAAAATAATATTAATGATATACCGGAACCTAGTTAATCCCACACAACTCTGTATGTAAAGCCTAGTGAGTAGCTGTAACGGCAATTAAATGCTAATTTGTCAGCCTCGAGTGTTAACCAACAGGATAATTTCATTAAAAATATATGTGATAGAACACAACTCTTTGCATTAAACTTTTCTATCTGGTTAAAGATCAAGAACAAGGTGAGAGCGTTATGGGTGCTAAGTATTATTCTTCAGAAGGAAGCACTTTCAAATAGTATTGTAGTTGCATATAAACGTGAAGTATAGCAATTGCTTGATTATCATTTATAAATTAATACTTATGTTTCTTAGTATGGTATCAACAAATTTTTCATTCCCAAGGGCACAACAAAAACGTACGTTACCAAAGCTATATGACTGTGATACCCTCGTCTTATAATAGGTAGAACAAAATCCACGGTTTTTTAAATAATATGCCATTGTATAATATGCGTTAAGTAGTTCTAAAAAAGGTAGTGCTTTATTCTTAAGACGTAGGTACACAACAAAAGATTCTGCGGCCTCCGATTCATTGAATTTCTATACTAGCTCTAAGCCAATTGGAATTAGGGAATACATGGTTACGTCCACTGCTGATTTCTAAATTTCTCATCATTTTTAGAAAGACATAAGCCGACATTAGCACTTTATCATTACCGGACACCTCGAAATAGAACCCTCGAATTATTGCCACGCCTGTTGCACCCTAAAAGATTAATTAAAAATCTTTCATTCCCGTCCATCTTCAAAATTATTTCTTTAATCACCGCATCACTTAGAGATCTATTTAATCTCATATCATTATCTTTTTTCATACATTGTGGAACATTATTAGAATGAAGTCAAGTGACATCTCTGCTAATGTTACATTTTTAAGACTATTTTTGACGTAGTGGATGCATATTACTTAAAGCTTCACAAGCTCGGGTATGCTTGTTAACCCATCAACTTGTCCATCATTTTAACGTGCTTTCTCTTTTTATACCTTATTAGCTCACCGTGATATACAGTCTTACTCAGCTAAAGACTTCCTGTTCCGCACGTCACTGGTTTTAAACTCGAATATTTCGAATTTGCAAGTCCTAAGGACAATTTGTGCTGCCGTACTTTTCCTATTTCAACCCACACTCTCTCGTCTGTTGCCCTTTAGGAGGTTTCCAGTTAAGTAATTTCTAGTTACGATTGAATGCACCATGTCAGGAAATGGTATACAAGAAAGTTGGTGTATCCTGTACACAATGACAACTTTAGTGAGAAAGCTGAACGGCCATGCCTACTCAAGACCATTGAGAACTCTCTTGTAGACTTTGCTTGGCGCCCTCTACGTGTGGTTATGACGAAATTTGCTACCGTCGGAAGAGATGACAATATCTAGGATCTGCGATCTTATTCAAAAACGTTGGATGACGAAATCAATATGCAACATTTACAAGAAAATGAAACTGCATGACCAGAACAATATTGGGAAATCTCTAAATTAGAACGGTTATATTTTCCGAACCTTTAACTTTGCGTGCAGTATATAGAGAAGGTCATAATCGTATTGCAATCGTAAGTGACTAGATTGAACACGGGACAAGAACTTCATTTGAAGGCAATTAAATTAATGCTTTCGTTTTCTCACGCAGCTGGTCGTTTTCTATGAAAAATTTCCACATCACTATACTCAGATGGAACCTCTGGATGCAAATACGGTATCAGAGAATTACAAGAAATTAACAACTCAAGGAACATTCACAATTCTTAGAAAATGAGTCCTTCTTGTGCGAAGTTCCAATTGATATGATTATTGAACAGTTCTTAAATAGGGCACGAAATTTTCTCGGGGATTAACTCAACGTCTGACACAACGTTAGCAAAATTAATCCTTGATTCCGAAATACTGTTACGCCACATAGTGGAACCCTCGAATTATAGGCGCGCCTGTTGCACCCTAAACCACTAATTAAAAATCGAACATCCACGTCCAACCTCAAAATTATTTCTTTAATCACCGCATCACTTAGAGATCGATATAATCTATTTTAATATCTCTTTTCAGAAATTACAGAACACTTTTACAAAAAGTCAAATGACATCTGTGTTATTTTTCTCAATTGAAGGCGGTTTCTCACGTAGTGGATGCATATTACAAAAAGCTTCACAAGTTCGTGGTTGCTTGTACTATCGCATGTGACCCATCAACTTGTCCATCATTTTTACGCTTTTCTCTTTACTATACGTTATTAGCTAACCGTGATATTCATTCTTTCTCAGATAAAGACTTTTTGTTCCGCACGTGACAGGGTTTAAACACGAATATTTCAAATTTTCAAGTCCTAAGAGCAATATGAGCTGCCGTACTTTCCCCATTTCAACCCGCCCGCTCTCGTTGGTTGTACTGCATGCAAACCGTTTTCACTCGTTCTAATGCAAGTAACATGGCGGATCTCGACACCTATTGTATTTATCTTTTCATCTAAAAGCATCGTGATATCTATAAATAGTAATACCATTATATCTGTAGAATCCCACAGTCGGCAACCTTGTAGATAAATGTTAGTTTTTCTGCTATACAAAGGTCATAATTCACCAGATTATACTCTATTACAGCATGTGATTTGCAATTGAAAAATCTTAATCTCACTACGCTTCTTATCAAATATTACTATGTATGGTTAGTTGAAGTGCATGTAGTCTGGTTATTTTTTATCTTTCGTCACTTTCCGTGTCTAATTGTAATACAGGGTGCGGCACGTAATACCGGCCGTAAAGTGAACACATAAAATGAAATGTAATGTATGCAATATGATTAACTACAACACATAAATGAAATTTAATGTATTGAATATGTCTACTCAATCTCCTGGTTGACTTTCGAGGACTTTTTGTCATTATCTCCTCCACCTGCATCTTTAATTCAGGTGTGCAGACAGATGGTCGTCTGTTCCTGGGAGCATTTTAAACCGACGCTGTACGCCGCCATTTTTCAATCAATTCCTGAACGGTGCTTTTTGCTGGCACAGAACGACCTGGAAATTTCTCCCGAAACAAATTCTTTGTTTTCACAAAAGATCCAGTGAGAATGAACCCATCAACATTGGCAACACGCTCGCGTATCGAATACGGCATTATCACACACTGACACTCACCTGGCTTAACACAACGAGGCCTTTTTCTCAACTGGTTTCGACAAGTTTCACTAGCTGCGGCTGCACGTGACTGCTGCATGTCACGTAAGTCGACCCGACCTCGACACGCCATCTCTTGGTAGGAAGGTAGATTATTTAAGTTTTGCCAAAAACACAATATACCAGAATATTACGACGGGCCGGTTCTACGTGCCGCACCCTGTATGTATCAATAAGATATACGATGAAAATAGCGCTTAACATAATTTATATACGTACTGTACTTAACGCAGATATATCACTTGCCATTTTTCGTCTACACCATTGCGTGTAGAAAAACTCTTAGTTCTAAGTGTGGGTTTTTAATCTCAGTACAACAAAGACTCTGCTATATTTAGCGCAGTCGAATTGACATTCTTGTTCAATGAGATATTATCACACAAGTAAGATGGCATTAGCACAACGTGCAGATGATATGACTAAGTGTCTCCACAAAATTACTTTAGAACTTCTGTTATCGTAACATTATTTTGGAATGATTTTTTAATCTTGCTAACGTTGTGTCTGACGTTGAGTTAGTTCTCCAGAAGATTTCGTGGCCGATTTGTGAAGGTTCGTTGAGTTGTTAGTTTCTTTAATCTTCTGATACCGTATTTGCCTCCAGGGCTTTCATTTGTTAACTATAGTGATGTGAAAATTTTTCATAGAAAAGATGACCAGTTGCGTGAGAAAACGGAAGCATTAATTTAATAGCATTCAAATAAAGTTTCTAGTCCCCTGTTCAATCTAATCCCTTTGGATGAATTGCAATACGATTATGACCTTCTCTATATACTGCAGCCAAATTTACCGTTCCGATTAAGTCACCGTCTTAATTTTGAGGTTTCCTAATAGAGTTTTTGTCATGCAATTTCATTTTCTTGTACATGTTGCATATTGATTTCCTAATCCAGACAATGTTCAATAAGATCCAAGATCCTAGAATTAGTCATCTCCTCCGACCGTTGTAAATGTTTTCATAAACACATGTAAGGGTCGCGAGCAAAGTCTAGAAGTTAGTTCTCAATGATGTTGAGTAGGCATGGACAATCAAAATTTTCACTAATGTTTTCATAGTGCACAGGATACCCGAAAGTTCTTCTATACCATTTCCTGCCATAATGTAAACAATCATGCCTAGAAACTACTTAAGTGAACACCTCATAAGAGTAAAACTTGTGACAGTTAAGAAATTTCTTGAGCTGCAGGAATGATTTGAGACCTTTCCTGTACAATGGCTGAACTAATGTGATTACACAGGTGATTTGTTCATTTTTCTTGTACTTATTTATTAGTGTATGCGGAAGAGTAGAATATGTAGTATCAGTACTTGATGTTGAAATAATAAAAAATAAAGAGGTAATACACTGCTTATATGAAAAGGAGAGGTATGTATTTCAGCATTACACAATCGTTGTGGCGAACCTCTCACAAGATGAATAGCTATCCAAACGTTGTTTGAGTATAGGAAATCGAGACGCGAGATGCGAGTGAGGATGTGGACAGCATTGACACACCAAGAAAATGAGTGTATAGCATTAGAGAGAAAGTAGATGACAGAATGAAGAAATGAGATACGATATTCTTATCAAGACAATGCTACCGTGAATGATATTACTTTTGCATTAAAGGAATAGGATATGGAGAATTTTCCAAAAGAGACATCTGAAATGACTTCTTCTGCTATTGTATTTTGTTGCATTTAGTTACTAATCAAAGCGTACAGTGAGCTTATATGGAAAGATTAATTTATTAGCCCACTGATTGGTTACTTTGTGATGTCGAGTGTTACTAAGTTGGTACCAAACACTGGACAGACTATACCTTTAATATTTTCCAGCTAACTGTCTAACGGAAGATCTCAAAATAACCTAAAATCTATTCTCTTTTTGTTTCATCGGTGAGATCACCGGTTAGGTTGCTTCGGAGGTCAGAAAAATATGGGTCTCATAGCAAGTTTTTCATTATGCAATCGGGAAAATATTAATAATGATAGGCCGGAACCTAGTGAATCCTACACAACTCTATCTAAGTTCTAGTGAGCAGCAATGACCAAAATTAAATACATATTTGATAGTCTCATGTGTTAACACACAAGAGACTTTGTTTAATATATCCGTAAGAACACAACTCTTTGGATTAAACAGTTTCTATCAGGCTAACAATCAAGAAGGTGAGAGCGTTATGGGTGTTAAGTAGATTTGTTCAACAGGAAGCACTCTCAAAAAGTATTGTAGAGTTTTAAACGGGAAGTATAGTAATTGCTTGATTATCATTGATAAATTAACACTTATGTTTTTTACGTTTGGTATCTCAACATTTTACACCCCAAGGGCCCACCTAAAACGAACCTCTGAATGTTCCCAAAGCTATATGATTGTGATACCCTCGTCTTATTAAAGGGAGACTTAAATCCATAGTTTTTAAAATGATACGCCATTGTATAATGTGAGTTAAGGAGCTATAAAAGCACTACTGCCTCGTTTTTAAGACCTACGTACACAACACAAGATACTGCGGATTCCGATTCATTGTTGATTTTTTTAATAGCTCTAAGCTAATACGAATTAAGGTTTCCATGCTGATGTCCACGGCTGATTTCTGATTTTCACAGCATTGTAAGAAGAACATAAGCCTTCATAAGTTACAGGACATCTCGAAATAAAACCCTCAAATTATTGGACACGTGTTGCACACTAAACCGGTAATTAAAAATCAAAACACCCCGTCCATTTTCTTAATTATTTCTTTAGTCACCGCATCACTTAGAGATCGATTTAATATATAATTAATATCTGTTTTTAGATATTATATAATACTATTACAATTAAGTCAAGTGACATCTCTGCTAAGGTTCTCATTTTACGGTGATTTCTTGTGTTGCAGATGCATATTACAAAAAGCTTCACAGCGTGGGGATGCCTGTCCTATCGCGAGATCCACCAACTTGTCCATCATTTTACGCGCTTTCTCTTTACTACACTTATGACAGTATGAGCTGCCGTACTTTTTCCATTTCAACCCACCGTCTAACGTTGGTTGTCCTGCATGCAAACTGATCCACTCGTTCTAATGCAAGTATCATGACGGAACTCGACATATACTAATATTATCTTTTTATCTAAATTCATCGTGATATCTTTAATTAGTATTACCATTATTTCTGCAGAAAGCCACAGTGGGCAGCCTTGTACATAAATCTTAATTCTATTGAAATATGAAGGCCATAATTCAATAGATTTTAGGCTATTACAGCTTGTGAGTTTCAATTGAAAAAAAAAATCTCATTAAGCTTTTTATCAAATATTACTATGTATGATTGGTTGTAGTGCATCATAACTGCTTGCATTCGTTTTGGTAAAACTGCAACACCTATCACGACATCTCCTTTAAGTAAAATGATATATGAAGGTTCGATGTCTTTTTAATTCTATGTTTTCTGAAAACAGTCTGACACATATATGCAGGTCTGACCTCTAAGCTCATATATGTGTATTTCGACTTACTTCTTGCTAATGTTAACGGCTCTACTAAGGAATGTACCCTAGGCAGTTTCCCATGATATTCCGCTATATGCAGCGAACACCTAAACAGAATTCTACAGAAGATTTGGTGCTTCTATTTTTGTAAAGGAATTTACTTGGTGATCTAGGATGCCTCTGGTCAATGGACATGGATACGTTCGCAAACATACCAGGCAAATGACAGTCTGGTTCAGTGTTAGAGATGAGTACACTTCGGAAACCTCAAATGCTGGCGATTACTCATCTACATTTTGTAGAGTAGTTTTCTGCTCTTGAGAGGATACTTTCAGTCGTGAAAGGACACGCAAGCTCTATTTACAAATGCGAGATGAGCTAGTGTTGAATTTAATAAATAAGATTACAGAAATTCTTCTTGTTGATCATTCCGTCTCAGATATGAAAGGTATCGAAAAGCTGATACAGTTGGTGTACTAGTCTGCTACAGAGCGGAAGCTTAAAAGAATTTACTTACCGGTGAGAAAACGTTGAGAAAATTGAGATATTCAAATACTCCAATATGCTTAACAAGACCGTGCGATAAGGCATTCTGTGGTGCAAGATTAACCATGCAAGCCAAAAAGACTTTAAGGTTCTATAGCCAGAAGATTAGTGTGATAGATACGTTGCGTTATAAATATAGCATCTTGATGAAGTGAGTGAAGGTTGCAAAAAACGCCTTGAAATTTTTTATAGACGCAAGTTAACTTTCAGGCTAATCGAAAGTTAATAGAAGTAGCCATTACTTTCTTTGGGCACCCACACTAGCATTACTGAAACACTATTACTAAGGGAAAAAATTTAGGGCTTCTGCTCCAAGATGTGCGAAGTGAGCCTAGGAACTTTTATATCTTTAGGTGCACTTAACTGAAAATCTGCTAACGTAACCTGAGTACAAAAAAATTTTGTCAATTGATAATTTGTTGATGTCTCTGTTCTACACCTGTTCTACCGGGCTTGTTTAACTACTGAGTATCGCGAAACAGTTTTTTAAACCGCTAGCTTAATAAATTCAATGACCGGACTAGTCTCACAGGTTAAGAGAAGCGTGACTGGGTCTACAAGTACATTTCTAATTAGCTAAAAAATCATCTATTAGAGTTTCAGGCCATTAACCTGCATGTGAATTTTTCACTATTTTAAGACCATATGTGTAACGGATTATTGTTACGCTTAGTAGCCTTCTGATTGAAAAAGCAGCTTGGTACTTTCGCAAAGGAACAAGGTGCTTAGCAGTAAGGATTGATTGTCCTCATGTCGTATAAAACCTAGAGCAACAAGTTGAAACCAACAAGGATCGACACGACGACAATAGAATCTTTCATTCCTTCGCCACTCTTCAATAAAAATGTACATGGTGTCTTTCCAGGTATCGCATATAGAAACATCGTTCTATATTAAGAGAGTTAAACTTTGCTTGTTTTTAGGAGATTCGAAAACTATACGGTAGTTACACAAAGTTTAGTGTCCTTGCAGATGGCAGAATCCATGGAGACTGTCATCTGCTCTTGAACATCTTAACATATAAACACTCAAACCAAGAAAAATTTTATAAACGTACAATTTTATGATACTGTTGTGCGCGAATGAGATATCTAAATGAATTGGTTATGGATTGTTAACTGAAATACAGCCTGCTACGGTTTCATTTTTTCTTCGGGTAACCAAGCAGCAGGGTAAATAGAACAATTATGTAAATAGAACAATAAACCTCCTTGATGTTTTTTACCTTGTCCATACACCTTCATTTAAAGTATCATCAAGATCGTCTTCATGAACATTTTGTTAGGTCTATAAGGCAGAGACGGTATTACAAAATAATAATCATAAGAGATTAGATCATCATTTAAGCCGTTGTAAAAGAAATATTAGTTTTCTACAGCTATTGTTCGTCATCATTTAAATCATATTGTCTTCCGATAGGCCATTTGTAAACGAACTCTCTTGGCAGAATGCAGACTACCTTGAATACTTCATATCGGCTCCTTTACACTTACATGTGTCTCGTTCACAATCCTACCTTGGAATCACTTTCTATCTACAGATAAGTAGGCTTATCCGGCTGAAGCCTATGGTCGCTGTGTGTATGGTGGATTTCGCATATCCTCTTTCACGCATTTCGCATATCCTCTTAGACCAATTTTAGTCCACACCATTGCGGGTAAAAAGACTCATCCTTCAACGTGTGGCTTTTAAAACACAAGACAAGAGAGACTCTGCAATATTCACCGCAATGGAATTGACATTCTTGCGCATTGAGACATTATCACACAAGGAAGGTGGCATTATCTCAACCTGTCGCTCTGATGGTAAGCTGATGTCCCCAAAGTACTGTAGAACTTTTTTTTTTATCGTAACAGTATTTGGGAGTGAAGAATTAATTTTGCTAACGGTGTGTCTCATATTGAGTTAATCCTCCAGAAAAATTTGTGGCTATTGTTAAGCACTGTTCGATTATCAAATCACTTGCAACTTTGCTCAAAAACGCCTGGTTTTCTGCTAAATGTGAATGTTCCTTGTGTTGTTAGTTTCTTGTAATCTTCTCATACCTTTATACAGCAGCGAAAATGAACGGCTCGGAAAATGTCACCGTCTTAATTTTGAGATTAACTGATATTGTTTTCTAATGCAGTTTCATTTGGTTGTAAATCTTGCTTAGAGATTTCCTCATCCAGACGTTGCTGAATAAGATCGCAGATCCTAGATTTTTTCACTCCTCCGACGGTTGTAGGTGTCTTCATAACCCCATGTAGAGATCCCCGAGCAAAGTCTAGAAGTGAGTTCTCAATGATCATGAGTTGGCATGGCCATTCAGCATTTTCAGTAAAGTTGTCATAGTGTACAGGATACACAAAAGTTCTTCTCCAACTTATTCTGACTTAATGTATCCAATCGTGCTTACAAATTAGTTAACTGCAAACCTCCTCAAAGCATTACATCACTGGACCGTTCAGAAATTTCTTCAGCTGTGGTACGAGTTGAACACCTTTCCTGTATAATGGCTGATGTAATGTCATAACGCATGTGCTTTTTTCTATTTTCTTGCAGTTTTTTACTCTATGCAGAAGAGTAGAATATATAGTACTAGTACTTGATGTTGAAATATTGAAGAAATTCAGAGGAACTACACAGCTTATATCAAACGCCCAAGTGTGTATCTCACCATTACACAATCGCTGGCGAAGTTTTCACAAGATGAATAACTATCCAAAGGTTGTTTGAGAATAGGAAATCGAGACGCGAGACGCGAGTGTAGACTTGACTAAATCTTTCAAGTAAGACAGCATTTATACACCAAGAACATGAGTGTATAGCATTATAGATCAAGTGGATGTCAGAGTGAAGAAATGTCATACGATATTCCTATCAAGACGATGCTAGGGTGATATAATATTACTTTTTCATTCATAAACTTGAATATGAACAATTTTCAAAAGGGACATCTGAAATAAATGACTTTTTCTTCTCTATGAAATGTGTGGCATTTTGTTATTAATCAAAGCATACAGTGAGATCATATGAAAAGATTATTTCATTAACCCACAGTTTGGTTCCTTTGTGTTACTAAGTTGGTTGCGAACACAGACCTCACGATACCGTAAATAATTTCCACCTAACCGTCTAAGAGAAGATCTCAAAGGAAACTAAAATCGATTCTTTATTTGTCTCATCAATCAGATCACCGTTCTCATACTCAAAGTAAGGTTGCCTCGGGGGTTAGATTATATTGGTTTCGATAGCAAGTTTTTACATCATGCAATTGTTAAAATATTACTAATGATTGACCGGAACCTAGTTAATCGTATACAACTCTGTAAGAACACAACTCTTTGGATTAAACAGTTTCTATTAGGCTAACGATCAAGAACAAGGTGAGAGCATTATGCGGTCTAGGCAGATTTCATCAGCACTAAGCAATCTGAAATAGTATTGTAGTTGGATTTAAACAGGAAGTATAGCATTTGCTAGATTATCATTGATAAATTTATAATTATGTTTTTTACAATTGGTATCACAAAATTTTTCAATCCCAGAGGCCCACCTGAAACAAACTGCTGTACATTCCCAATACTATATGACTGTGATACACTTGTCTTATTAAAGGGAGAAATAAATCCACGGTTTTTCAAATGGTACGCCATTGTATGATGTCAGTTAAGTAACTCTAAAAGCACTACTTCTTCGTTTTTAAGATTCATTGTTGATTTTTTTTATTAGCTCAATGCCAGTACGAATTAAGTAATACATGCTGATGTCCACTGCTGATGTCTGATTTAATCAGCATTGTAAGAAGGACATAAGCCGGCGTAAGCCGTTTAGCCTTACCGGACACCTCAAAATAGGACCCTCGAATTATTGGAATGCCTGTTGTACCCTAAACCACTAACTAAAAATCGAAGATTCCCTTCCATCTTCAAAATTATTTCTTTAATCACCGCATAACTTAGAGATCGATTTAATCTCATATTATTATCTTTTTTCATTGATAGTAGAATACTATTCCAGTTAAGTCAAGTGACATCTTTGTTAATGTTCTCATTTTAAGACGTTGTAGATGCTTAACACAAAAAGGTTCACCAGCTCGGGGTTGCCTGCCATATCGCAAGTTACCCATCAACTTGAACATCATTTTAACGCGCTTTCTCTTCACTATACCTTAGTGGTTTAGGATTCAACAGGCGTGCCAATAATTCCAGGGGTTTTTTTCAAGGTGTCCGGTAAGGCTAAAAAGCTTATGGCAGTTTAGTTCAATCTAAAAACTCTGTGAAATTTAGAAATCAGCAGTGGAGGTCGCCATTTATTCTTCAATTCCAATTGGTCTAGAGCTAGTAAAGAAATTCAGCTTACCAGAATTTACTTACCGGTGAGAAAACGTTGAGAACTTAAGAAATTCAAATAGTCCAATAAGCTTAATAAGAGTGTTCGATAAGGCACTCTGTGAAGCAAGATTTTAGCAGAAACCCTGAATTTACTCCCTTAGTAATAGTGTTCAAGTTCTTGCTCGTCTCGATGCCAAAGGAAAGTAATAGATACTGCTATTAACTTTCGATTAGCCCGAAAGTTAAACTTGCGTCTAAAAAAAATTCCCAGGCGTCATTTGCAACCTTGATTCACTTCATCAAGATGCTATATAGATATCGTTACATATCTATCACACTAATCTTCAGGATACACATCCTTAAAGTCTTTCTGACTCGCACGGTTTATCTTGCACTACAGACTACCATCAGGGCCCGGTAAACCCATGATAGAAGAACCAAGTGGTTCTGAATTCTGTGCCCGGCTCGACCCGGCCCGGCCCGAATCTCGAGCCGGGCACATTTTCGGCCGAGTCGTGCCGAAACGGGCTGAGCACTGTAAATGACGGATCTGAAACTAACGTTGGCGGCCTCTGTTAATCGTAATGTGTTTGGGAAATTAACCCTTTATTCAAGACTGTAAAGTACTGTACTTCTACTGCTCTTATTATTACTACTACTGTTACTGCTATTATTATTATTATTATTATTATTATTATTATTATTATTATTATTATTATTATTATTATTATTATTATTATTATTATTACTTCTACTACTACAACTGCTACGACTTCGCGTCAGAGTTGACATGTCTGGTGGTACATATTTTACAATCTAAGTACAGAAAAAATCGAAGAAATACTAGAAATTATGGCCAGTCTGCGTAGAATGCGAACAGATGCTTGACGAGGGGCAATGGTGTCTCAGTACGTAAATCATTCACATCTGGTGCTAGAGGTCGTTGGATCGATCCCTCCTCGTGTTATGTGAGCTTTGTGGTGGACAAACATCATGAGCGTGGGAGTTTTTTGATTAGCTCGTTTTCGTCCACTGTCTTCATTCTAGCAATTCATCCATCATTATCCATACGTTTTGAGCCCTTATTGCCTAAAGAACATATTAGAAAGGCAAGTACTTGACCTACTAACTGGAATTTGTTCCGCTACCATTAGACCACGAAGGGCGAAACCATGAACTGGCGTGTTCATAAGATCAGCGCAATTTGTAGTAATATTTATTAGCACGGCAGATTCCAAATCATATTACATGTTCCTGTATTCTTTATAAATCGATACTTCAAAAATAATAAAAAAAAATATATGATGAAATAAATCACCCTGACTCCAGGATCGATGAAGTGTTCGTGGAACGGTTCGTAAGAAGTAAATAACAGAGCTATATGACGGAATGCGAGGCAGTAAATAAAAATAAAATACACACATATCATTGTTGAACGAAAAATACCTCAAAAGTCCCCTGATTGAAAAATGTATAGATATCAGCTATCAAAATTACGATTAGAAGATCGAGAAATTCAAATCCTCCAATAAGCTTAATAAGAGTGTGCCATATGGCAGTCTGTAGTGCAAGACGAACCGTGCGAGTCAGAAAGACTTTGAGGTTCTATAGCCTTAAGATTTATTAGATAGATACGTAGGGTTATCAGTATAGAAGCTTAATGAAGAAAGTCAAGGTTGCAAAAGACGCCCCGAAATATTGTTGTATTGTCCAGTACGCCCCGAAGTATTGTCCAGTGTTGTAACGCTTTGAGGAGGTTTGCAGTTACGTAATTTGTAAGCACGATTGGATACATAAAGTCAGGATATGTTGGAGAAGAACTTTGGTGTATCCTGTACACTATGACAATTTTACTGAAAATGCTGAATGGCCATGCCTACTCAAGATCATTGAGAACTCACTTCTAGACTTATCTCGGGGACCTCTACATGGAGTTATAAAGACATTTACAATCGTCGGAGAAGATGACATAATCTAGGATCTGCGATCTTATATAACAACGTCTGGATGAGGAAATCTATATGCAACATTTACTACAAAATAAAACTGCATGACCAAAACCGTTATAGGAAACCTAAAAATTAAGACGGTAACATTTTCCGAATATTTAATTTTGGCTGCAGTATACGGTATTAGAAGATAACAAGAAATTAAGAACACAATGAACATTCACAATTAGCAGAAAAAGAGGCCTTTTTGAGCGAAGTTCCAAGTGATATGATTATCGAATAGTGCTTAATGAAGGCGACGAAATTGTCTAGGGGATTAACTCAACGTCAGACACAACGTTATCAAAATTAATCCTTCATTCCCAAAATACTGTTACGATTACAGAAGTTCTACAGGACTTTTGGTGGCATCAGTTTATCCTCAGGGTGACACGTTAAGCTAATGCCACCTTCCTTGTGTGATAATTTCTCAATGCGGAAGAATGTTAGTTTGACAACGGTGAATATTGCAGTGACTCTGTTGTGTTGTGTAATAAAACCCACACTTAGAAGGAAGAGCCCTTATACAAGCAATGGTGTGGACTAAAAATGGCCAGTCAAATCTACGTTAAGTACGTATATAAATTATGTTAAGCCCTATTTTCATCTAATATTTGATGGGCATAAATTACAATCAGACATGGAAAGAGCCGAAAGACAAAAATAGCTTTCGGGGAATATCTCAACGACCGAAATTAATTGTGCCTTTGAAGCTATGACAAATCACTCATGGCCCTTGAGAATCTTGGAGATCAATACTAGACTGCTTCAAATGATGCAAAGAGTTTTCGAAGAAGCAAAGGTAGCTGTATATTGACAACAGTAATAGGAGAAACTACAAACGGGGTATGTGTAATTATTGAAGGGTATGATTCAGATATTTTAAGAATCTTTGTAGAAAACTTTATGAGCAGTTGCTGATTCTTTTAATGCCACATACGAACAGAACCGAACGGAAATGCTACGAAATCATTAAATTTCAAGAAACTTGGCGTCATTAAAAGTTTGCTTTCACTTTTTTTTATATTGCAACAGGCTGTGACACGACCTCAGCTATATTCAGGAGAGAATAGTTGCAAGCCTTCAAAAAGAAAAAGAACTGTCCAAGTTAGAGTCTTCAACGGAGTTAGGAATCAAATCTCAATCCTACCAAAATGTTCAATATTACACATTTCTTATTTCCCTGTATGGAGATGGAAACATGTCTTCCCTAGTATAAGCCAATCAGTTTGCAAAAGACGCTTCGGAATTTTTTATGTACGGAAGTTTAATTTTCAGGCTATATAACTAGCAGTATCTATTCCTTTATTTGGGTACCGGGATGAGAAAGTACTCGAACACTATTACTATATTGCCTAGGAGGTATTATATGCTTCAGGTGTTCTTAATGAAACACTCCTAATGAAACCTAAGTACCAAAAAATTATGTCAATTGATAATTTTCTTGATCTCTGTGTTTTACACCTGTTTTAGCTGGCCTGTATAACTACTTTGTATCGCGAATCAGTGCTTTAAACTTCTAACTTTATAAAGACATTGGCCGGACTTTTCTCGCAAGCCAAGAGAAGCGGGCCTGGGTTTACAAGGTAATCAACAAGCTAATTACTTAGAAATCTGCTATTAGAGTTTAATACCAATAACCTGCATGTGATTCTTTTACAAGCTTACGACCATAAGTTAACGTAACTGTTAGGGAAAGTTGTTAAGCTTTGTGGCCTTGTGATTGTAAAAGAGAACGTTACAATTTCCGTACCGTTAACATTGGCTGCCGTTAAACCTGAACGATATAAAACTTCCTAGGCTCACTTTCCACATCTTGGAGCAGAATCAATGAATTTTCTTTCTTAGTAAAAGAGTTCGAGTACTTCCTCGTCTCGGTGCCCAAAGAAAGCAATAGACACTGGTGTTAACTTTCGATTAGCCTGAAAGTAAAACTAGCGTGTATAAAAAATTTCGGGGCGTCTTTAGCAACCTTGACTCTCTTCATCAAGCTGCTATATTGATAACGATACGTATCTATCACACTAATCTTAAGGTTATAGAACCTTAAAGTCTTTCTGACTCGCACGGTTCATCTTGCACTACAGACTGCCATAATGCTCACTCATATTAGTTTATTGGAGGATTTGAATTTCTCGATCTTCTAAACGTATTTTTGATAGCTGATATCTATACATTTTTCTTTCAAGGGACTTTTGAGGTATTTTTCGTTCAAGAATGATATGTGTGGATTTTGTTTTGATTTACTGCCTCGCATTCCGTCATATAGCTCTGTTATTTACTTCTTACGAACCGTTCCAGGAACACTTCATCGATCCTGGAGTCGGGGTGATTTATTTCATCATCATTTTTTTTATTATTATTGTACTATCAAATTATAAAGAATACAGAAACACGTAATATGATTTGGAATCTGCCGTGCTAATTGAACATTACTACAAATTGCGCTAATCTTATGAACACGCCAGCTCATGGTTTCCCCCTCCGTGGTCTAGTGGTAGCGGAAATAACTCTAGTTAGTAAATCAAGTACTTGACTTTCTCATATGTTCTTTAGGAAATTACGGCTCAAAACGTCTGGATGATGATGGATGAATTGGTAGAATGAAAACAGTAGACGAAGACGGGCTATTCAAAAAACTCCCACGCTGACGATGTTTGTCCACCACAAAGCTCACATAACAAGAGGACGGATCGATCCGACGACCTGTAGCACCAGATGTGTATGCTTTACCTAGTGAGCCACCATTGCCTGTCGTCAAGTATCTGTTCGCATTCTACGCAGACTGGCCATAATAACTAGTATTTCTTCGATTTTTTCTGTACTTAAATTGTAAAGTATGTACCACCAGATATGTCACTCTGACGCCAAGTCGTAGTAGTTGTAGTAGTAGAAGTAATAATAATAATAATAATAATAATAATAATAATAATAATAATAATAATAATAATAATAATAATAATAATAATAATAATAATAATAATAATAATAATAATAATAATAATAATAATAATAATAATAATAATAATAATAATAATAATAATAATAATAATAATAGTAAAATTAGCAGTAGCAGTAGTAGTAATAATAAGAGTAGTAGAGGTACACTACTTTACAGTCTTGAGTATAGGGTTAATTTCCCAAACACATTATGATTATCACAGGCTGCCAAAATTAGTATCCGATCCGTCTTTTACAGTGTTCGTGCCGAGTCGGCCGGCCCAACTCGGTCGGGTATTTGCTCGGCCCGTTTCGGCCCGGAATGTGCCCGGCCCGTCTCGACCCGGCTCGGCCCGAAATGTGTTCTGGCCGGTTAGAGCCCGGCTCGAGATTCGGGGCGGGACTGGTCGAGCCGGGCACAGAATTCAGATCCATTCGGGTCGGGCCGGGCCGTCTTCGGGCCTCGGTTAGCAGGGCTCTGATGATAGTCTGTCGTGCAAGATATACCGTGCGAGTCATAAAGACTTTCAGGTTCTATAGCCTGAAGATTAGTGTGATAGATACGTAACGTTATCCATATAGCATCTTGATGAAGTGAGTCAAGGTTGCAAAAGACGCCTCGAAATTTTTTATAAACGCAAGTTAAACTTTCAGGCTAATCGAAAGTTAATAGCAGTATCTATTACTTTCTTTGGGCATCGAGACGAGCAAGAACTCGAACACTATTACTAAGGGAGAAAATTCAGGGTTTCTGCTACAAGATGTAGAAAGTGAGCCTCCGAAGTTTTATATCTTTCAGGTTGTCTTAACGGAAAATCTCCCAATGTATCCTAAGTACACAAAATATTTGGTCATTTGATTACTTTGTTGGCGTCTCTGTTCTACACCTGTTCTACCAGGCTTGTGTAACTTCTTTGTATCGCAAATCAATGATTTACACCGCTAACTTTAATAATTCAACGGCCGCACTTGTCTCATAGGCCAAGAAAGATTGAGTGATCATTCAATTCAGTGTCTGATATAGTGGAAAAATATCTATCAAATTGTCCTGTTGCAGCGTGGGACACAAAACCAGCAAGTACATGATACTTTTCCTTCTGATAGATCGCTATCTCTACTTTAATGTTCCAAAGTGGCAAAAGTTTCGAATAGAAACGTAGGCAGATATTTTTTATAATAACCTTTATTTTGTACCGGACACAGGGATTTAATAATTTAAAAACTCAATCGGATCGAAAGTGTTAAGCCGTTGTCAATGACACATTGGCTCTCTACAGCTGTTGTTCGTCATCATCTATATCAGATTGTCTTCCGATCCGCCATTTGAACATGAACTCCCTTGGTAGAATGCTGAAAAAAGTGTTTACTTCATATTGGCTCTTCTACACTTACATCTGGCTCGTTCACAATCCTATCTAGCATTCAGTTCTTATCTACAGGTAAGCTTATACGGCTGGAACCGGTGGTAGGTGTGTGGGTCAAGGAATTCGCATATCCTCTTTCTCACACCAACTTCATTCGATTGGGTTCATGCTTAGACCATTTCGCTCCTGGACTTGGAGGTACATCCGAATTGAATGCTGCACACCTGCCGTGCTAGTAGGGGAAAAGGTGGCCATATTGAAGCTTTGTAACTTCTTCCTAGTTATACCTGGTATGCTTATACCATGAAGGACATGTGTCCTTATGCATACAGTCATTTTCAACCGCAAATTCCTGGCTATTTGCGACAAATGCTTTGTTTCACTGTGTTGATAAATATCTCAGTAACTATCCATTAGCAAGAGTAAGTTATTTTTAAACAATGCATTGGTCCTATATATTGGAATTGTAACTGTCTGACAAATTACGACAAATCTGTTATTTTACATTATTCTTTACGGCAATTCATTTCATTTTTAGGTAAATAAGTAACAAACGATTACCAAGAGTCTGCTGCATTTTCCAGTCCTTTTGTTTCCCTTTTAATTGTAAATATCTGACAATTTATAACCATTTCGAGTTTTGTGTTCGGGCGGGCATTTGTTTGTATTCAACTTGAGTTCGGGCTACTGTTCGGATTTCTCTTCTCGGTGGTGCTGCCAGTAAGTATTCCACTGAGACCTTAACTTCCCTGAATAGCTTGATGAAGGACCTCGCCAAGAAGGGGTTACAAATTGTATCCAAATCGCTCGTCGGTCTAAATAACGAGAATTGGATTGGAGAATTGGGGATTAGCACTGGGGGAAAAATTGCTTGGATAGTACCACGTAGATATCCAGTTGCTGCGCCAATCAATTCCTAAGAGTTAAGATGAATCTTCAGCCAATAAAATTGTCTCGAAGGTAGAATACTAGTTGGAGGGCGCGTATATAACTGACAGGTACGCACAAAGTATTTGAACAAGAGACGTCACTAGTTGGGGCCTAACCGTAAGAAAACGTCCTTCGCCGAGAAATAGCTTGTGCCCCTTAACACAGTCAGATTTAATTCCCGACGCAACGACCGCGGTGGCGGCAAACAATGCAGTGGTCAACTGAAGAGTGTTCGTAGTTCAATCTAATAATCACTCAGTTAACTCACCTGTATGCATATACAAACAGAATGTGGAAAATAATTTATGTTAATTCTAGTCCACTGGCTACGATGCACGGGACATTGCGATAACTCGGACACCAGAGAGTACAGATAAGGAACTGCTTAAGCAATGTGACTGGCATCACTCAGTTCACTCCAAAATCTGGTCAGCGAGTAATTCCGTAAATGATTAAAGAAGTCACTTAATTCTAACTACAGAATATATACTTTCAATAATGATGTCAGAGGGACCAACAACAGTCTGCATCACCTTCGAAAAACTCTTTTACTCAATTCAATGGACTCGCTTTTTAATTGTGTATATCTGATACTTTACGACAATTCCATTCTTACATTAGATTTTGAAATATGTCGGAAACTACCGATCAGCAAGAATGTTCTTCACCTTGAAAATACTCCTTCCGTTCTACAGAGGAGATTCGTTTTTCAAAGATAAATATGCTACAATTTGTTACAATATCGTTATTATTCATTTAATTTTAAATATGAAAGTAATTAACAAATAGAAATTGTTTGCTTCACATTTGAAACAGTCCCTTCTCTTACTGAATAACCAGTTTTCTATTGTAAATATCTGACCATTTACACATTTTCGCTCTATAAATAAATTCTTTAATATATAGACAAATACAGACCAGCAAAAATTTACTTCAGATTAAACTTTCCCTTGGCCCTTCTAAATTGACCCACATTTCAATTTAAATATGACAAATTAAGAGAATTCAGTTAATTCATTTTATTCTTAAGAGTGTCAGTATCTAGCGAACAACAAACGCCATCCTCATCTTCCAAACACTCCTTTCGCCTCGCTTCCGTTTAGTTTTAGAATATCCTAAAAAGAAGCAGTTTAACTCTCTTAATAATGAACGATGCTTCGATATGCGGTACACGCAAAGACTCCATGTACATTTTTATCCAAGAGGGGGCGTAAGAATACAAGCTCTATTACACGTAGATCCCTGTTGCTTTCAACTTATTGCCTTAGGTTTTATACGACATAACCTCAATCAATACGTACTGCTCAGCATTTTCTTCCTTTGCGACTGAACCAAGTTGCTTTTCACTCAGGAGGCCACGAAGATCAAAATTTTCCGTAACAGTTATATTACACTTATCGTCGTAAGCTTGTAAAGGAATCATATGCAGCTTATTGGCCTGAAACTCTAATAGGAGTTTTTTCGGTAATTTGGTACGAGATTACCTTATAGACCCAGGCACGCTTCTCTTGGACTGTGAAACAAGTCCAGCCGATGAATTTATGAAGCTAGCGGTTTAAAGAATTGATTTGCGATACAAAGTATTTATACAGCCATCGTAGAACAGGTGTAGCAGACCGAAATCAAGAAAATTAACAATTCACAGAATTGATTTTCGTACTTAGGTGACATTGGTAGATTTTCAGTTAAGTGCACCTGAAAGAAATAAAACTTCCCATGTTCATTTTCCACATCTTCCAGCAAAAGCCCTGAATTTTCTCCCATAGTAATAGTGTTCGAGTACTTGCTCGTCCCGATGCCAAAAGAAAGTAATAGATACAGCTATAAACTTTCGTTTAGCTTGTAAGTTTAACTTGTGTGTATAAAAAATTTCGAGTCGTCTTTTGCAACCTTGACTCACTTCATCAAGCTGCTATATTAAGAACACAACGAATCTATCACACTAATCTTCAGGCTATAGGACCTTAAAGTCTTTCTGACTCGTACGATCCGTTTTCCACTACAGACTTCCATACCGCACACTCTTATTAAGCTTATTGTGGGATTTGAATTTCTCGATCTTCTAAACGTTTTCTCACCGGTGTGAAAAGTTCTGCTAAGCTTCCCTCTGTAGCAGATTAGTTCACCATCTTTATTAGGTTTTTGACACCTTTCATATATGAGACGAAATGTTTAACAAAAAGAATTTCTGTAATCTTATTTATTAAATTCAATACTACCTCATTTAGCTGACTTGAATAGAGTTTGCGTGTCCTGTCCATCGATCAAAGGTATCTTTTCAAGAGCAGAAAGCTACACCACAAAATGTACCCGATTAATCGTCAGCAGTTGAGGCTTACGAAATGTACTCATCTCTAACACTGACCAGACTGTCATTTGACCTGGTATGTAAGCGAGCATATCCATCTCTGTTGACCAGAGCCATCCTAGATCACCAAGTAAATTCCTTTACAATTTAGAAAAATAAAATAGTCTGTACAATTCTGCATAGATGATCGCTGCATAAAGCAGAATATCATGGCAAACTGCCTAGAGTACATTCTTAGCACAGTCCAGCTAGGAGCCGTTAACATTGGTAAGAAAAAATCGCTACTTCATTGTTAATTCAGCCTTTTATAGAGAACATTGTATTACTAAGTTACAGAAACATTCAAATGTTCTACTAAGAGATGTAGAGATACGTGTTGTTCTCTTATCAAAAAGAATGCTCTACAATTAACCAGACATAGAAGCGTAGGGAGGTTTGGATTTTTCTATTGCAACTTACACGGTGTAATTGACTTAAATCTGTTGAAAAATTACTTTCATATGGCAATGGGAAATTACTTTCATCTGTTGAAATGGGAAAAGTACAGCAGCTCCTAATGATCTTAGGACTTGCAAATTCGAAATATTCGAGTTTAAGCCCTGTGACGTGTGGAACAAGAAATCTTTAGCTGAGAAAGATTGAATATGACGGTGATCATTAGGTATAGTAAAGAGAAAGCGCGTTAAATGATGGACAAGTTTATGGGTCACTTGGGATAACATAAGCATCCCCGAACTTCTGAAGATTTTTTTTAATATGCATCTACTACGTCAGAAGTCGTCTTAAAAAGAGAACGATAGCAGAGATGTCCCTTGACTTCATTGTAATAGAATTCTACAATGTCTGAAAAGAAATATTACAAGATATTATATCGATCTCTAAGTGATGCGGTGATTAAATAAATAATTTTTAGGATGCAAGGGGATGTTCGATTTTTATTTAGTGGTTTAGAGTGGAACAAGCGCGCCAATAATTCGAGGCTTTCCTATGAAGGTTACCGGTAAGGCTATTCCTTAATTCCTAATGGCTTAAAGGTAGTAAAGGAAGTCAAAAATGAATCCGATGCCGTAAGGTCCTGTGTTGTGTACCTAGGTCTTAAGACGATGCAGTAGTGTTTTTATAACTACTTAACTCACATTATACAATGGCGTACCATTTAAAAAAAACTGTGGATTTAAGTTTCCCTTTAATGAGATAAGGTATCACACTCATATAGCTTGGGAACGTTCAGCGGTTTGTTTTAGGTCGGCCCTTGGTATTGAAAAATGTTGTGATAGCAAACGTAACAAACATAAGTATTTATTTATCTATGATAATCAATCAATTGCTATACTTCCAGTTTATAAGCACTAGAATACAATTAGAGAGTGCTTCTTGCTAAAGAAATATACTTAAAACCCATAACGCTCTCACCTTGTTCTTGATCGTTAGACTGATAGAAACTGTTTAATCCAAGGAGTTGTGTTATTACTGATATTTTAAACAAAGTTTCCTGTGTTTTAACACACGACACTGTCTAACATACATTTAATTTAGGTCATTGCTGCTCACTAGAACTTACATAGAGTTGTGTAGGCTTCACTAGGTCCGGCCTAACATTATTAATATTTTCCCGATTGCATAATGAAAAACTTACTATGAAACCGATTATATCTAACCTCCGAAGCAGCCTTAGTGGTGATCTGATCGATGAAGCAAATAAAGAATCGTTTTTAGGTTATTGTGAGATCTTCCCTTAGACGGTTAGGTGGAAAATATTAAAGGTATAGTCTGTCGAGTGTTCGCTACCAACTTTGTAACACTCGACATCACAAAGAAACCAAACAGTGTGCTAATCAAATAATCTTTCCGTATAAGCTCACTGTATGCTTTGATTAGTAACTAAGTGTCACAAATTTCATAGAGCAGAAAAAGTCATTTATTTCTCGTGTCTCTCTCTCTCTCTTTTTGTTAAATTCTCCATATCCAAGTCCTTGAATGAAAAAGGAATCTTATTTCACGGTAGCATTCTCTTGATAAGAATATCGTATCTCGTTTATTCATTTTGACATTCACTTTCCTTCTAATGCTATACAATCATTTTCTCGGTGTGTCAATGCTGTCTTCATCCTCACTCGCATCTCGCGTCTCGATTTCTTATTCTCAAAAAAAGTTTGGATTGCTATTGATCTTGTGAGAGGTTCGCCACAACGATTGTGTAATGCTGTTATATACACCTCTCCTTTTCATATAAGCAGTGTAGTGCCTCTTTATTTCTTCAATACTTCAACATCAAGTACTAATACTATATGTTCTATTCTTTCGCATACAGTGAATAATTGCAAGAACAGTGAACAAAGCACTTGTGTAATCACATTAGATCAGCCATTATACCGGAAAGGTCTCAAATCGTACTTGCAGCTCTAGAAATTTCTGAACTGTCCAAAGTTGTACCCTTAGGAGGTGTCTACTTAAGCAATCTCTAGGCATGATTGGATACATTATGTCATGAAATGGTATAGAACTCTCGGGTATCTTGTACACTATGACAACATTAGTGAAAATTTTGAATGTCCATTCGTACTCAACATCATTGAGAATTAACTTCTAGACTTTGCTCGCGACGCTTACATGTGTTCATGAAAACATTTACAACCCTCGGAGGAGATCACTAAATCTAGGATCTTGGATCTTATTGAACGTTGTCCTGATGAGGAAATCAATATGCAACATTTACAAGAAAATGAAATTGCATGCTAAAAACCATATTAGGAAACCTCAAAAGTAAGACACTGACCTTAACCGAACGGTAAACGTTGGCTGCAGTATATAGAGAGGGTCATAATGGTATTGCAATTCATCCAAAGGGACTAGATTGAACAGGGGACTAGAAACTTTATTTGAAGGCAATTAAATTAATACTTCCGTTTCGTCACGCAGCTGCTCATCTATTCTATGAAAAATTTAAACTTCACTATATTCAACAGATGGAAGCCCTGGAGGCAAATACGGTATCAGAAGATTAAAGAAATAAACAACTCAAGGAACCTTCACTATTCGGCAACGAAATTTTCTGGAGGACTAATTTAACGTCAGACACAACGTTAGCAAGATTAAAAAATCATTCCAAAATACTGTTACGATAACAGAAGTTCTAAAGATATTTTGAGGAGATACTTTGTCTTCTCTGGGGCACGTTGAGCTAATGCCATCTTCCTTGTGTGATAATATCTCATTGCACAAGAATGTCAATTCGACTGCGCTGAATATAGCAGTCTTTGTTGTACCGAGATTTAAAGCCCACACGTAGAACTAAGACTTCTTCTACACGCAATGGAGTAGACGAGAAATGGCAATTAAAATCTGCGTTAAGTACAGTAAGTATATAAATTATGTTAAGCGATATTTTCAACGTATATCTCATGGATATATATTACAATTAGACACGGAAAGTGACGAAAGTTAAAAAAAAAAAAAAAAAAAAAAAAACAGACTACACGCTCTACAACAAACCATACATAGTAATATTTGATAAGAAGCGTAGTGAGATTAGGATTTTTCAATTGCAAACCACATTCTGTAATAGACTAAAATCCGGTGAATTATGACCTTCGTATAGCGAAAGAACTAACATCTATCTACAAGGTTGCCGAGAGTGGGTTTCTGCAGAATTAATGGTATTACTAATTGTAGATATCACGATGCATTATGATAAAAAGATAATAACAGTAGGTGTCGAGATCCGCCATGATACTTGCATTAGAACGAGTGGAAACGGTTTGCATGCAGTACAACCACCGAGAGCGGGCGGGTTGATATGGGGAAAGTACGGTAGCTCAAATTCCACTTAGGACTTGAAAATTTCAAATATATTCGTGTTTATACCCTGTGAGGTGCGGAACAAGAAGTCTTTAGCTGAGAAAGAATGAATATCACGGTGAGCTGACAAGGTATAAAAAAAAAGCGTTAAAATCATGGACAAATTGATGGGTCACTTGCGATAGGACAAACAACCAAGTTATTTGTAATATGCATCCACTACGTGAGTTACCACCTTACATTGAGAAAAGAAGCACAGTAGCACAGACTTTTTGTAAAACTGTTCTGCAATTTCTGAAAAGATATATTGAAAAGAGATTAAATCAAACTCTAACTGATGCGGTGATAAAAGAAATACTTTTGAGGATGGACGTGGATGTTCGATTTTTAATTAGTGGTTTAGAGTGCAAGAGGCGCGCCAATAATTCGAGGGTTACACTATTTGGCGTAACAGTATCTCGGAATCAAGGATTAATTTTGCTAACGTTGTGTCAGACGTTGAGTTAATCCCCGAGAAAATTTCGTGCCCTTAATTAGGCACTATTCGATAATCATATCAATTGGAACTTCACTCAAGAAGGACTCTTTTTCTGCGAATTGTGAATGTTCCTTGAGTTGTTAATTTCTTGTAATTCTCTGATACCGTACTTGCCTCCAGGGCTTACATCTGAGTATAGTGATGTGCAAATTTTTCATAGAAAAGATGACCAGCTGCGTAAGAAAAAGGAAGCATTAATTTAATTGTCTTCAAATGAGGTTCTTGTCCCCTGCTCAATCTAGTCACTTACGATTGTAATACGATTATTACCTTCTCTATACACTGCAGCCAAAATTAAATGTTCGGAAAATGTCACCGTCCTAATTTTGAGATTTCCTAATATGGTTTTGATCATGCAGTTTCCTTTTCATCTCCTCCGACGGTTGCAAATGTCTTCATAACCACATGTAGAGAGCGCCGAGCAAAGTCTATAAGTGAGTTCTCAATGATCTTGAGTAGGCATGGCCATTCAGCTTTTTCACTAAAGTTGTCATAGTGTACAGGATACACCAACGTTCTTCTATACCATTTCCTGACATAGTCATTCAATCGTCCCTAGAAATTACTTAACTGCAAACCTTCTAAAGCGGGTGCAACTTAGGACCGAACAAAAATTTCTTCAGCTGAGGTACGATATTTACACCTTGCCAGTATAATGGATGATCTAATATCATAACACATGTGTTTTGTTCACTTTTCTTGCAGTTGTTTACTGTATGCAGAAGAGTAGAATATATAGTATTAGTACTTGATGGTGAAATATTAAAGAAATACTGATGCACTACACTGCTTATATCAAATAAGAGGTTGATTAAATCTTGCGAGTAAGACAGCGTTGACACACCAAGAACATGAGTGTATTGCATTAGAGTGAAAATGGATATCAGAGTGAAGAAATGTAATACGATATTCTTACCAAGACAATGCTACCGTGTTATAACATTACTTTTACATTCAAGAACTTTGATATGGAGAATTTTAATCAACAGACATCTGAAATAAATGACCTATTCTTCTCTAAGAAGTGTGTGGCATTTAGTTACTAATCAAAGCATACAATGAGATTATATGAAGAGATTATTTGATTAGCCCACAGTTTGGTCGCTTTGTGAGGACCAGTGTTACTAATTTGTTAGCGAACACAGGACTACCGTAAATATTTTTTAACTAACCGTCTAAGGGAGGATCTCAAAAGAACCTAAAATCGATTCTATATTTGTCTCATCGATCAGATCACCGGTCCCAGCCCAAAGTAAGGATGCTTCGGAGGTTAGAATATAATGGGTTCCATATCAAGTTTTTATTATTATGCAATCGTGAAAATATTATTAATCATTAACCGCAACTTAGTGAATCCTACACAGCTCTGTATGTAAGCCCTAGTAAGCAGAAGGACGCTAAATAAATCCATAATTGATAGCCTCGAGTTTTAACACACAGGAGAATTTCTCTAAATATTGTATCCGTAAGAACACACAATCTTTGGATTAAACAGTTTACATCAGGCTCACGATCAAGAACAAAGTGAGACCGTTAAGGGAGCTAAGTAGATTTTATTCAGCAGCAAGCACTCTCAAATAGTATTGTAGTTGCATATAAACGGGAAGTATAGCAATTGCTTGATTATCATTGATAAATTAATACTTATGTTTTTTACATTTGGTATCACAACATTTTTCAATCCCAAGGGCCCACCTAAAACACACCGCTGTACGATTCCAAAGCTATATGATTGTGATACCATCGTCTTATTGAAGAGAGAAGTAAAGCGACAGTTTTTTAAATGGTACGCCATTGTATAATGATATAATGACAGTGCTGCTTCGTTTTTAAGACCTAGGTACGCAACACAAGATACTGCGGCCAGATTCATTGTTCAACAAGATTCATTGTTGAATTTATTTACTAGCTGTAAGCCAATAGGAATTAACAAATACATGGCGACGTCCATTGATGGTTTCTAAATTTCACAAAATTTTTAGACTGACATAGGCCTCCATAAACTCTTTAACCTTACGGGACACCTCGAAATAGAACCCTCGTATTATTGGCACTCCTGTTGCACTCTGAACCACTAATTAAAAGTCGAACATCCCCGTCCATCCTCAATATTATTTCTTTAATCACCGCATCACTTAGAAATCAATTTAAACTCTAATTATTATCTTTTTTCATGCACTGAAGAATTCTATTACAATGGAGTCACGTGACATTTCTGCTAACGTTATCATTTTAAGGTGATTTTGGTGTTGCAGATGAAAAATACAAAAAGGTTCACAAGCTCGGGGATGTCTGCCCAATTGCAAGTGACCCATCAACTTGTCCACCATTTTAACGGCCTTTCTATTTACTATACCTTATGACTTCACCCTGATATTAGTCTTTCTAAGCTAAAGACTTCTTGTTCCCCACGTCACAAGCTTTAAACTCGAATATTTCGAATTTGCAAATCCTAAGGACAATATCTGCTGTCGTACTTTACCCATTTCAACGCACGCTCTCTCGTCGGTTGTACTGCATGCAAACTGATTCTATTCTTTCTAATACATGTATCATGTAGGATCACGACATCTACTGATATTATCTTTTTATCTAAATGCATCCTGATATCTACAATTAGTAGCATAATTTCTGCAGAAAACCACAGTCAGCAACCTTGTAGATAAACCTTAAATCATTTGCCTCATGAAAGTAATTTTTCAACAAATTTTAGAGTATTACAGCGTGTATGTTACAATTGAAAAATCCCTATCTCACTACGCTTTTATCCAATATTACTATGTAGGGTTGGTTGTAGTGCATGCTAACTGCTTGCATTCGTTATGATAAGAGAACAACACGTATCTTGACATTTCCTCTAAATAAAATATCTGAATCCTTCTATAATTTGGTAATGCAATGTTCTCTGAAGAGAGTGTCAAGATAAGATCTAAGCTCATATCTTTGTTTTCCGACTTTCTTCTTGCCAATGTTAACTGCTCTAACTGGACTGTGCAAGGGAATGTACTCTAGGATGTATGCCATTATATTTTACTATATGCAGCTATCATCTATGCAGAATTCTACAGACGATTTGGTGCTTCTATTTTTGTAAAGGAATTTACTTGGTGATCTGGGGTGGCTCTGGTCAACGTCCATGGATATGCACGCATACAACCAGGCCAAGAGACAGTCAGGTACAGTGTTAGATAACAGTACAATTCGTAAGCCTCAACTGCTGGCGATTAATCTGGTACATTTTGTGGACTAGCTTTCTGCTCATGAGAAGATAGCATTGATTCGATGGACAGAACACGCAAGCTCTATTCATATCAGCGAGATAAGGTAGCTTTGAATTTAATAAATAAGATTACAGAAATACTTCTTGATCATTCCGTCTCAGATATGAAAGGTGTAAAAACGCTAATACAGTTAGTGCACTAATCTGCACCAGAACTTTACTCATCGGTGAGAAAACGTTTAGAAGATGGAGAAATTGAAATCCTTCAGTAAGTTTAATAAGAGTATGCGTTATGGCATTATACAGAACTGAACCGTGCGTGTCAAAGGGACTTTAAGATTGTATAGCCTGAAAATTAGTGTGATATATACGTAGCGTTATCAATATAGCATCTTAACGAAGTGAGTTAAAGTTGCAAAAGACGAATCGAATTTCTTTTAGTCGCAAATTTAACTCTCAGGCTAATCGAAAGTTAATAGAAGTATCTATTACTTTCTTTGGCCACCGAGACGAGCAAGTACTCGAACACTATTACTATGGGAGAAAATTCAGGCCTTCTACTCCAAGATGTGGAAAGTGAGCCTAGGAAGTTTTATATCTTTGAGGTGTACTAAGTGAAAATCTCCGAATGTGACATGACAAAAAAAAAAAAAAAAAAAAAAAATCTGTCAATTGATCATTTTGTTGATGTCTGTTCTACACCTGTTCTAGCAGGCCTGTATAAATTTTTTTGTATCGAGAATCACTGCTTTAAACCG
The DNA here is from genome assembly GCF_964235325.1 of Thermobia domestica. Lineage (NCBI taxonomy): Eukaryota > Metazoa > Arthropoda > Insecta > Zygentoma > Lepismatidae > Thermobia > Thermobia domestica. Next base: position 147,269,187 of record NC_137469.1, read on the forward strand.
CTAGCTTTATAAATTCATCGTCCGGTCTTGTCTCTCAGGCGAAGAGAAGCGGGCCTGCGTCTACAAGGTAATCACGTCCTTAGTAACCTGCCAATAATCTGCCTGTGAATCCTAATAAGCTTACGACTATAACTGTTATATAACAGTTACGGGAAATTGTTAAGCTTTCTAGGCCTTCTGTCTGAAAAGCAGCTTGGAATAGTCGGAATTGAACAAGGTGCTGTGCAGTAAGGATTTATTATCCTTATGTCGTATAAAACCTAGGTCAATAAATATAAACCAACTGGAATCGACGTGTAGTAGAGCTTCCATTCTTACGCCCTGTTGGATAAAAATGTACATGGAGTATTTGCACTATTGGAATATCCAAACATTGTTCTTTATTAAGAGTGTTAAACTTTACTTCCTTGAAGGAGAGTCGAAAACTAAACGCTAGTTACACAATTTAAAGTGTCCTTGCAAATGGCAGAATCCTCGGAGTCAGTGGTATGCTGTTGAACATCTTAACAATAAACAATAGGGTGTATCGAAAAAAACTTTTTTTCGAAATCCGGTTACGGCTAGTGCGGATTTTTGGCCAAATGGCATCAATAAAACGTATTTAAAATCTCAACTCGATCAGACAACTCCTTCTGCTGCCGAGTAGAGCCCAAATATTAGAAAAATCAACAAAAGATTCACTTTTCAACTGATTTTCCAAAAAATATTTTTTAAATATTTCCTATATTTTTCGGTCTTTTAAATTATTGAAATAGCATTGGAAAGGAGAAATAAATACATAAAACAAATTTATTACGGTTATTTCTGTGCACCACAAGCATAAAAACCTAGTTAATTGTTTGTAAAAATGCACTGATTTTCTGGCGTATCGTACAATTAAATTTTAATATACAATTATTGAAGTCTCTTGAATAACGAAGAAAACACTTTAGTGCTAAATTCTAAGAGGAGTAATAGTATAAATAATTTGCTCCCAATGGCGTATGCATCTGCTTATCACACTAAATCACCTGCCGCCCACCTCTCCCCGAACGCCTCTTCTCTTGTACTTGCCCAGCTGAAAGGTTCGGTCTTATCAGTCGCCACTAGTCAACCAACTGGGTCGAACGTGATTGTCGCTGCTTGAGTTATTTATTAGTGCTGTAGAAAATTTTAACTATCGTCGCCAGGAAGATTGTAGAAAATTGAGGTTACGCCTCAATCAGGGCGAAGCAATTTTAAGTGTCAGAAGGATTGTTGCAATGATATTGAAGTACCACAATATTTTCCGTGACTTGCAAAACTCAGCAAACTCCGGTTTCCAAACTTGTGCGAAACGAATTGCTGATTTTCAACAGTCTGCTAAAAATATTTCATTTGATCATCATAGCCTTTTGTAAGTGTTTCGATCCTCTTGCCTGCAACTGGGAAAAACGAAGAAAAGTGCCAGTGGTAGAGGTACCTTTTCTTCTAGATCAAAGAACCACAAGATTGAGGCGTAATCTCAATTTTCTACAATTTGCCTGCCGACGATAGAAGATAAATCCTTTGTTGAAGGCTCTTTCCGGGATCCCGAAATTTTCATTTTTTTCTTCTCGCTCCCATAGATATTGTCTCAATACATTTCAACGGTTGGTAGCTTTGTTCTACCCAATTCCTTGGGTGTCCCAATAATGCTATTCCTAACGTCAGACCGTAACAAACTTGTCGATGCCATAACGTCAGCGTATCTGTCACTCTCTTCCTAATAAAAAGTACTTAACACAACTGAAACACTGTTCTCACTTCTACATACTGCACTTCACACGAAAACAAATTATTTAGTTAAAATTTCCTACAGCACTAATAAATAACTCAAGCAGCGACAATCACGTTCGACCCAGTTGGTTGACTACTGGCGACTGATAAGACCGATCCTTTCAGCTGGGCAAGTACAAGAGGAGAGGCGTTCGGAGAGAGGTGGGCGGCAGGTGATCTAGTGTGTTAAGCAGGTGCATACGGCATTGGGAGCAAATTATTTATACTATTACTGCTCTTAGAATTTAGCACTAAAATGTTTTCTTCGTTATTCAAGAGACTTCAATAATTTTATATTAAAATTTAATTGTACGATACGCCAGAAAATCAGTGCATTTTTACAAATAATTAACTAGGTTTTTATGCTTGTGGTGCACAGAAATAACCGTAATAAATTTGTTTTATGTATTTATTTCTCCTTTCCAATGCTATTTCAATAATTTAAAAGACCGAAAAATATAGGAAATATTTAAAAAATATTTTTTGGAAAATCAGTTGAAAAGTGAATCTTTTGTTGATTTTTTCTAATATTTGGGCTCTACTCGGCAGCAGAAGGAGTTGTCTGATCGAGTTGAGATTTTTCATACGTTTTATTGATGCCATTTGGCCAAAAATCCGCACTAGCCGCAACCGGATTTCGAAAAAAAGTTTTTTTCGATACACCCTAATAAACAATTGTTATTAACGTACAATTGAATGATACTTTAGTACGCGAATGTGATATCTAAATGAATTGGCTTTTTGTCGATAACTTAAACGTGTCCTGCTACGGTTTTTTTTCTGTTCGGGTACCAGCTCGTGTCAAAAGCTTCCAAAATAATTAAACAGAAGAATACATCACCTTCATGTTTTATAGCTTTTCCTTACACCTTCATTTAAAGTTTCATCAAGATAGTTTTCATGTCCATTTTTTAGGACTATAAGGCGGGCACGATATCACAAAATAATTATCATAACTGATTGGATCAGCAGTTAATACGTTGTCAATGACATATTGGATTTTTACAGCTGTTGTTCGTTATCATCTATATCAGATTATCTTTCGATATGTCATTTCTACATGAATTTTTTTGGCAGAATGCACAAAACCCTGAATACTTCGTATCGGCACTTTTACACGAACATTTGGCTCGTTCACAATCCTATCTTGCAGTCACTTTTTAGCTACAGGTAAGTAAGATTATCCGGCTGTAGCGGATGGTAGGTGTGTGGATCAACAGACCAACCTCTTTCGATTGGGTTTAGGCTTAAACAATTTCGCTTCTGAAGTTGGAAGTAATTCCGAATTGAATCCTGCACAGCTGCTGTGTTAGTAAAGGGAAAAGTGCCCATATTCTAGCTTTGTAAATACTTCTTTTATATATCTGATATTGCTTATACCAGGGAGACAATTTTCCGCTTCCATACAGCTGCATAAAGAAATGTGTAACCTAATCATTTGTCAGGATTCAAATTTAATTGATTGAAGACACTGACTAACTGCAGAGTTCTTATTCTTTTTGAAGGAACTTGAACGCAGCCAACTGTTCACTCCTGAGTATAGCTGAGGTCGTGTCAAAGCTTGCAGGATAATGCAAAAAGTGAAAGAAATTATTTAATGACGCTACAGTTTTAATAAATTTAATAATTACGTAGAATTTTTTTCAGTTCTGCTTGTATGTGGCTATAAGAGAATCAGAAACTGCTCATGAAATCTTCTACCAAGATTCTTAAAGATCTGAATCAGACCAAGCAGCAGCAACAGATTTCCCGTTTCTAGTTTCTTCTAATACTCTTGTCCATTTACAACTGCCTTTGCTCCTTCGAAAGCCGTCTAGTATTGATCTCAAAGTTTCTCAAGAACTGTGACTGAATTGTCGTGGCTTCAATGGCATAATTAAGTACGATTGTATTTTAATTATTATCCATAATTATAATTTATATCCATAATATATAAGGTGAAAATAGAGTTTAGCATAATTTATATACGTACTTAACGCAGATTTGACTTGCCTTTTTTAGTCCACACCATTGCGTGTAGAAGGACTCTTCTTTCTACGTGAGGGTTTTAAAACACAAGACAATAGAGACTCTGCAATATTCATCGCAGTCGAATTGACATTGTTGCGCATTGAGACATTATCACACAAGGAAGGTGGCCTTAGCTCAACGTGTTGCTCTGACTATAAACTGCCCTATCGCGAGTGACCAATCAACGTGTTCATCTTTTTAAAGCGGTTTCTCTTTAGTATGCATTATAAACAAACCGTGATATTCATTCTTTCTCAGCTAAAGACTTTCTATTCCGCACGTCAGTGGGTTTAAACCAGAGCCCAGCAAACCTAGGCCCAGTCCGGGTGGATCTGAATTCTTTGCCCGGCACGACCAGACCCGAATCTCGAGCCGGGCTCTAACCGGGCTGGGCACATTCCGGGTTGAATCGGGCCGGGCACGTTCCTTGTCAAACCGGGCCGGGATCATATTGAAACTATCTTTCATTGAAAACTATCCTTTATTCAACATATTGAAACTATTTCCAAAGAAGACTACAAAAATCTTGGATATACTATTTTTTGAGTCAGTAAAGATTTCCAAATGACCAAACTTTTAATTGTATTGTATTATGCATACGTCAGGTAGAAATTAGAATATTCTAGTAATATATGGAACCCTAATATACAGGAATACTCATTCTTGATTGAGCGTGTTAAAAATAAGTTTTAAAAGCTTCGTACACTTAAGAAAGCAAAATTCTAAACGAAATTTGAATGCTATATTAAATTTGATGAAAATTTTAAATTTAAGACATTAGAACTTAGAAGAAATATTGATTTATTATTTTTACACAAGCTCTTTCATTGCAAAGTAGACTATCCTAATCTTAACTAACAAATATGTATCCACGTAGCATCCACTAAATTGCGCAGTGCTTCGAAAAATACATTTATTTTTTTAACAGCAAAAACAAACGTCTTAAGCAGATCTCCTATATGGAGAACTAGTGCAACCTACAAGTTAATTAAAGAAAATTCCAACCTTGATTTACTGGCAATGGGTGTGGGTAGTATTACGAATTCTATTAATTATGTAAGCCGAATGTAATTATTACCAATAGTTTTATTATCCTATATAATCTGTAAAACGTATATAATAAGTAACGCCGTAATTAGGCCTGTGCGTGATATGTCAATAAATCAATAAATGAATTTCTCCGTTCCTGAGCTATATAGCCTGTAGTACTGAAAGCTCTTTCAGTAGACGCACTAGAACAAGGGATGACGAGATACTGACGAACAAATTTACACAATTTTGGTAATGTTTGTTCTGGTTGCTTCCACCACTGCAGTATATCTAGTTCTCTTACACATGATGACATGTAGTGATACCAAATGTAAAAAACATAAGTATTAATTTATCAATGATAATCAAGCAATTACTATACTCCCGTTTATATGCAACTACAAAACTATTTGAGAGTGCTTCCTGCTGAAGAAATCTGCCTAGCACGCATAACGCTCTCACCTTGTTCTTCATCGTTAGCCTTGTGTAGGATTCATTAAGTTCCGGTCAATCATTAATATTATTTTCACGATTGCATAATGAAAAAACTTGCTATGGAACCCATTATATTGTAACCCACGAGGAAACCTTACTTTGGGACTGAGACCGGTGATGTGATTGATGAGACAAATAAAGAATCGATTTTACGTTCTTTTGAGATCTTCTCTTAGACGGTTAGGTGGAAAATATTTACGGTAGTGTTGTTTTCGCTACCAAATTAGTAACACTGGTGATCACAAAGCAACCAAACTGTGGGCTTTTATTGGTAATCTGATTGTATGCTTTGAATAGTAGAACCAGTTGAGACCGTTATGGGTGCTAAGCAGATTTCTTCAGCAGGTAGCACTCTAAATAATATTGTACTTGTATATAAACGGGAAGTATAGCAATTTCTTGATTATCAATGATAAATTTATACTTATGTTTTTTACAATTGGTATCACAAAATTTTTCAGTCCCATGGGCCCACCTAAAACAAACCGCTGTACCTTCCCAATATATAAGCCGGCATAAGCCGTTTAGCCTTACCGGACACTTCAATAGACGGGAAGTAATGCTTGATTGTCATTGATGAATTAATACTTGTTCTTTACATTTGGTATCCCAACACTTTTCAATTACGAGGGCCCACCCAAAACAAACCGCTGTTAGTTCCCAAGCTATGCGTGTGTGATACCCCTGTCTTAATAAAGGGAGAAGTAAATCCACGGTTTTTTACATGGTACGCCATTGTATAATGTGAGTTAAAGAGCTCTAAAAGCACTATTGCATCGTCTTAAGACCTAGGTACACAACACAAGATCTTACGGCTTCGGATTTATTATTGATTTCCTTTACTAGCTTTAAGGCATTGAGGAATATTTGCCGATGTCCACTGTAGACTTCTAAATTTCACAGCGTTGTAAGAAGGACATAACCCGGCATAATCCGTTTAGCCTTACCGGTAACCGCCAAATTGAAACCTCGATTTATTGGAGCGCTTGTTGCACTCTAAACCACTAATTAAAAATCGAACATCTCCTTGCATCCTAAAATTATTTCTTTAATCACCGCATCACTTGGAGATCGATATAATCTCCTATTAATATCTCTATTCAGACATTGTAGAAAACTATTACAATGAAGTCAAGTGACATATCTGATATCGTTCTCATTTTAAGACGATTTCTGACGTAGTGGATGAATATTACAAAAAGCTTCACAAGCTCGAGGATTCTTATCCTATCGCAAGTGAACCATCAACTTGTCAAGATCAAATTGAGCTGCTGTACTTTTCCCATTTCTACCCACAAGCTCATTCCGGTTGTATTGCATGCAAACTGATTCCACTCGTTCTAATGCAACTATCATGGAGGATCTCTACATCTACTGTTGTTATCTTTTTATCAAAATTCATCCTTGATCTCTATAAGTAGTATTACCATTATTTCCGTAGAAAGCCACAGTCGACAGCCCTGTAGTTAAACCTTATTCTTTTGCCATATGAAAGTAATTTTTCAAATGATTTTATTCAATTACAGCGTGTAACTTTCTACTGAAATATCCTAACCTCATTAGGCTTGTATGTCTGGTTGAATGTAGTGCATGTTAACTGAATGCATTCTTTTCGACAACAGAACAAAACGTATCCCGACATCTCCTCTTAATAGAATATTTGAATGCTTCTGTAACTTGGTAACACAATGTTTTCTAAAAAAAAAAAAGCTGAAGTAACGATCTATGCACATATCAGCGTGCTTCGACTTTCTTCTTACCAATGTTAACGGCTCTTAGTTGGACTCTTCAAGGAATGTACTCTAGGCAGTTTGCCATGATTTTCTGCTATATGCAGCGATCATCTATGCAGATTTGTAAAGACGATTTGACGCTTCTATTTTTGTAAAGGAATTTACTTGATGATCTCGGTTTTCTACAGATGGATATGCTCGCGTACCTACCAGGCCAAATGACAGTCTGATATGACTGCACTTCGTAAGCCTCAACTGCTGGCGATTAATCGGGTACATTTTGTGGTGTAGCTCTCTCCTCTTGAAAAGCTACCTTTGAGTCGATGGACAGGACATATAAGCTCTATTCAAATCATCTGAATGAGGTAGTGTTGAATTTAATAAATAAGATTACAGAAATTCTTCTTGTTAATCAAATCCGTCTCATATATGAAAGGTGTCAAAAAGCTAATACAATTGATGAACTAATCTGCTACAGAGGGGAAGCTTAGCAGAACTTTACTCATCGGTGAGAAAACGTTTAGAAGATCGAGAAATTCAAATCCTGTAATAAGCTTAATAATAGTGTGCGATATGGCAGTCTGTAGTGAAAAATGAACTGTGATATAGTCTGAGGATTAGTGTGATAGATACGTTGCGTTCTCCATATAGCAGCTTGATGAATTAAGTCAAGGTAGCAAAAGACGCCTCGTAATTTTTTATACACGCAAGTTATTTTTCAGGCTAAGCGATAGTTAATAGCAGTATCTATAACTTTCTTTGGGCATCGGGACGAGCAAGTACTCCAACACTATTACTATGGGAAAAAATTCATCGCTTCTGCTGCAAGATGTAGAAAGTGAGCCTAGGAAGTTTATATCTTTCAGGTGTACTTAACTGATAATTTCCCAATGTCACCTAAGTATCAAAACAAATTCTGTCAATTGATAATTTTGTTGATGTATGTGTTCTACACCTGTTCTACCAGGCCTGTATAATTACCTTGTATCGCGAATCAGTTCTTTAAACCGCTAGCTTCATAAATTCATCGGCCGGACTTATGTCAAAGGAGAAGAGAAGCGTGCCTTTTTCTACAAGGTAATCTCGTACCCAAAACCTAAAAATATGCTATTCGAGTTTCATGCCAATAAGCTGCATGTTATTCCTTTACAAGTTTACGATCATAACTGTAATATAACTGATACGGAAAATATTTAAGTTTCGTGGCCTTCTGAGAGAAAAGCAGCTTGCTACAGTAGCAAAGGAACAAGGTGCTTAGCAGTAAGCATTGATTGTCCTTATGTCGTTTAAAACCTAGAGCAATAAGTTGAAATGAACAGGGATCGACTTGTAGTAGAGCTTTCATTCCTTTGCCCCTCTTGGAAAAAAATGTACAAGGTGTCTCCTTGTATCGCATATCGAAACAACGTTCTATATTAGGAGAGTTAAACTTTGCTTCGTTTTAGGGGATTCGAAACCGAACCGTTATTTACACAATGTTTAGTGTCCTTGCATATGCCAGAATCCACTCAGTCTTTGATCTGCTGTTGAACATCTTAACTTATAAACAATCAAACAATAAAAAATTTTATAAACGTTCAATTAAATGATACTGTAGTACGCGAATGTGATATCAAAATGAATTGGCTATTGATCGTTATCTTAAATAAGTCCAGCTACGGTTTCATTTTTTCTTCGGGTAACAAAGCAGCTCGTGTTAAAGGGTTCCAAAATATTTAAACAGAACAATGAACCACCTTCATGTTTTATACCTTGTCCATACACCTTCATTTATAGTTTCATCAAGATCGTCTTCATGTTCATTTTGTTAGGTGTATAAGCCTGGGACGGTATCGTAATAGTATTTTGGAATGATATTTTAATCTTGCTAACGTTGTGTTTGACGTTGAGTTAGTCCTCCAGAAAATTTCGTGGCCGAATTGTGAAGGTTCCTAGATTGTTAGTTTCATTAATCTTCTGATACCGTATTTGCCTCCAGGGCTTGCATTTGTTGAGTATAGTGATGTGAAAATTTTTTATACAAAAGATGACTAGCTGCGTGAGAAAACGGAAGCATTCATTTAATAGCATTCTAATAAAGTTTCTAGTCCCGTGTTCAATCTAGTCCCTTTGTATGAATTGCAATACAATTATGACCTCTATATACAACAGTGAAAATTACCGTTCCGATAAGTCACCGTCTTAATTTCGAGGTTTCCTAATGGAGTTTTTTCATGCAATTTCATTTTCTTCTAAATGTTGCATATTGATTTCCTCATCCAGATATTATTCAATAAGATCCAAGATCCTAGAATTAGTCACCTCCTCTGACGGTTGTAAATGTTTTCATAAACACATGTAAGGGTCGCGAGCAAAGTCTAGAAGTTAGTTCACAATGATGTTGAGTAGGCATGAACATTCAAAATTTTCACTAATGTTGTCATAGTGCACAGGATACCCGAAAGTTCTTCTACAACATTTGCTACCATAATGTAACCAATCATGCCTAGAAACTACTTAAGTGGACACATAAGGGTACAACTTGTGACAGTCAAGATATTTCTTAAGCTGCAGGTATGATTTGAGATCTTTCCTGTACAATGGCTGAACTAATGTGATTACACAGGTGATTTGTTAATTTTTCTTGTACTTATTTACTGTATGCGGAAGAGTAGAATATAAAGTATTAGTACTTGATGTTGAAATAAAAAAAAATAAAGAGGTAATACACTCCTTATACACAATCGTTTTGGCGAACCTCTCACAAGATGAATAGCTATCCAAACGTTGTTTGAGTATAGGAAAACGACTCGCGAGACGCGAGTGAGTATCAGGACAGCATTGACACACCAAGAAAATGAGTGTATAGCATTAGAGAGAAGGTGGATGACAGAATGAAGAAATGAGATACGATATTCTTATCAAGGCAATGCTACCGTGAACAATATTACTTTTGCATTAAAGGAATTGGATATGGAGAATTTTCAAAAAGAGATCTAAAATAAATGACTTTTTCTGCTATTGAAATTTGTGGCATTTAGTTACTAATCAAAGCGTACAGTGAGCTTATATGGAAAGATTATTTGATTAACCCACTGATTGGTTACTTAGTGATGTCGAGTGTTACTAAGTTGGTACCGAACACTGGACAGACTATACCTTTAATATTTTCCAGCTAACCGTCTAACGGAAGATCTCAAAATAACCTAAAATCTATTCTCTTTTTGTTTCATCGATCAGATCACCGGTTAGGCTCCTTCGGAAGTTAGAATATTATGGGTCTCATAGCAGTTTTTCATTATGCAATCGGGAAAATATTAATAATGATAGGCCGGAACCCAGTGAATCCTACACAACTCTATGTATGTTCTAGTGAGCAGCAATGACCAATATTAAATACATATTTTATAGTCTCATGTGATAACACGCAGGAGACTTTGTTTATTATATCCGTAAGAACACAACTCTTTGGATTAAACAGTTTCTATCAGGCTAACAATCAAGGAGGTGAGAGCGTTTGGGTGTTAAGTAGATTTGTTCAGCAGGAAGCACTCTCAAAAAGTTTTAAACGGGAAGTATAGAAATTGCTTTATTATCATTGATAAATTAACATTTATGTTTTTTACGTTTGGTATCACAACATTTTACACCTCAAGGGCCCACCTAAAACGAACCTCTCAATGTTCCCAAAGCTATATGATTGTGATACCCTCGTCTTATTAAAGGGAGTCTTAAATCCACAGTTTTTAAAATGATACGCCATTTTATAATGTGAGTTAAGGAGCTATAAAAGCACTACTTCCTCGTTTTTAAGACCTATGTACACAACACAACATACTGCGGATTCCGATTCATTGTTGAATTTTTTTAATAGCTCTAAGCTAATACGAATTAAGGTTTACACGCTGATGTGCACTTCTGATTTCTGTCTTTCGCAGCATTGTAAGAAGTACATAAGCCTTCATTAGTTACCGGACACCTCGAAATAAAACCCTCAAATTATTGGACACTTGTTGCACACCCCGTCCATTTTCTTAATTATTTCCTTAGTCACAGCATCACTTAGAGATCGATTTAATATCTAATTAATATCTGTTTTTAGATATTGTATAATACTATTACAATGAAGTCAAGTGACATCTCTGCTAAGGTTCTCATTTTACGGTGATTTCTTGTGTTGCAGATGCATATTACAAAAAGCTTCACAGCGCGGGGACGCCTGCCCTATCGCGAGCCCCACTAACTTGTCCATCATTTTACGCTCTTTCTCTTTACTACACCTTATGAGCTCAATGTGATATTCAGTCTTTCACAGCTAAAGACTTCTTGTACCACACGTCACTGGTTTTAAACTCGAATATTTCGAATTTGCAAGTCAGTATGACAGTAAGAGCTGCCGTACTTTTTCCATTTCAACCCACCCTCTAACGTCGGTTGTACTGCATGCAAACTGATTCCACTCGTTCTAAAGCAAGTATCATGATGGAACTCGACATATACTGATATTATCTTTTTATCTAAATGCATCGTGATATCTTTAATTAGTATTACCATTATTTCTGCAGAAAGCCACAGTGGGCAGCCTTGTACATAAATTTTAATTCTTTTGCTATATGAAGGCCATAATTCAACAGATTTTAGTCTATTACAGCTTTAGAGTTGCAATTGAAAAAAAATCTCATTAAGCTTTTTATCAAATATTACTATGTATGACTCGTTGTAGTGCATGCTAACTGCTTGCATTCGTTTTGGTAAAACAGCAACACCTATCTCGGCATCTCCTTTTAGTAAAATGATATATGAAGGTTTCGGTGTCTCTTTTAATTCTATGTTTTCTGAAAACAGTCTGACACATATATGCAGGTCTGACCTCTAAGCACATATATGTGTATTTCGACTCACTTTGTGCTAATGTTAACGGCTCTACTAAGGAATTTACTCTAGGCAGTTTCCGATGATATTCCGCTATATAGGCAGCGAACACCTAAACAGAATTCTACACAAGATTTGGTGCTTCTATTTGTGTAAAGGAATTTACTTGGTGATCTAGGATGTTTCTGGTCTATGGCCATGGACACGTTCGCAAACATACCAGGCAAATGACAGTCTGGTTCAGTGTTAGAGTTGAGTACACTTCGGAAACCTGAAATGCTGGCGATTACTCATCTACATTTTTTAGAGTAGTTTTCTTCTCTTGAGAGGACTACTTTCAGTCGTGAAAGGACACGCAAGCTCTATTTACAAATGCGAGATGAGCTAGTGTTGAATTTAAAAAATAATATTACAGAAATTCTTCTTGTTGATCATTCCGTCTCAGATATGAAAGGTATCGAAAAGCTGATACAGTTGGTGTACTAGTCTGCTACAGAGCGGAAGCTTAAAAGAATTTACTTACCGGTGAGAAATCGTTGAGAAAATTGAGATATTCAAATCCTCCAACATGCTTAACAAGACCGTGCGATAAGGCATTCTGTGGTGCAAGATTAACCTGCGAGCCAGAAAAACTTTAAGGTTCTATAGCCTGAAGATTAGTGTGATAGATACGTTGCGATATAAATATAGCATCTTGATGAAGTGAGTGAAGGTTCCAAAAAACGCCTTGAAATTTTTTATAAACGCAAGTTAACTTTTAGGCTAATCGAAAGTTAATAGAAGTATCTATTACTTTCTTTGGGCAATGACACTAGCAAGTACTCGAACACTATTACTAAGAGAGAAAATTTAGGGCTTCTGCTCCAAGATGTGGGAAGTGAGCCTAGGAACTTTTATATCTTTAGGTGCACTTAACTGAAAATCTGCTAACGTAACCTGAATACAAAAAAATTTTGTCAATTGATAATTTGTTTATTTCTCTGTTCTACACCGGTTCTACCGGCCTTGTTTAACTTCTTAGTATCGCGAAACAGTTTTCTAAACCGCTATCTTAATAAATTCAATGAACGGACTGTCTCACAGGCGAAGAGAAGCGGGCCTGGGTCTACAAAGCAAACACGCTTCTAATTACCTACAAAAAATCTTTTAGAGTTTCAGGCCAATAACCTGCATGTGAATCCTTTACTTGTTTAAGACCATAAGTGTAACGGGTTATTGTTACGCTTCGTAGCCTTCTGACTGAAAAGCAGCTTGGTACATTCGCAAAGGAACAAGGTGCTTAGCAGAAGCATTGATTGTCGTATAAAACCTAGAGCAATAAGTTGAAACCAACAAGGATCGACATGTAATAGAGCTTTCATTCCTTCGCCACTCTTAGATAAAAATGTACATGGTGTCTTTCCAGGTATCGAATATCGAAACATCGTGCTATATTAAGAGAGTTACACTTTGCTTCTTTTTAGGAGATTCGAAAACTAAACGGTAGTTACACAATGTTTAGTGTCCTTGCAGATGGCAGAATCCATGGAGACTATCATCTGCTGTTGAACATCTTAACATATAAACACTTAAACAATAAAAATTTTATAGACGTATAAATGATATGTTGTACGCGAATGTGATATCTAAATGAATAGGTTTTTGATTGTTGACTGAAATACGTCCTGCTACGGTTTCATTTTTTCTTCGGTTAACAATGCAGCTCGTGTTAAAGGGTTCCAAATTATGTAAATAGAACAATAAAGCATCTTCATGTTTTATACCTTGTCCATACACCTTATTTAAAGTTTCATCAAGATCGTCTTCATGTTCATTTTGTTAGGTCTATAAGGCTGAGACGATATTACAAAATAATAAAAATAAGAGTTTGGATCATCATTTAAGCCGTTGTAAAAGAAATATTAGTTTTCTTCAGCTATTGTTCGTCATCATTTAAATCATATTGTTTTCCGATCTGCCATTTGTAATTGAACTCTCTTGGCAGAATGCAGACTACCTTGAATACTTCATATCGGCTCTTTTACACTTACATGTATCTCGTTCACAATCCTACCTTGCAATCACTTTTTATCTACAGATAAGTAGGCTTATCGGGCTGAAACCAATGGTAACTGTGTGTATGCTGGATTTCGCATATCCTCTTACACTCACCGACCTCCATCGACTGCGTTTATGCTTAGACCATTTTTAGTCCACACCATTGCGTGTAGAAAGACTCATCATTCAACGTGTGGGTTTTAAAACACAAGACAAGAGAGACTCTGCAATATTCACCGCAATGTAATTGACATTCTTGCGCATTGAGACATTATAACACAAAGAAGGTGGCATTATCTCAACCTATCGCTCTGATGACTAGCTATTGTCCAGAAAAGTACTGTAGAACTTTTTTTTTTTTATCATAACAGTATTTGGGAATGAAGAATTAACTTTGCTAACGTTGTGTCTCATATTGAGTTAATCCTCCAGAAAAATTTGTGGCTATCGTTAAGCACTGTTCGATTATCAAATCACTTGCAACTTTGCTGAAAAACGCCTGTTTTTCTGCTAAATGTGAATGTTCCTGGTGTTGTTATTTTCTTGTAATCTTCTCATACCTTTATACAGCAGCCAAAGTGAACGGTTCGGAAAATGTCACCGTCTTAATTTTGAGATTTCCTGATATTGTTTTGTCATGCAGTTTCATTTGGTTGTAAATGTTGCTTAGAGATTTCCTCATCCAGACTTGATGAATAAGGTCACAGATCCTAGATTTTTTCAAATCCTCCGACGGTTGTGTCTTCATAACCGCATGTAGAGATCCCCGAACAAAGTCTAGAAGCGAGTTCTCAATGATTATGAGTTGGCATGGCCATTCAGCATTTTCAGTAAAGTTGTCATAGTGTACAGGATACACCAAAGTTCTTCTCCAACTTATCCTGACTTAATGTATCCAATCGTGCTTACAAATTTGTTAACTGCAAACCTCCTCAAGGCGTTACAACACTGGACCGTTCAGAAATTTCTTAAGCTGTGGTACGATTTGAACACCTTTCCAGTATAATGGCTAATATAATGTCATAACGCATGTGCTTTTTTCTATTTTCTTGCAGTTTTTTCCTGTATGCAGATGAGTACAATATTTGGTATTAGTACTTGATCTTGAAATATTGAAGAAATTCAGAGGAACCACACTGCTTATATCAAACGCAGACGTGTGTATCTCACCATTACACAATCGTTTTGGGGAAGCTTTCACAAGATGAATAACTATCCAAAGGTTGTTTGAGAATAGGAAATCGAGACGCGAGTGAAGACCTGATTAAATCTTCCGAATAAGACAGCATTCATACACCAAGAACATGAGTGTATAGCATTAGAGTAAAGTGGATGTGAGAGTGAAGAAATGTGATACGATATTCTTATCAAGACGATGCTACGGTGATATAATATTACTTTTTCATCCATAAATTTGGATATGAAGAATTTTCATAAAGGGACATCTGAAATAAATGACTTTTTCTTCTCTATGAAATGTGTGGCATTTTGTTATTAATCAAAGCATACAGTGAGATTATATGAAAAGATTATTTGATTAATCCACAGTTTGCTTCCTTTGTGATGACCAGTGTTACTAAGTTGGTAGCGAACACAGACCTGACAATACCGTAAATAATTTCCACCTAACTGTCTAAGGGAAGATCTCAAAGGAAACCAAAATCGATTCTTTATTTGTCTCATCAATCAGATCACCGTTCTCAGACCCAAAGTAAGGTTGCCTCGGGGGTTATTAGATAATGGTTTCGATAGCAAGTTTTTTCATCATGCAATCGTGAAAATATTATTAATGATGGACCGGAAGCTAGTTAACCGTATACATCTCTGTAAGAATACAACTCTTTGGTATAACAGTTTCTATTAGGCTAACGAGGTGAGAGCGTTATGCGTTCTAGACAGATTTGTTCAGCAGGAAACACTCTGAAATAGTATTATAGTTGCATATAAACAGGAACTATTATTAATGTTTTTTACAATTGGTATCAAAATTTTTCAATCCCAGTTGCCCACCTAAAACAAACTGCTGTACATTCCCAATACTATATGACTGTGATACCCTTGTCTTAATAAAAGGAGAAGTAAATCCACGGTTTTTCAAATGGTACGCCATTGTATGATTTCAGTTAAGTAACTCTAAAAGCACTACTGCTTCGTTTTTAAGATTCATTGTTGATTTTTTTATTAGCTCTAAGCCAGTACGAATTAAGGAAGACATGCTGATGTCCACTGCTGATTTCTGATTTTCACAGCATATCTATAGATACTGCTATTAACTTTCGATTAGCCTGAAAGTTAAACTTGCGTCTATAAAAAATTCCGAGGCGTATTTTGCAACCCTGATTCAATTCAAGATGCTATATGAATAACGTAACGTATCTATCACACTAATCTTCAGGCTACAGATCCTTAAAGTCTTTCTGACTCGCACGGTTTATCTTGCACTACAGACTACCATCAGGTCCCGGAAAACCCATGATAGAAGACCCCAATGGTTCTGAATTCTGTGCCCGGCTCGAATCTCGAACCGGGCTCTGACCGGGCCAGGCAGATTTTGGGCCGAGCCGGGCCGAAACGGGCCGGGCACAGTGCGCGCCGAAACTGTCCGTGTACTGTAATAGTCGGATCGGAAACTAATGTTGGTAGCCTCTGTTAATCGTAATGTTTGGGAAATTAAGTCTTTATTCAAGACTGTAAAGTACTGTACTTCTACTGCTCTTATTATTACTACTACTGTTACTGCTATTATTATTATTATTATTATTATTATTATTATTATTATTATTATTACTTCTACTACTACAACTCCTACGACTTCGCGTCAGAGTTGATATGTCTGGTGGTACATACTTTACAATCTAAGTACAGCAAAAATGGAAGAAATACTAGTTATTATGGTCAGTCTGCGTAGAATGCGAACAGATGCTTGACGAGGGGCAATGGTGGCTCAGTACGTAAATCATTCACATCTGGTGCTAGAGGCCGTCGGATCGATCCCTCCTCGTGTTACGTGAGCTTTGTGGTGGAGAAACATCGTGACCGTGGGAGTTTTTGGATTAGCCCGTTTTCGTCCACTGTCTTCATTCTACCAATTCATCCATCATTATCCATACGTTTTCAGCCCTTATTGCCTAATGAACATATGAGAAGGTCAAGTACTTGACCTACTAACTAGAATTTGTTCCGCTACCACTAGACCACGGAGGGCGAAACCATGAACTGGCGTGTTCATAAGATTAGCGCAATTTGTAGTAATGTTCAATTAGCACGGCAGATTCCAAATCATATTACATGTTCCTGTATTCTTTATAATTCGATACTACAATAATAATAACAAAAAACAATGATGAAATAAATCACCCCGACTCCAGGATCGATGAAGTGTTCCTGGAACGGTTCCTAACAAGTAAATAATAGAGTTATATGACGGAATGCGAGGCAGTAATTGAAAACAAAATACACCCATATCATTGTTGAACGAAAAATAACTCAAAAGTCCCCTGAATGAATAATGTATAGATATCAGCTATCAAAATTACGTTAAGAAGATCGAGAAATTCAAATCCTCCAATAAGCTTAATAAGAATGTGCGATATGGCAGTCTATAGTGGAAGATGAACCGTGCGAGTCAGAAATACCTTAAGGTTCTATAGCCTTTAGATTTATTAGATAGATACGTAGCGTTATCAATATAGCAGCTTAATGAAGAGAGTCAAGGTTGCAAAAGACGCCCCGAAATAAATTATACACGCAAGTTTAACATTCAGGCTAATCGAAAGTTAATAGCAGTATCTATTGCTTTCTTTGGGCACCGAGACGAGGAAGTACTCGAACTCGATTAGTAAGAAAAAAAATTCATTGTTTCTGCTCCAAGATGTGGAATGTGAGCCTAGGAAGTTTTATATCTTTCAGGCTTAACTGCAGCCAAAGTTTAATCAAGTCTTCACTCGCGTCTCGCGCCTCGATTTCCTGTTTTCAAACAACCTTTGGATAGATATTCATCTTGTAAAAGCTTCGCCACAACGATTGTGTAATGGTGAGATACAGAGCCTCTTATTTGATATAAGCAGTGTAGTGCATCAATATTTCTTTAATATTTCAACATCAAGTACTAATATTATATATTCTACTTCTCTGCATACAGTAAACAACTTCAAGAAAAGTGATCAATCCACATTCGTTATGACATTAGATCAGTCATTATACTGGAAAGGTGTTCAAATCGTACCACAGCTGAAGAAATTTTTGAACGGTCCAGTGTTGTAACGCTTTTAGGAAGTTTGCAGTTAAGTAATTACTAAGCACGATTGGATACATGAAGTCAGGAAATGGTATAAGAGAACTTTGGTGTTTCCTCTACAGTAAGACAACTTTACTGAAAATGCTGAATGGCCATGCCTACTCAAGATCATTGTGAACTCACTTCTAGACTTTGCTCGGGGACCCCTACATGGAGTTATGAATACATTTACAACCGTCGGAGAAGATGACAAAATCTAGGATCTGCGATCTTATACAACAAAGTCTGGATGATGAAATCAATACGCAACATTTACAAGAAATTGAAACTGCATGACAAAAACTATATGGAGGAAATCCTCAGCGTGACACGTTAAGCTAATGCCACCCTCCTTGTGTGATAAAATCTCAATGCGCAAGATTGTCAATTTGACAACGGTGAATATTGCAGAGACTCTCTTGTGTTGTGTAATAAAACCCACACTTAGAAGGAAGAGCGCTTATACAAGCAATGGTGTGGACTAAAAATGGCCAGTAAAATCTACGTTAAGTACGTTATAAATTATGTTAAGCGCTATTTTCACCTAACATTTGATGGGCATAAATTACAATTAGACATGGAAAGAGCCGTAAGGCAAAAATAGCTTTCGGGGAATATCTCAACGATCAAAATTAATTGTGCCTTTGAAGCTATGACAAATCATTCACAGTCCTTGAGAATCTTGGAGATCAATACTAGACTGCTTCAAATGATGAAAAGAGTTTTCGAAGGAGCTAAGGTAACTGTATACTGACAACAGTAATAGGAGAAACTAGAATCGGGATATCTGTAATTATTGATGGGTGTGATTCAGATCTTTTAAGAATCTTGGTAGAAAACTTCATGAGCAGTTTCTGATTCTTTTAATGCCACATACGAAGAGAACCGAAAGGAAATGCTACGAAATAATTATATTTCAAGAAACTTAGCGTCATTAAATGTTTGCTTTCAGTTTTTTTTATAATGCAACAGGCTGTGACACGACCTCAGCTATACTTAAGAGGGAATAGTTGCAAGACTTCAAGATCCTCCAAAAAGAAAAAGAACTGTGCAACTTAGTAAGAGTCTTCAACTCTGAAATAGGAGTTGTGAGTTAGGAGTCAAATCTCAATCCTAACAAAATGTTCAACATTACAAATTTCTTATTCCCCTGTATGGAGAAGGAAACATGTCCTTCCTGGTATAAGCCTATCAGGTATAACAAGGAAGTGGTTGCAAAGCTTCAATATGACCACTTTTTCCCTTCCAACACGACAGGTGTGCACCATTCAATTCGGAAGTAGCTCCAAGTCCAGGTGGGAAATGGTCTAAGCAAGAACCCAATCGCTTGAGGTTGGTATGTGAAAGAGGATATGCGAAATCAAACATCCACACAGCTACCATCGGCTCCAACCGGATAGGCTTACTTACCTGTAGATAAAAAGTGATTGCAAGGTAGGATTCTGAACGAGACATATGTAAGTGTAAAAGAGGAATATGAAGTATTCAAGGTATTCTGCATTCTGGCAACGGAGTTCTTTTGCAAATGCAGATCGGAAGACAATCTAATAAAGATTATGACGAACAACAGCTGTAGAAAACCAATATATGATTGACAACGGCTTAAATGGTGATACAATCTCTTATGATTATTACTTTGTAATACCGTCCCCGCCTTATAGACCTAACAAAATGGACATCGATGAAATTTTATGATGGAAGACATGGAAGACAATGAAGACATGTAAGACAATCTTGATCAAATTTAAAATGAAGTTGTTAGGACATGGTATAAAACATGGTGGTTTATTGTTCTGTTTACATATTTTGGAATCCTTTAAAAGAGCTGCTTTGTCACCTGAAAACAAAATGAAACCGTAGGAAGACACTCACAAGTTAACGTGTGAAACCAATTCATTTAGATATAACATTCGCATACTACAGTACTTTTCAATTGACGTTTATAACAATTGTTTATTGTTTGATTGTTTATATGTTAAAATGTTCAACAGCAGATTATAGACTCCAAGGATTCATCTATCTACAAGGTCCCTAAACATTGGGTAGCTACCGTTTATTTTTCGAATCTCCTAAAAAGAAACAAAGTTTAACTTTCTTAATACAGAACGATGTTTCGATATGCGATACATGGAAAGACTGCATGTACATTTTTATCCAAGAGGGAGCATAAGAATGAAAGGTCTACTACTCGTAGATCCCAGTTGGTTTCAAATTATTGCTCCAGCTTTTATACGACATAAGGACAATCATAGACATAAGGACATAGTTCTAAGCTCATATCTTTGTTTCGACTTTCATCTGGTCAATGTTAATAGCTATTAGCTGGACTGTGCAACGAATGTAAACTAGGCAGTTTCTCATGTTATTCCGCTATATGCAGCGATCATCTATGCAGAATTTTACAGACGATTAAGTGCTTCTCTTTTTGTAATGTAATTTACTTGGTGATCTAGGATTGCTCTGGTCATCGGTTATGGGTATTATCGTATACATACCAGGCCAATGGACAGTTTGCTTCAGCGTTAGAGATTAGTACACTTCGTAAGCCTCAACTACTGGCGATTAATCTGGTACATTTTGTGGACTAGCTTTCTGCTCTTGAAAAGATAGCTTTGACTAGATGGACAGAACACGCAAGCTCTATTCACGTCAGCGAGATAAGGTAGTGTTGAATTTAATAAATAAGATTACAGAAATACTTGTTGCTGATCATTCCGTCTCAGATATTAAAGGTGTCAAAAAGCTAATACAGTTGGTGCACTAATCTGCTACAGAGGAGAAGCTTACCTGAACTTTACTCACCAGTGATAAAACGTTTAGAAAATCGAGAAATTCAAAACCTGCAATAAGCTTAATTAGAGTGTGCGATCCGGTAGTCAGAGCCCTGCACGGGCTGAGCGCACCCGGTTCGGCCCGGTACCCAGCCCGACCCGGTCCGACCCGTTTAAAGTAATATCAAACTGGACCGGGCCCTAACCGTGCTGGGCACATTTCGGGCCGAACCGGGCCGGGCACATTTCGGGCCGAGTCCGCTTCGCCCGGATACTCTGAAAAACGGTTCGGAAATTAATGTTTTCAGCCTATTTATTTTATTAATTTCTTCCACTCCCTTTATTTTTGCCGTGTTTGTACGGTCTCACTGTCAGCCTATGTTATTCGTAATGTGTTTGGGAAATTGTCTCTTTATTAAAGACTGCGTTGTACTGGTAATACTATTACTATTACTACTTCTAGTACTACTATTACTACTTCTACTATTACTACTACGACCACTGCTAATACTAATACTCCCATCATCATCCATATAGCCTGAGCCGTAGTTTCCTAAACAACGGATGATAAAGTCAAGTGCTTGACCTAGTAAGTAGTAAATGATACGCTACAATTGGACCACGGTAGGCAAAACCATGAACTGGCGTGCTCATAAGATCAGTCCAATTTGTAGTAATGTTCAATTAGCAAGGCAAATATCGAATGGTGTTACATGTTCATGTATTGTTTATAGTATGATGCTACAAATATAACAAAATATAATGATCAAATAAATCACCAAGTCGCCAGGGTCGATTAGGTTTTACTGGAACGGTGGCTCAGTGGTTGAGCGTTCACCTCTGGTATATGGGGTCCCTGGTTTGATCCGAGCTTTCCCCAAGTCAACTTTGTGGTGGACAAACACCGTGTAAGGGGTTCGCGGCGTTCTCCTGTTTCCCTCCACTTTATTTGTACCACTATTTCATTTATTTTTCATCACCATCGTCTCCTTTAGGCTAGTTGGCATAACTTGGAACCACCTACCAAGATGAATAAACTAATGGATTGGGAAGATAGACATTCAGTCTGTGGTGAATTTGATGATGAAGTGAAGAGGAAGTCATCATGTGTACGAGAACTAGATATACTCCAGTGGTGGAAGCAACAAGGACAAACATTACCAAAATTATGTAAATTGGCGCGTCAGTATCTGGTCATCTTTGATTCTAGTGAGTCTACTGGAAGAGCTTTTAGTACACAGGAACAAAGAAATGCTTTAAAGCCTGAAACTGTTGACTCTGTTTCCGTGCTATTAGATGCGTACAAGGACATACAGTAAAGCGATGTTCATTTTGCACTATTGGTTTCTCAGGAAACCTTATATTTTCATTTTATTAAAATCAACTATCCCTTCTATTATATGCAATGTTAAGGCCATCTTAGGGATCTCAAACCTTCCTAGGGAATTTGAAAAACCGTCTTAGGGAATCTCAAAATTAAGACGGTTACATTTTCCTAACCGTTAACTTTGGCTGCTGTTAAACCTGAAAGATATAAAACTTCCTAGGCTCACTTTCCACATCTTGGAGCAGAATCAATGAATTTTCTTTCTTAGTAATAGTGTTCGAGTACTTCCTTGTCTCGGTGCCCAAAGAAGATACTGCTATTAACTATCGATAAGCCTGAAAGTTAAACTTGCGTGTATAAAAAAAATTCGGGGCGTCTTTTGCAACCTTGACTCACTTCATCAAGCTGCTATATTAATAACGCTACGAATCTATCACACTAATCTTAAGGCTATAGAACCTTAAAGTCTTTCTGACTCGCACGGTTCATCTTGCACTACAGACTGCCATATCGCACACTCCTATTAAGCTTATTGGAGGATTTGAATTTCTCGATCTTTCTAACGTATTTTTGATAGCTGATATCTATACATTATTCATTCAGGGGACTTTTGAGGTCTTTTTCGTTCTACAATGATATGTGCGGATTTTTTTTATTTACTTCTTCGCATTCCGTCATAAGCTCTATTATTTACTTGTTACGAACCGTTCCAGGAACACTTCATCGATCCTAGGGTCCGAGTGACTTATTCCATCGTTGTTTTTTGTTATTATTATTGTAGCATCGAATTATAAAGAATACAGGAACATCTAATATGATTTGGAATCTGCCGTGCTAATTGAACATTACTACAAATTGCGCTACTCTTATGAACACGCCAGTTCATGGTTTCGCCCTCCGTGGTCTAATGGTAGCGGAACAAATTCTAAATAGTAGGTCAAGTACTTGACTTTCTCATATGTTCTTTAGGCAATTACGGCTCAAAACGTTTGGATGATGATCGATGATTTGGTAGAATGAAGACAGTGGACGAAAACGGGCTAATCAAAAAACTCCCACGCTCACGATGTCTGTCCACCACAAAGTTCACATAACACTAGGAGGGATCGATCCGATGACCTCTAGCACCAGATGCGAATGCTTTGCGTACTGAGCCACCATTGCTCCTCGTCAAGCATCTGTTTGCATTCTACGCAGACTGGCCAGAATAACTAGTATTTCTTGGATTTTTTCTGCACTTAGATTGTAAAGTATGTACCACCAGACATGTCAACTCTGACGCGATGTCGTAGCAGTTGTAGTAGTAGAAGTAATAATAATAATAATAATAATAATAATAATAATAATAATAATAATAATAATAATAATAATAATAATAATAATAGCAGTAACAGTAGTAGTATTGAATAAAGAAATAATTTCGCAATCACATTACGATTAACACAGGCTGCCAACATTAGTTTCCGATCCGTCTTTAACATTGCTCGGCCCGTTTCGATCCGGAATGTGCCCGGCCCGGTTAGAGCCCGGCTCTAGATTTGTGCAGGGCCGGGTCGAGCCTGGCACAGAATTCAGAACCATTCATATCGGCCTGGGCCGTCTTCAAGCCTGGGTTTCCAGGGCTATGATGGTAGTATGTAGTGCAAGATAAACCTTGCGAGTCAGAAAGACTTTATGGTTCTATAGCCTGAAGATTAGTGTGATAGATACGTAACGTTATCCATATAGCATCTTGATCAAGTGAGTCAAGGTTGCAAAAGACGCCTCGGAATTTTTTATATACGGAAGTGTAATATAACTGTTACGGAAAATTGTTAAGCTTTCTAGGCCTTCTGTCTGAAAAGCAGCTTGGAAGAGTCGCTAATGAACAAGGTGCTGTGCAATGAGGATTGATTATTTTTATGTCGTATAAAACCTAGATCAATAAGTAGAAGCCAACTGGAATCGACTTGTAGTAGAGCTTTCATTCTTACGCCCTCTTGGATATAAATGAACATGGAGTCTTTGCATGTATGGAATATCCAAACATTGTTCTTTATTAAGAGTGTTAAACTTTAGTTCCTTGTAGGAGAGTCGAAAACTAAACGGCAGTTACACAATTTTAAGTCTCCTTGTAGATGGCAGAATCCTCGGAGTCAATCATCTGCTGTTGAACATTTTAACATATAAACAATCAAACAATAAACAATTGGTATTAACGTACAATTGAATGATACTTTCGTACGCGAATGTTATATCTAAATGAATTGGTTTTTGGTTGATAACTTAAAAGTGTCCTCCTACGGTTTCTTTTTCTCTTCGGGTAACAAAGCAGCGTGTTAAAAAATTCCAAAATAACTAAACAGAAGAATACATCACCTTCATGTTTATTAGCTTTTCCTTATACCTTCATTTAAAGTTACATTAAAATCGTTTTCATGTCCATTTTTTAGGTCTATAAGGCGGGGACGATTTCACAAAATAATTATCATAACTCATTGGTTCAACAATTAATCCGTTGTCAATGACATATTGGTTTTTTACAGCTGTTGTTCGTTATCACCTACATCAGATAATCTTCCGATCTGCCATTCCTACATGAATTCTCTTGGCAGAATGCGCAAAACCTTGAATACTACATATCGACTCTTTCACACGAAGATTTGGCTCGTTCTCAATCCTATCTTGCAGTCACTTTTCATCATCAGGTAAGTAAGATTATCGGGCTGGAGCTGATGGTAGGTGTGTGGGTCAACAGACCAACCTCTTTGGATTGGGTTTAGGCTTAGACCATTTCACTCCTGAAGTTGGAGGTACTACCGAATTGAATGCTGCACAGATGCTGTGTTAGTAATGGGCAAAGTGGCCATACTGCAGCTTTGAAACTACTTCCTTCATATATCTGATGTGGCTTATACCAGGGAGAAATTTTTCCGTTTCCATACATGTGAATGAAAAAAAGTCTAACGTAATCATTTGTCAGGATTCACATTTAATTGATTCAAGACACTGACTAACTGCAGAATGCTTTTTCTTTTTGAAGGACTTTAAGGCAGACAACTATTCACTTCTGAGTATAGCTGAGGTCGTGTCATCATGGAAAAAGTGAAAGCAATCTTCTAATGACGCTAACGTTTAAATAAATTTAATAATTTCGTAGTATTTCCTTTCAATTCTGCTTGTATGTAACTATAAGAGATTCAGAAACTGCTCATGAAGTCTTCTACCAAGATTCTTAAAGACCTGAATCACACCAACCAGCAGCAACAGTTTTCCAGTTTCTAGTTTCTTCTATTAATGTTGTCCATGTACAACTGCCTTTGCTCCTTCGAAAGCTGTCTAGTATTGATCTCCACGTTTCTCAAGAACTGTGATTGAATTGTCGTTTCTTCAATAGCATAATTAAGTACGATCGTAATTAAATTTATATCCATAATTGTAATTTATATCCATAATCTATAACGTGAAAATAAAGTTTAGCATTAATTACGCAGATTTGAGTTGCCATTTCGTGTAGAAGGACTCTTGTCCACACCATTGCGTGTAGAAGGACTCTTCTTTTTACGTGTGAGTTTTAAAACACAAGACAATAGAGACTGCAATATTCACCGCAGTCGAATTGACATTCTTGCGAATTGAGACATTATCACAGAAGGAAGGTGGCATTAGCTCAACGTGTCGCTCTGATGATAAACTGCCCTATCGCAAGTGATCCATGTTTTTAACGCGATTTCTTTTTACTATACATTATGAACAAACCGTGATATTCATTCTTTGTCAGCTAAAGACTTTTTTCCCGAAAGTCAGTGGGTTTAAACCAGAGCCCAGCAAACCTGGCCCAGTCCGGGTGGATCTGAATTCTTTGGCCGGCACGACCCGGCCCGGAACGCCCGGCCCGAATCTCGAGCCGTTCTCTAACCGGGCAGGGCACATTCCGGGCCGAATCGGGCCGAGCACTTGCGGGTCGATCCGGGCTGGGCACCTTTAGGGTCTAACCGGGCCGGGAACGTATTGAAACTATCCTTCATTCAAAACTATCCTTTAATCAACATGTTGAAACTATTTGGAAAGAAGCCTACAAAAATCTTGGATATACTATTTATTGTCAGTAAAGATTTCCAAAAAAACAAACTTAAATTGTACTGTATTATGCATACGTCAGGTAGAAATTAGAATATTGTAGTAATATATGGAACCCTAAGATACAGAAATACTCATTCTTGATTGAGCGTACTCAAAATAAGTTTTAAAGGCTTCTAACACTTAAGGAAACTAAATTCTACCCGAAATTTGAAAGCTACATTAAAATTGCTGAAAATTTTAAATTTAACATTAGAACTTAGAAGAAATATTGATTTATTATTTTAACACAAGCTCTTTCATGGCAAAGTAGACTATCCTGATCTTAACTACCATATATCTATCCACGTATCATCCACTAAATTGCGCACTGCTTCAAAAAATACATTTTTATTGACAGCAAAAGCAAACGTTTAAGCAGATCTTCTCTATGGAGAACTAGTGCAACCTACAACAAGTTAGTTAAAGAAAATTTCAACCTTGATGTACCGGCAACGGGTGTAAGTAGTTTTAACAATTCTATTAATTATGTAAGCGGAATATAATCACTACCAATAGTTTTATTATCCTATATGATCTGTATTATGTATTTACTAAGTAACACTGTAATTAGTCCTGTGCCTGATATGTCAATAAAAAAATAAATCAATTTCTCCGTTCCTGAGCTATATAGCCTGTATACTGAAAGCTCTTTCAGTAGACGCACTAGAAGCAGGGATGACGAGATACTGACGAGCTAATTTACACAATTTTGGTATTGTTTGTTCTTGTTACTTCCACCACTGCAGTACATCTATTTCTCTTACACATGATGACATGTTCTGATACCAAATGTAAAAAACATAAGTATTAATTTATCAATCATAATCAAGGAATAACTATACTCCCGTTTATATGCAACTACAATACTATTTGAGAGTGCTTCCTGCTGAAGAAATCTACTTAGCTCCCATAACGCTCTCATTTTGTTCTTAATCGTGAGCCTCATAGGAACTGTTTAATCCAAAGATTTGTGTTCTTACGGATACAATATTTATAGAAATTCTCCTGTGCGTTAATACTCGAGGCTATCAAGTATCCACTTAATTAGCATAATTCTGCTTACTACGTCTTACATATAGAGCTGTGTAGGATTCACTACGTTCCGGTCTATCATTAGTAATATTTTCACGAATGCATAATAATAAAAACTTGGTATGGAACTCACTATATTTTAACTTCCGAGGCAACCATACTTTGGAACTGATACCGGTGATCTGATCGAAGAGAGAAATATAGAATCGATTTTAGGTTCTTTTGAGAACTTCCCTTAGAGGGTTAGGTCAAAAATATATACGGTAGTCCTGTGTTCGCTACCAAATTAGTAACACTGGTCATCACAAAGCAACCAAACTGTGGGCTAAACAAATAAACTCTTCATATAATCTCATTGAATGCTTTGATTAGTAACTAAGTGCCACACATTTCATAGAGAAGAAAAGGTCATTTATTTCAGATGATTGTTGATGAAAATTCTCTATACACAAGTTCTTGATTGTAAAAGTAATGTTATATCACGGTAGCATTGTCTTGATAAGAATATCGTATCACATTTCTTCTCTCTGACATCCACTTTCCCTCTAATGCTATACACTCATGTTCTTGGTGTGTCAATGCTCTCTTACTCGGAAGATTTAATCAAGTCTTCAC
Organism: Thermobia domestica; assembly: GCF_964235325.1. Lineage (NCBI taxonomy): Eukaryota > Metazoa > Arthropoda > Insecta > Zygentoma > Lepismatidae > Thermobia > Thermobia domestica. The sequence goes on from NC_137469.1 coordinate 147,297,240, forward strand.
TCGCGTCTCGCGTCTCGATTTCCCATTCTCAAACAACCTTTGGATAGTTTTTCATTTGCAAAAGCTTCGCAACAACGATTGTCTAATGGTGAAATACACACCTCTCCTTTTGATATAAGCAGTGTGGTTCCTCTGTATTTCTTCAATACTTCAACAGCAAGTACTAATACTAAATATTCTACTGTACTGCATACAGTAAAAAACTGCAATAAAATAGAAAAAAGCACATGCGTTATGACATTACATCAGCCATTATACTGGAATGGTGTTCAAATCGTACCACAGCTGAAGAAATTTCTGAACGGTCCAGTGTTGTAACGCTTTTATGACGTTTGCAGTTTAGTAACTACTAAGCACGATTGGACACATGAAGTCAGGAAATGGTATAGAAGAACTATGGTGTATCCTGTACACTATGACAACTTTGCTGAAAATGCTGAATGGCCATGAATACTTAAGATCATTGAGAACTCACTTGTAGACTTTGCTCGGGGACCTCTACATTGTGTTATTAAGTCATTTACAAGCGACGGAGAAGATGACAAAATCTAGGATCTGCGATCTTATACAAGAACGTCTGGATGACGAAATCTCTAAGCAACATTTACAACAAAATGAAACTGCACGATAAAAACCATATTGAGTAATCCCAAAATTAAGAAGGTGACATTTTCCGTATGGCCAACTTTGGCTGCAGTATACGGTATCAGAACATTACAAGAAATTAACAAGACAAGGAAGATTAACAATTAGCAGAAAAAGAGGCCTCTTTGAGCGAAATTCCAAGTGATATGATAATCGAATAGTGCTTAATGAAGGTCAGGATATTTTCTGGGGGATTAACTCAACGTCAGACACAACGTTAGCAAGATTAATCCTTCATTCAGAAATACAGTTACTACAACAGTTCTACACGACTTTTGGTGGCATCAGTTTATCCTCAGGGCGACACGTTAAGCTAATGCCACCATCCGTCTGTGATAATATCTTAATGAGGAGAGAATGTCAATTTGACAACGGTGAATATTGCAGAGAGACTTTTGTGTTGTGTAATAAAACCCAGACGTAGAAGGAAGAGCCCTTATACACGGAATGGTGTGAACTAAAAATGGCCAATCAAATCTGCGTTAAGTACGTATATGAATTATGTTAAACGGTATTTTCACCTAATATTTTATGGCCATAAATTACAATTAGACACGAAAAGTGCTAAAGACAAAAATAGCTTTCGGGGAATATCTGAACGATGGAAATTAATTGTGCCTTTGAAGCTATGACAATTCAATCGCGGTCCTTGAGAATCTTGGAGATAAATACTAGACTGTTTCCAATGATGCAAAGAGTTTTCGAAGGAGCAAAGGTAACACCGGTAAGTAAATTCTGGTAAGCTGAATTTCTTTACTAGCTCTAGGCCAATAGGAATTAAAGAATAAATGGCGACGTCCACTGCTGATTTCTAAACTTCACAGCATTTTTAGATAGAATTAAACTGCCATAAGCTATTTAGCCTTACCGGACACCTTGAAATAGAACCCTGGATATATTGGCACGCCTGTTGCACCCTAAACCACTAAGGTATAGTAAAGAGAAAGCGCTTTAAAATGATATTCAAGTTGATGGGTAACTTGCGATACGATAGGCATCCCAGAGCTGGTGAACATTTTTGTTATTCATCCAGAACGTCAGAAATCGCCTTAAAATGAGAACATTAACAGAGATGTCATGTGACTTCATTAAAATAGTATTCTACAATGTATGAAAAAAGATAATAATATGAGATTAATTCGATCTCTAAGTGATGCGGTGATTAAAGAAATAATTTTGAGTATGGACGGTAATCTTCGATTTTTAATTATTGGTTTAGGGTGCAACAGGCGTTCCAATAATTCGAGGGTCCTATTTTGAGGTGTCCGGTAATGCTAAACGGCTTATGCCGGCTTATGTCCTTCTTACAATGCTGTGAAAATCAGAAATCAGCAGTGGACATCAGCATGTATTCCTGAATTCGTACTGCATTAGAGCTAATAAAAAAAATCAACAATCTTAAAAACGAAGCAGTAGTGCTCTTAGAGTTACTTAACTGACATCATACAATGGCGTACCATTTGAAAAACCGTGCATTTACTTCTCCTTTTAATAAGACAAAGGTATCACAGTCATATAGTATTGGGAATGTACAGCAGTTTGTTTTAGGTGGGCAACTGGGATTGAAAAATTTTGTGATACCAATTGTAAAAAGCATTAATAATACTTCCTGTTTATATGCAACTATAATACTATTTCAGAGTGCTTCCTACTGAAGAAATCTGCCTAGCACACATAACGCTCTCACCTCGTTAGCCTAATAGAAACTGCTTAATCCAAAGAGTTGTATTCTTACAGAGTTGTATACGATTAACTATGTTCCGGTCTATCATTAATAATATTTTCACAATTGCATGATGAAAAAACTTGCTATCGAAACCATTATATTCTAAACCCAGAGGCAACCTTACTTTGGTTCTGAGAACGGTGATCTGATTGATGAGACAAATAAAGAATCGATTTTAGTTTCCTTTGAGATCTTCCCTTAGACGGTTAGGTGGAAATTATTTACGGTATTGTCTGTCAGGTCTGTGTTCGCTAGCAACTTAGTAACACTGGTCATCACAAAGGTACCAAACTGTGGATTAATCAAATAATCTTTTCATATAACCTCGCTGAATGCTTTGATTAGTAACTAAGTGCCACACATTTCATAGAGCAGAAAAATTCTACTGTTCTAGATGTAGTAAATAACTGCAAGAAAAGTGAACAAACCACATGCGTTATGACGTTAGATCAGTCATTATTCTGGAAAAATGTTCAAATCGTACCTAAGCTGAAGAAATTACTGAACGGTCCAAAGTTGTACCTCCTTTAGGAGGAGTGCAGTTAAGTAATTTCTAGGCACGATTGAATACATGATGTAAGGAAATCGTATAGAAGAACGTTGGTGTATCCAGTACACTATGACAACATTAATGAAAATGCTGAATGGCCATGCCTACTCAATATCATTAAGAACTCACTTCTAGACTTTGCTCGGCGACCTCTACATGGGATTATGAAGACCTTTACAACCGTCGGATGAGATGACAAAATCTAGGATCTGCGATCTTATTCAGCAACGTCTGGATGACAAAATCAATATGCAACATTTATAAGAAAATGATATTGCAACACCAAAACCTTGTCAGGAAATTTCAAAAATAGGACGGTGACATATTCCTAACCGTTAACTTTGGCTGCAGTGTGTAGAGAAGGTCATAATCGTTTTGCAACCCGAAGGGACTAGATTGAACAAGGGACATGAATTTTGATTTGAAACCAATTAAATAAATGCTTCCGTTTTCTAACGCAGTTGGTCATCTTTTCTATGAAAAATATGCACATGAATAATCTCAATTGATGGAAGATCAGGAGGCAACTACGGTATCGGCGGATCAAAAGATATTTACAACTCAAGGAACATTCACAATTCGCAGAAAAGGAGTCGTTCTTGAGAGAAGTTCCAAGTGATATGACTATGGAACAGTGCTTAATGAAGGCAACGAAATTTTCTCGGGGATTAACTCAACGTCAGACATAACGTTAGCAAAGTTAATCCTTGATTCCCAAATACTGTTACGATAACAGAAGTTCTACAGGACTTTTGTGGGCATCAGTTTATCTTCAGAGCGACACGAGCTAATGCCACCTTCCGTGATAATGTCTCAACGCGCAAGATTGTCAATTCGTCTGCGGTGATAATTGCAGTCTCTCTTGTCTTGTGTTTTAAAACCCACACGCAGAAGGAAGAGGCTTTCTACACTGAATGGTGTGGACTAAAAATAGCAACTCAAATCTGTGTTAAGTACGTCTTCATTTTTACTATATACTTTATGGATATAAATTACAATTAGACATGGAGAGTGCCGAAAAAGGAAAAAGACCTTTCGGGAAATATCTGCAACGATCGAATTTAATTAGCCATTGAAGCCATGATAGTTCAATCACGGTGCTTGAGCAACTCGGAGATCAATACTAGACGGCTTGAAATGATGTGAACTAGTTTCGGAGGAGTAAATGTAGCTGTATATGTACAACAGAAATAGAAGAAACTAAAAATGGGAAATCTGTACCTGTGCGTGGGTGAGATTCAGATCTTTTAAGAATCTCGGTAGAAGACTTCACGTGCAGTTGACGTGCGGAACAAGAAGTCTATAGCTGAGAAAGAATGAATATCTCGGTGAGCTCATTACATATAGTAAACAGAAAGAGCGTAAAAATGATGGACAAGTTGATGGGTCACTTGCGATAGGACAAGCAACCACGAGCTTGTGAAGCTTTTTGTAATATGCATCCACTACGTGAGAAACCGCCTTGAATTGAGAAAAATAGCACAGATGTCCCTGACTTTTTGTAAAAGTGTTCTGCAATTTCTGAAAAGAGATATTAAAAAGCGATTAAATCGATCTCTAAATGAGTTGGTGATTAAAAAAATAATTTTGAGATTGGACGTGGATGTTCGATTTTTAATTTGTGGTTTAGCGTGCAACAGACGCGCCAATAATACGAGGGTTCCACTATTGCGTAACAGTATTTCGGAATCAAGGATTAATTTTGCTAAAGTTGTGTCTGACGTTGAGTTAATCCCCGAGAAAATTTCGTGCCCGGAATTAGGAACTGTTCAATAATCATATCAATTGCATCTACGCACAAGAAAGACTCTTTTTCTGCGAATTGAGAATGTTCCTTGAGTTGTTAATTTCTTGTAATTCTCTGATACCGTATTGGCATCCAGGGCTTCCATCTGAGTATAGTGATGTGGAAATTTTTGATAGAAAACGTGACCAGCTGCGTGAGAAAACGAAAGCATTAATATATTTGCCTTCAATGAAGTTCTTGTCCCCTGTTCAATCTAGTCACTTACGATTGTAATACGATATTGAACTTCTCTATATACTACAGTCAAAGTTAAAGGTTCAGAAAATGTAACCGTCCTAATTTTGGGATTTCCTAATATGGTTTTGATCATGCAGTTTCATTTTCTTGTAAAAGTTGCATATTGATTTCGTCAACGAGACGTTGTTGAATAAGATCGCAGATTCTAGATATTGTCATCTCCTCCGACGGTAGCAAATGTCTTCATAACCAGATGTAGAGGGCGCCGAACAAAGTCTACAAGTGAGTTCTCAATGATCTTGAGTAGGCATGGCCAATCAGCTTTTTCACTAAAGTCGTCATAGTGTACATGATACACCAACGTTCTTCTATACCATTTCCTGACATAGTGCAGTCAATCGTGACTAAAAAATTACCTAACTGGAAACCTCCTAAAGGGGGTGCAACTTTGGACCGTTCAGTAATTTCTTCAGCTGAGGTACAATTTGAACATCTTACCAGTATAATGGTTGATCTAATATCATAACGCATGTGGATTGTTCACTTTTCTTGCAGTTATTTACTGTATGCAGAAGAGTAGAATATATAGTACTGTATTAGTACTTTTTGTTGAAATACTGATGCACTACACTGCTTATATCAAAAGGAGAGGTGTGTATCTGACCATTACACAATCGCTGTGGCGAAGCTTCAAAAGATAAATAGCTATCCAAAGGTTGTTTGAGAATAGGAATTCGACACGCGAGATACTATTGATACACGAGAGATTTGATTAAATCTTCACAGTATGAAAACATTGACACACCAAGAACATGAGTGTATAGCATTAGAGGGAAAGTGGATGTTAGAGTAAAGAAATGTGATACGATATTCTTATCAAGACAATGCTACCGTGATATAATATTACTTTTACATTCAAGAAGTTGGATATAGAGAATTTTCAACAACAGACATCTGAAATAAATAACCTTTTCTCCTCTATGAAATGTGTGACACTTACTAAAAAAGCATACAATGGGATTATTTGATTAGCCCAGAGTTTGGTTGCTTTGTGATGACCAGTGTTACTAATTTGGTAGCGAACACAGGACTTCCATAAATTTTTTCTACCTAATCGTCTAAGTGAAGATCTCAAAAAACCTAAAATCGATTCTATATTTGTCACATCGATCAGATCACCAGCCTCAGTCCCAAAGTAAGTCTGCTTCGGAAGTTAGAATGTAATGAGTTCCATATCAAGTTGTTATCATTATGCATTATCGTGGAAATATTATTAATGACAGTCCGCAACCTAGTGAATCCTACACAACTCTGTATGTAAGCCCTAGTAAGTAGAAGGACGCTAATTAAATCCATAGTTGATAGCCTCGATTTTTAACACACTGGAGAATTTCTATGACAATGTCTGGATGATCAAATCAATATGCAACATTTACAAGAAAACGAAACTGCATGACAAAAACTATATGGAGGAAATCTAAAAATTAACAATTTTATTTGTTTCTTACTTTCATATTTAAAATTAATTGAATAATAACGATATTGTCACAATTTGTAACATATTTATCTTTGAAAAACGAATCTCTTCAGAAGAACGAAAGGAGTATTTTTAAGGTGAAGAACATTCTTGCTGATCGGTAGTTTCCGACATCTCAGAATAGTAAAGTATAAGATATACAGATGTCGTAAAGTATAAAATATACCCAATTAAAAAGAGAGTCCATTGAATGGAGTAAAAGAGTGCTTCGAAGGTGATGCAGACTGTTGTTGGTCCCTCTGACTTATCATTATTTATAGTATAGATTCTACAGTTATAAATATATGATTTCTTTAATCATTTATGAAATTACTAGCTGACCAGATTTTGGAGTGACCTCAGTGACGCCAGTTACATTACTTTGGCAGTTCCTTATCTATACTTTCTGATGTCCGAGTTATCGCGATGTCCCGTGCATCGTAGCCAGTGGACTAGAATTAACATAAATTATTTTCCACATTCTGTTTGTATATGCATACAGGTGAGTTAACTGAGTAATTATTAGATTGAACTACGAACACTCTTCAGTTGACCACTGCATTGTGTGCCGCCACCGCGCTCGTTGCGTCGGGAATTAAATCTGACAGTGTTAAGGTGAACAAGTTATTTGTCGGCGAAGGACGTTTTCTTACGGTTAACCCTCAACTAGTGACGTCCCTTGTTAAAATACTTTGTGAGTACCTGTCATTTCTATAGGCGCCCTCCAACTAGTATTCTCCCTTCGAGACTATTTTATTGGCTGAAGATTAATCTAAACTCTTCAGGATTGTTTGGCGCAGCAACTGGATAATTACGTGCGACTATCCAAGCAATTTTCCCCCCAGTGCTAATCCCCAATTCTCCAATCATATTCTCGTTATTCAGACCGACGAGCGATTTGGATACAATTTGTAACCCCTTCTTGGCGAGGTCCTTCATCATGCTATTCAGGGAAGTTAAGGTCTCAGAGGAATACTTACTGGCAGCACCACCGAGGAGAGAAATCCGAACAGTAGCCCGAACTCAAGTTGATTACAAACAAATGGCCGCCCGAACACACAACTCGAAATGGTTATAAATTGTCAGATATTTACAATTAAAAGTGAAATAAAAGGACAGGAAAATGGAGCAGACTCTTGGTAATCGTTTGTTTCTTAGTTACCTAAAAATGAAATGAATTGCCGTAAAGAATAATGTAAAATAACAGTTTTGTCGTAATTTGTCACACATTTACAATTCAATATATAAAACCAAAACATTGTTTGAAACAACTTAGACTCTTGCTAATGGTTAGTCGCTCAGACATTTATAGTGGGTTCCATGTGAAGTTATTATTATTATGCATTCGTGAAAATGTTATTAATGATAGACCGGAACCTAGTGAATCCTACACAGCTCTGTATGTAAGCCGAAGTAATTGGAAAGACGCTAATTAAATCCATAGTTGATAGCCTCGATTTTTAACACACTGGAGAATTTCTATAAATATTATATCCGTAAGAACACAAATCTTTGGATTAAACAGTTTACATAATTCTCACGATCAACAACAAGGTGGGAGCGTTATGGGAGCTAAGTAGATTTCTTCAGCAGGAAGCACTGTCAAATAGTATTGTAGTTGCATATAAACGGGAAGTATAGCAATTGCTTGATTATCATTGATTAATTAATACTTTTTTTTTACCTTTGGTATCACAACATGTCATCATGTGTAAGAGAACTAGGTACACGGCAGTGGTGGAAGAACAAGAACAAACATTATCAAAATTGTGTAAATATGCTCGTCAGTATCTCGTCATCCCTGGTTCTAGTGCGTCTACTGAAAGAGCCTTCAGTACTACAGGCTATATAGCTCAGGAACGGAGAAATTGATTTATTTTTTTTGACATATCACGCACAGGCCTAATACAGTGTTACTTATTATATACGTAATAATGATTATTTAGGATAATAAAACTTTTGGTAATAATTACATTCGGCTAACATAATTAATAGAATTTTTAAAACTACTTACATCCTTTGCAAGTAAATCAAGGTTGGAATTTTCTTTAACTAACTTGTTGTAGGTTGCACTAGTTCTCCATATAGGAGATCTACTTAAGACAATTGTTTTGGCTGTCAAGAAAAATGTATTTTTCGAAGCAGTGAATGGTACGTGGATACATATTTGGTATTTGGGAACATGATAGTCTACTTTGCCATGAAAGAGCATGTTTGAAAATAATATATCAATTTTTCTTCTAAGTTCTAATGTTTCAAATTTAAAATTTTCAACAAATTTTAATGTAGCTTTCAAATTTCGTGTAGAATTTTGTTTTCTTATGTTTAAGATTCCTTAAAGTACGCTCTGAATATATTTTCAGTACGCTCAATCAAGAATGAGTATTTCTGTATATTAGGGTTCCATATATTACTACAATATTCTAATTTCTACCTGACGTATGCATAATACAGCACAATTAATGTTTGGTCATTTGGAAATCTTTACTGACTCAATAAATAGGATATCCAAGATTTTTGTAGGCTTCTTTGCAAATAGTTTGAATATGTTGAATAAAGGATAGTTTTGAATGAAAGATAGTTTCAATATGATCCCGGTCCGGTTTGATTCGAAAGGTTCCCGGCCCGATTCGGCCCGGAATGTGCCCGGCCCGGTTAGAGCCCGGCTCGAGATTCGGGCCGTGTCGTGCCGGCCAAAGAATTCAGATCCACCCGGACTGGGCCAGGATTGCTGGGCTGTAGTTTAAACCCACCGACGTGCGGAACAGAAAGTCTAGCTGAGAAAGAATGAATATCGCGGTTTGTTCATAAGGTATAGTATAGAGAAACCGCGTTAAAAAGATGGACAAGTTGATTGCTCACTTCCGATAGGCCAGTTTATCATCAGAGCGACACGTTGAGCTAAGGCCACCTTCCTTGTGTGATGATGTCTCAATGCGCAAGAATGTCATTTCGACTGCGGTGAATATTGCAGAGTCTCTATTGTCTTGTGTTTTAAAACCCACACGTAGAAAGAAGAGTCCTTCTACACGCAATGGTGTGGAGTAAAAAAAGGCAAATCAAATCTGAGTTAAGTACGTACATAATTTTTGCTAAACTCTATTTTCACCATATATTTTATGGATATAAATTGCAATTATGGATATAAATTAAATTACGATCGTACTTAAATCTGCCATTGAAGCCACGACAATTCAATCACAGTTCTTGAGGAACTTGGAGTCAATACTAGACGGCTATCGAAGGAGCAAAGGCAGTTGTATATGGACAACAGTAATAGAAGAAACTAGAAACGGGAAATCTGTTGCTGCTGGTTGGTGTGATTCAGGTCTTTAAGAATCTTGGAAGACTTCATGAGCAGTTTCTGATTCTCTTATAACCACATACAAGCAGAACTGAAAGTAAATTCTACGAAATTATTAAATTTATTGAAACTCTAGCGTCATTAAAACATTGCTCTCACTTTTTCCATTGACACGACCTCAGCTATACTCAGGAGTGAATAGTTGGATGCCTTCAAGTTCCTTCAAGAAGAAAAAAATTCTGCAGTTAGTCAGTGTCTTCATTGAATTAAATGTGAATCCTGAGAAATGGTTAGGTTAGACATTTCCTTATGCACCTGTATGGAAACGGAAAATTGTCTCCCTGGTATAAGCAATATCAGATATATAAAGGAAGTAGTTACAAAGCTGTAATATGGCCACTTCTCCCTTTACTAGCACAGCAGTTGTGCAGCATTCAATTCGGTAGTACTTCCAACTTCAGGAGCGAAATGGTTTAAGCCTAAACCCAATCGAAAGAGGTTGGTCTGTTGACCCACACACCTACCATCAGCTCCAGCCGGATAATCTTACTTACCTGTAGAGAAAAAGTGACTGCAAAATAGGATTGTGAACGAGCCAAATCTTCGTGTAAAACTGCCGATATGAAGTATTCTAGGTTTTGTGCATTCTACCAAAAAAATTCATGTAGAAATGTCACATCGGAAGTTAATCTGATATAGGTGATAACGAACAACAGCTGTTGAAATCCAATATGTCATTGACAATGGATTAACTGTTGATCCAATCAGTTATGGTTATTATTTTGTGACATCGTCCCCGCCTTATAGACCTAAAAAAATGGACATGAAATTATCTTGATGAAACTTTAAATGAAGGTGTAAGGAAAAGCTATAAAACATGAAGGTGATGTATTCTTCTGTTAATTATTTTGGAATCTTTTAACACGAGCTGCTTTGGTACCCGAACGGAAAACGAAACGGTAGCAAGACACGTTTAAGTTATCGACTAAAAACCAATTCATTTAGATACATTCGCGTACTAAAGTATCATTCAGTTGTACGTTAATAACAATTGTTTATTGTTTGATTGTTTATTTGTTAAGATGTTCAACTGCATACCACTGACTTCGAGGATTCTGCCATATGCGAGGACACTTAAAATTGTGTAACTAGCGTTTAGTTTTCCACTCTCCTACAAGGAAGTAAAGTTTAACACTACTAATAAAGAACAATGATTGGATATTCCAAAATGTAAAGGCTGAATGTACATTTTTATCCAAGAGGGAGTAAGAATGAAAGCTCTACTACACGTCGATTCCAGTTGGTTTATATTTATTGACCTAGGTTTTATACGACATAAGGATAATAAATCCTTACTGCTCAGCACCTTGTTCATTTGCGACTATTCCAAACTGCTTTTCAGACAGAACGCGTAGAAAGCTTAACAATTTTCCGTAACTGTTATATTACATTTATTGTCGTAAGCTTATCAGGATTTACATCCAGATTATTGGCCTGAAAAGCTATTAGGAGATTCTTAGGTTATTAAGGACGTGATTACCTTGTAGACGCAGGCCCGCTTCTCTTGGCCTGAGAGACAAGACCGGATGATGAATCTATAAAGCTAGCGGTTTAAAGCGGTGATTCGGAATACAAAAAAGTTATACAGGCCTGGTAGAACACGTGTAGAACACAGACATCAACAAAATTATCAATAGACAGATTTTTTTTTTTTTTTTTTTTTTGTAGTCATGTCACATTTGGAGATTTTTACTTAGTACACCTGAAAGATATAAAACTTCCTAGGCTCACTTTTCACATCAGCTTTTTGTATCATTGATGTGCAACACCAGAAATCACCTTGACAGTAGAACGGCGGCTGGGTCATTTTTGACCCATTTCGAACTTTACGTTTTAACAACTTTTCTAGTTTCTTACGAAATGGATCGAATGTTTGTGACTTTTACTCGTTCTCTTGAAGAAATATTTGTACTAACTATCACTCTTATCCTCACTTTGGCTTTTGAAATACCAAAGAATTATACTAGAACGGCTGCTTGGGTCAATTTTGACCCAACTCATTTGTTAGTGATATTTTGTTGCATTGTAGCAACACTTTTGGCTAGCGTCTTTATCTTGCGACCGTTCTTTTTCATAATATTCTTCCATTCCACCTCGTGTTCGAGACCAGCTTCTCAGCAATTTTTGTCAGTTTAGTTGGAGTTAGTAATATTTTAGAGAGCCTGTTGATTAGGAGAATCTCAATTATTTTCGGATGATGTGCTATTTCAAACAAGCATTATGAGCAACAAACTGATGACACTAGATGAAATACTTGCAAATTTCGATGACATAAGCGAGGCCGAGTCCATCGCTGAATGCGTTGATATTTCTTCAGATGAAGAGTACCTGCCGAATAACAACAAATTGGATGAAAGTCGATGATTTCGGTTGAAATATCGGAAGAGGAAGAGATAAGCACCGAAAACTATACTTCTGCTTAAAGCGTCGTAAAATAGGTAAAACGATTATTATTATTATTATTATTATTATTATTATTATTATTATTATTATTATTATTATTATTATTATTATTATTATTATTATTATTAAATACATTCATAATAACTTCAATCATTTTAACAAAAAAATTGCAAACAATTTGCATGGTATTGTGAAAATATTTAACTAGCGTTTTCTTTTTTTTGGTGTCACTATGTTGAAATGTTTCATGAGAAGACGTTTACACCCCAAATAAAAAAAAATAAATAAACCACAGCCATATTCGATCCACTATTGGTTAAGACCTTTCCCCGGAGGGAGCACTTGGTCTGCTGCGCCCACGCTGACCAGACGGGTTGGGCGGGAAGCTTTCACTGTGATCGCCACTATATGACCGCCCCGCTGGCCTAGTGGTGAACGTGGCTGACTGCGGACTGAGGGATCCCGAGTCGATTTCCTGCGCTGCCAAAAATTCTTAGACCACAGTACTAGATTATGGCGTAACCAGAAATTTCAAAGCTACTGAAACCAAAATTTTCTTTGCGGTATGTTTCGATAAATTATATTTCAAACAAAGAAGTAGAATCTGTAAAGGAGTTTTTCGAAAGAACAGGTAGTTTACCATTCTTTTTATGTCAGAGCTTTCATGATTAGAACCTATCATATCTTATTTAGAAAACGATCACCCTATAGTGACTTTTTCTGGTTTGAACTACTGCAAGTTTACAACTGTATATACTATTTTAGCTTATGTCACGTTATGTGTTTCCGCCAATTCAAAATAGGGAGAGGGCTTCCATCTGTTGAGTATAGTGATGTTTAAATTTTTCATAGAAAAGATGACTAGCTGCGTGAGAAAACGGAAGTATTAATTTAATTGCCTTCAAATTAAGTTTCTAGTCTCCGTTTCAATCCAGTCCCTTTGGATGAATTGCAATACGATTATGACCCTCTCCATATACTGCAGCCAAAGTTTACCGTTCGGATAAGGACAGCGTCTTAATTTTGAGGTTTCCTAATATGATTTTTGTCATGGAATTTCATTTTCTTGTAATTGTTGCATATTGATTACCTCATCCAGACAACGTTCAATAAGACACAAATTCCTAGATTTAGTCATCTCCTCCGAGGGATGTAAATGTTTTCATAAACACATGTAAGGGTCACGAGCAAAGTCTAGAAGTTAGTTCTCAATGATGTTGAGTAGGAATGCACATTCAAAATATTCACTAAAGTTGTCATAGTGTACAGGATACCCGAAAGTTCTATACCATTTAATGACATAATGTATCCAATCATGCCTAGAAATTGCTTAAGTAGACGTCCTCGTAAGGGTACAACTTTGGACAGTTCAGAAATTTCTTGAGCTGTAGGTACTATTTGAGACCTTTCCAGTACAATGGCTGCTCAAATGTGATTACACAAGTGCTTTGTTCACTTTTCTTGCACATATTTACTATATGCGAAAGAGTAGAATATATAGTATTAGAAATTGATGTGGAAATATTGAAGAAATAAAGAGGCATTACACTGCTTATATGAAAAGGAGATGTGTATATATCAGATTTACACAATCGTTGTGGCGAAGCTCTCACAAGATCAATAGCAATCCAAACGTTGTTTGAGTATAGGAAATCGAGACGCGAGATGCGAGTGAGGATGAGGACAGCATTGACACACCAAGAAAATGATTGTATAGCATTAGAGGGAAAGTGGATGTGAGAATGAAGTAACGAGATACGATACTCTCATCAAGACAAAGCTACCGTGAAATAAGATTACTTTTTCATTCAAGGACTAGGATATGGAGAATTTTCAAAAAGAGAGATGTGAAATAAATGACTTTTTCTGCTCTATGAAATTTGTGGCACTTTGTTACTAATCAAAGCATACAGTGAGCTTATATGGAAAGACTATTTGATTAGCCCACTGTTTGGTTGCTTTCTGATGTCGAGTGTTACTAAGTTGGTAGCGAACACTGGACAGACTATACCTTTAATATTTTCCACCTAACCGTCTAAGGGAAGACCTCAAAATAACCTAAAATCAATTCTTTATTTGTTTCATCGATCAGATGACGGTCTCAGACCCAAAGTAAGCCTGCTTCGGAGGTAAGAATATAATGGGTTTCATAGCAAGTTTTTTCATTATGCAATCGGGAAAATATTCATAATGATATCCCGGACCTAGTGAAGCCTACACAACTCAGTGTAAGTTCTAGTAAGCAGCAATGACGCAAATTAAATGCATATTTGATAGTCTCGTGTGTTAACACACAGGAAACTTCGTTTAATATATCAGTAAGAACACTACTCCTTGGATTAAACAGTTTCAATCAGGCTAACGATCAAGAACAAGGGGAGAGCGTAATGGGTGTTAAGTATATTTCTTCAGCAAGAAGCACTCTTTAATAGTATTGTAGTGTTTATAAACGGGAAGTATAGCAATTGCTTGATTATCATTGATAAATAAAAACTTATGTTTCTTACGTTTGGTATCACAACATTTTTGAATGCCAAGGGCCGGCCTAAAACAAACCGCTGAACGTTCCCAAGCTATTTGACTGTGATACCCTTGTCTCCTTAAAGGGAGACTTAAATCCACAGTTTTTTTCAATGGTACGCCATTGTGTAATGTGAGTTAAGTAGTTATGAAAGCACTATTGCGTCGTCTTAAGACCTAGGTACACAACACAAGACTGAATGATATAAAACTTCCGAGGCTCACTTTCCATATATTTGAGCAGAAACCCTGAATTTTCTCCCTTAGTAATAGTGTTCGAGTTCTTGCTTATCTCGATGCCCAAAGAAAGTAATAGATACTGCTATTAACTTTCGATTAGCCTGAAAGTTAACTTGCGTCTATAAAAAATTTCGAGGCTTCTTTTGCAACCTTGACTCACTTCATCAAGATGCTATATGGATAACGTTACGTATCTATCACACTAATCTTCAGGCTATAGAACCTTAAAGTCTTTCTGACTCGCACGGTTTATCTTGCCCTACAGACTACCATCAGAGCCCTGCAAACCCAGGCCCGAAGACGGACGGCCGACCCGAATGGATCTGAATTCTGTGCCCGCCCCGAATCTCCAGCCGGGCTCTAACCGGGCAGGGCACATTTCGGGACGAGCCGGGTCGAGACGGGCGGGGCACATTCCGGGCCGAAACGGGCCGAGCAAAAACCGGGCCGAGTTGGGCCGGCCCGACTCGGCCCGAACACTGTAAAAGACGGATCGGAAACTAATGTTGGCAGCCTGTGTTAATCGTAATGTGTTTGGGAAAATAACCCTTTATTCAAGGCTGTAAAGTAGTGTACCTCTACTACTCTTATTATTACTACTACTGCTACTGCTATTATTACTATTACTATTACTATTATTATTATTATTATTATTATTATTATTATTATTATTATTATTATTATTATTATAAGGCACCGAGACGAGAAAGTACTCGAGCACTATTACTAAGAAAGAAAATTCATTGATTCTGCTCCTAGATGTAGAAAGTGAGCCTAGGAAATTTTATATCTTTCAGGTTTAACTGCAGCCAAAGTTAACGGTTCGGAAAATGTAACCGCCTTAATTTTGAGATTCCCTAAGATGGTTTATGAGATTTCCTAAGATGGTTTGAGATCCCTAAGATGGCCTTAACATTACATAAAATAGAAGAGACTGTTGATATTAAGAAAATGAAAATATAAAGTTTCCTAAGAAACCAATAGTGCGAAACGAACATCGCTTTAATGTATGTCCTTGTACGAATCGAATAGCACGGAAACAGAGTCAACAGTTTCAGGCTATAGAGCATTTATCTCTTCCTGAGTACTAAAAGCTCTTTCAGTAGACGAACTACAAGCAGGGATGAAGAGATACTAACGCGGTAATTTACACAATTTTAGTAATGTTTGTTCTTGTTGCTTCCACCACTGGAGCATATGTAATTCTCTTACACATGATGACATGTTATGGTAGATGTCTACTTCATCATCAAATTCACCAGAGACTGAATGTCTATCTTCCCAATCCATTAGTTTATTCTTCTTGGTAGGTGGTTCCAAGTTATGCCAACTAGCCTAAAGGAGACGATGGTGATGAGAGATAAATGAAATAGCCGAATATATAAAGTCGAAGGAAACAGGAGTACGCCGCGAACATACCAAACGGTGTTGGTCCACCACAAAGTTCACTTGGCGAGAGGTCCGGTATATGGGAGTAACGGCCAGGGACCCCATATACCAGAGGTGAACGCTCAACCACTGAGCCACCGTTCCCGGAACACCTAATCGACCCTGACGACTTGGTGATTTATTTGATCATTATATTTTGTTATATTTGTAGCATCATACTATAAACAATACATCAACATGTAACACCATTCGATATTTGCCTTGCTAATTGAACATTACTACAAATTGCACTGACCTTATGAGCACGCCAGTTCATGGTTTTGTCTTCCGTGGTCCAATTGTAGCGTATCAAATTCTACTTACTAGGTCAAGTACTTGACTTTATCATACGTTCTTTAGGTAGCTACGGCTCAGGCTATATGGATGATGATGGGATGAATTGGTGGAAAGAAAACAGTAGAAGAAAGCAGGACCACCCAGATACTCCCACGCACACGATGTTTGTCCACAACAAAGCTCACATAGAATGAGTAGGGATAGAGCCGACGACGTCTAGCACCAGATGTGAGTGTTTTTTCTACTGAGCCACTGTTCTCCCTCGTAGATCAAGCATCGGTTCACATTCTACGCAGATCATTTCTCCATTTTATTCTGTACTTAGAAGGTAAATTCGGTATCACCAGACATGTAACTCTGACGCGAGGTCATAGTACTTGTAGTAATATTAGCAGTGGTCGTAGTAGTAATAGTAGAAGTAGTAATAGTAGTAGTAGAAGTAGTAATAGTAATAGTATTACCAGTACATCGCAGTCTTTAATAAAGAGTCAGTTTCCCAAACACATTACGATTAACATAGGCTGAGAGTAAGACCGAACACACACGGCAAAAATAGAGGTAGTTGAGGACATTAAAAAAACAGACTCACAACATTAATTTCCGAAATGTTTTTCAAAGTATCCGGGCCGAGCCGGGCCGGCCCGATCGGCCCGATATGTGTCCGCCCAGGTTTGGCCCGAAATGTGCCCGGCCCGGTTAGGGCCCAGTCCAGTTTGATACTACTTGAAACGGGACGGGCCGGGCCGGGACGGCACCGGGCCGAACCGGGCACGCTCGGCCCGTACAGGGCTCTGACTGCCTTATCGCACACTCTTATTAGGCCTAAGCTTATTGCAGCATTTGAATTTCTCGATTATCTAACCGTTTTCTCATCGGTGAGTAAAGTTCTGGTTACCTTCCCTCTGTAGCAGATTACTGCACCAACTATATTAGCTTTTTGACACCTTTCATATCTGAGACGGAATGATCAACAAGTATTTCTGTAATGTTATTTATTAAAATAAACACTACCTTATCTCGCTGACATGAATAGAGCTTGCGTGTACTGTCCATCGAGTCGAAGCTATCTTCTCAATAGCAAAAATCTAGTCCAGAAAATGTGCCAGATTAATCGCCAGCAGTTGAGGCTTACGAAATGTACTAATCTCTAACACTGAAGCAGACTGTCCATTGGGCTGGTATGTATGCGAGCATATCCATAACCGATTACCAGAGCAATCCTAGATCACCAAGTAAATTACTTTACGAAAATAGAAACACTAAATCGTCTGTAGAATTCTGCATAGATCATCGTTGCTTATAGCGGAATTACATGGCAAACTGCGTAGAGTACATTCCTTGCACAGTCCAGCTAAGAGCCGTTAACATTGGCAAGAAGAAAGTCGAAACAAAGATATGTGCTTAGATCTATACTTCAGAATATTTTCAGATAACATTGTGTTACCAAGTTAAAGAAAAATTTAGATATTATACTAAGAGGAGATGTCGATATACGTGTTGTTCTCTTATCAAAACGAATGCAAGCAGTTAGCATGCACTACAACCGACCAGACATAGTAATATTTGAAAAGAAGCGTCGTCAGATTAGGATTTTTCAATTGCAACTTGCACGCAGTAATAGAGTTTATATGTTAAGATGTTCAACAGCAGATGATTGACTCCGAGGATTCTGCCATCTGCAAGAACACTTAGAATTGTGTAACTGCCGTTACTGTCATTATCCTTATTAATTATTTTGTAAAGTATATGTAGAAACCAGCAAGTAATATGTTCTTTACATATGCAAAAAAAATATAGAAACAAATTAGCAATGTAAAAAAAAAATACTGTAACATTATAAAAAAACTACATTATTAAAATATATATATATAAAATATATAAAAAACTGCCGTTTAGTTTTCGACTCTCCTACAAGGAAGTAAAGTTTAACACTCTTAATAAAAAAGAGTGTTTGGATATTTTATACATACATAACTCCATTACATATTTATCCAAGAGGGCGTAAGAATGAAAGCTCTACTAGACGCCGATTCCAGTTGGTTTATAGTTGTTGACCTAGGTTTTATACTTACTGCAAAGCACCTTGTTCATTTGCGACTATTCCAAGCTGCTTTTCACACAGAAGGCCTAGAATGCATAACAATATTCCGTAACAGTTATTACACTTATGGTCGTAAGCTTATTAGGATTCATAGGCAGATTATTGGCCTGAAACTCTATTAGGAGATTTTTAGGGTATTAGGTACGTGATTACCTGTAGTCACAAGCCCGCTACTCTTGGCCTGTGTCACAAGACCGGACGATGAAGCTAGGGTTTAAAGGAGTGAGTCGCGATACAAAAAAGTTATACAGTCCTGGTAAAACAGGTGTAGAACACAGACATAAACAAAATTATCAATTGAAAGAATTTTTTTTGCAGTCAGGTCACATTTGGAGATTTTCATTTAGTACACCTGAAAGATATAAAACTTGCTAGACTCACTTTCCACATCTTGGAGCAGAAGCCCTATTTTTTTTCCCTTAGTAATAGTGTTCGAGTACTTCCTCGTCTCGGTGCCCAAAGAAAGTAATAGATAGTGCCATTACTTTCGTTTAGCCTGAGAGTTAAACTTACGTCTATAAAATATACGATGCGTCTTTTGCAACTTTGACTCACTTCGTTAAGATGCTATATTGATAACGCTACGTATATAACACACTAATCTTCAGGCTATAGAACCCTAAAGTCCCTTTGACTCGCACGGTTCAACTTGCACTACAGACTGCCATATCGCACACTCTTATTAAGCTTACTGGAGGATTTCAATTCCTTGATCTTCTATACGTTTTCTCACTGGAGAGTGAAGTTCTGGTAAGCTTCCCCTCTGTAGCAGATTAGTCCACCAACTGTATTAGCTTGTAGGTATCTTTCATATCTGAGACGGAACGATCAACAAGAAGAATATCTCTAATCTTATTTATTAAATTGAACACTACCTTATCTCGCTGACGTGAATAGAGCTTGCGTGTCTTTTCATCGACTCAAAGGTATCTTCTCAAGAGCAGAAAACAACAGCACAAAACGTACCCGATTAATCGCCAGCAGTTGAGGCTTACGAATTGTACTGATATCTAACACTGTACCTGACTGTCTTTTGTACTGGTGTGTATGCGAGCACATCCATGGCCGTTGACCAGAGCCATCCTAGATCAACAAGTAAATTCCTTTACAAAAATAGGAGCACCATATCATCTGTAGAATTCTGCATAGATGACAGCTGCATATAGTGGAATATCATGGCAAACTGAATAGAGTAATTTCCTTGCACAGTCCAGTTTGAGCAGTTAAAATTGGCAAGAAGAAAGTCGAAAAACAAAGATATGTTCTTAGATCCTAACTTCAGACTGTTTTCAGAGAACATTACACTACCAAGTTATACACTCTGTAAAGAAAAAATAGCGACACCACAATTTTCTAGGTAACTTACACAGAAAACCATAGTTGTAGCCGGCTAGAAGAGAAATAGAAGGAAATTATGATCTTGATAGTTCATTTGCATTATCTGTGACACCTATGGTGTACAACGGCGGTTACGAATTATTTATGTATCAGTAATAATCTCTCCAGATGGTACCTCAGAGTGTCTCGTAAGTTAATGGAGTGAGAATTCTGTATTGCATTTCTGACGTGTAGCCCAAGTAATTAGCATTTTGTTATTGTTCTCTACTTTGACATTGTTTGAACAGTGTCAAGTGACAATATTGTTGTTGTGCAGGGTTATTTTTGTGTGAAATTGTTGCTACCTATGGACTGTAAACAAGTATGATGAGTAAGAAATGTGACTTGTCGCCACGTAAACAAAACATAATTGCTTTGCACAGCTAAGTTACATCTCTAAGGGATATGGCTGGACTCAAAATCCACCATTCGATGGCAGAAAGAGTAATTCTCAAGCAAAACAGTACAAGAAATCATCTTTTCGACAATAGTGTGATAGAAAAAAGAAAGCATCACCCAGAGCAGATCGACAAATAAAACAATAGCACTGCGGAATTAAGCAATGGCTTCCCCAAAAATCGTTTCTATAATTTGAGATGAAATGCAGTTACTCGTACGACTGTATTTTCTTAACTGTATGAAGAAAATATTACGAAGATAAAATCGCCTGGAAAGTCGAAACTGACAAAAACACAAAAGACTTCAAACACGTAGGTTTGTGAGGCGATATATTACTTGGACTTACGACAACTGGAAGCATGTTGTTTTATCCGTTAGAAAAGTTTAGAATAGTAGGAAACGATAGTGGTGTGAAGTTGTGGATACGAATGAGCGAGGAACTTGATACGGATTTTGTTTAAGAGATGCAAGTATTCAGTTACTGAGTGATGGTATGGACTTGCTTCACCGCCAAAAGACGTCAGAACAATGGGTATATGTGAAGAGTCATTTGATGCACAAAAACGTCTTCAAATTCTGGTACGTAAAATTCTTACAACAGCTAAAGATAACTTTCCTGAAGAAAATATGGACTACTTAGTTTTCCAGTACGTTAATGCTTCATGTCACCGACCGAAAATCGTTAATACGTGGTGCAAGAATATGACTATTCAAATACTCATGTGGCCTCCAAACTCACCTGACATGAATCCAATTGTAAAGTTTGGGTTAATATAAACAGAAGACTCAATAGAAAACTATTTCGGATAAAATGGAATTCACGTAACAGATAATCCGGGAGTGATTCCATGAAATCAAGGTTGCATTTTGCAATAGTCTTGTCACCAAAAGGCCTCGACGATTCCCCAAACTTCCTAAAGCCCATGGTCCACATACGAAATCTAGTTTGATGTATTGTACCTCTCAATGTTCGTACACAATATAACTTACTCATGAGAAATTACATTTTTTTTTGTTTTGTGCTATTATTGTTGATCTTTCATACTTTTATGTGTAATTCTTCCAACAGCCGTTTTTGCTAAAAACACACATAGCTACTAATATTTGCATATAAATTTATTATATGCATATAAAAACCTGAAATTGCGGCGCAAGTATTAAGAATGAATTGATCGTTAAGAATATGCTTTGTAATATTATCAGCAATTCATGTAAAAACTCATATTGGTTAATGTATGTTGTGAAAACCATTTCCGAGCAAGTGTCGCTATTTTTTCTTTACAGAGTGTAGAAAGATTCAGATATTTTATTAAGAAAAAAATGTCGAGATGCAATAAAACCAACCATACATAGTAAAATTTAATAAGAAGCGTAGTGAGATTAGGATTTTTCAATTGCCACTTTCACGCTGTAATACTCTAAAATTTGTTTGAAAAATAACTTTAATATGGCAAAAGATTTGTTTATCTACATAGATGCCGACTGTGGTTTTCTGCAGAAATTATGGTATTAGTAATTGTATATATCAGGATGCAATTAGATAAAAAGATTATAACATTACATGTAGAGATTCGACATGATACTTGTATAAGAACGAGTCGAATCAGTTTGCATGCAGTACAACCGACGAGAGAGCTTGCGTTGAAATGGGTAAAGTACGACAACTCATATTGTCCTTAGGATTTGCAAATTCTAAACTAGAGACGTGGGGAACAAGAAAGAAAGTCTTTAGATTAGAAAGACTGAAAATCACGGTGAGCTCATAACGTATAGTAAAGAGAAAGCGCGTTAAAGTGGTGGACAAGTTGATGGGTCACTTGATTGGGCAGACATCCCCGAGCTTGTGAAGCTTTTTCTATTGTTCATCTGCAACACCAGAAAACACCTTAATATGAGGACGTTAGCAGAAATGTCACCTGACATCATTGTAATAGCTTTCTACAGTGTATCAAAAAGATAATAATTAGAGTTTAAATCAATCTCTAAGTGATGCGTTGATTAAAGAAATAAACTGAGGATGGACGTGGATGTTGGATTTTTAATTAGTTGTTCAGTGTGCAAAAGGCGTTCCATTAATTCTAGGGTTCTATTTCGAGGTGTCCGGTAAGGCTAAAGAGCCTATTGAGGCCTATGTCAGTCTAAAAATTTTGTGAAATTTAGAAATCAGCAATTGACGTCGCAATGTATTCCTTAATTCCTATTGGCTTAGAGCTAGTAAACAAATTCAACAATGAATCTGAGGCTGCAGTAACTTGTGTTGCGTACCTAGGCTTAAAAACGAATAAGCAGTGCTTTTAGAGCAACTTAACAATCATTATACAATGGCGTACCAATTAAAAAACCGTGGATATATTCTCCCTCTAATACGACGAGAAGGTATTACAATCATATAGCGGTTTGTTTTAGGTGCACCAAAACAAAAATGTTGTGATACCAAATGTAAAATCATAAATATTAATTTATCAATGATAATCAAGCAATTGCTATACTTCACGTTTATATGCATCTACAATACTATTTGAGAGTGCATCCTGCTGAAGAAATCTACTTAGCTCCCATAACGCTCTCACCTTGTTCTTGATCGTGAGCAGCTGATGGAAATTGTTTAATCCAAAGATTTGTGTCCTTACGGATACAATATTTATAGAAATGCTCCTGTGTGTTAAGTATGCAAATAATTAACCTCCAATGTAGAAACGATTTTAGGTTCCTTTGAGATCTTCCCTTAGACGGTTAGGTAAAAAATATTTACGGTAGTTCTGTGTTCGCTACCAAATTAGTAACACTGGTCATCACAAAACAACCAAACTATGGGCTAATTAAATAATCTCTTCATATAATCTCATTGTATGCTTTGATTAGTAACTAAGTGCCACACATTTCATAGAGAAGAAAAGGTCATTTATTTCGATGTCTGTTGATGAAAATTATCTATATCCAAGGTCTTGAATGTAAAAGTAATGTTATATCACGGTAGCATTGTCGTGATAAGAATATCGTATCACATTTCTTCACTCTTACATCCACTTTCCCTCTATTGCTATACACTCATTTCTTGGTGCATCAATGCTGTGTTACTCCGAAGATGTAATCAATCTTCACTCGCGTGTCACGTCTCGATTTCTTTTTCTCAAGCAAGCTATGGAGAGCTATTCATCTTACGAAAGCTTCGGCAGAACGATTATGTAAAGGAGAGATAAAAAAAGCTCTTCTTTTGATATAAGCAGTGTAGTGCATAAGTATTTCTTTAATATTTCAACATCATGTACTAATATTATATATATTAATCTTCTGCAGTAAATAACTGCAAGGAAAGAGTACAATGCGCATGGGTTATGATATTAGATCATCCATGATACTGGTAAGGTGTTCAAATCGTACCTTAGCGGAAGAAATTTCTGAACGGTCCAAAGTTGCACCCCCTTTAGGAGGTGTGCAGTTAAATAATTTCTAAGCACGATTGAATGCTCTATGAAAGGAAATGGTAAAGAACAACGTTGGTGTATCCTGTACACTATGACAACTTTAGTGAAAAAGCTGAATGACCATGTCTACTCAAGATCATTGAGAACTCACTTCTAGACTTTGCTTGGCGCCCTGTACATGTGGTTACGAAAACCTGCAACCGTCGGAGGAGTAGACAATACTAGGATCTGCAATCTTAATCAACAACGTTCGCTTGACAAAATCTATATGCAATATTTACAAGATAAAGAAACTGCATTACCAAAACCATATTAAGAAATCTCAAAATTAGGACGGTGACATTTCCCGAACCTTTAACTTTGGTTGCAGTATATAGAGGTCATAATCGTATTCCAATAGTAACTGACAAATTTAAATGGGGACAAGAACCTCATTTGAGCCAATTAAATTAATGCTTCCGTTTTCTCACGCAGCTGGTCGTCTTTTCTATTAAAAAAACTCACGGAACTTTCACAATTCGCAGAAAAAGAGTCCTTCTTGAGCGAAGTTCTAATTCATATTATTATCAAACAGTGCTTAATTAAGGGCACGAAATTTTCTCAAGGATTAACTCAACGTCAGACACAACGTTAGAAAAATTATTCCTTGATTCACAAATACTGTCACGCTAAATAGTGGAACCCTCGGATTAATCGCGCGCCTGTTGCACTCTAAACCACTAATTAAAAATCGAACATCCACGTCCATCCTCAAAATTATTTCCATAATCACCGCATCACTTAGAGATCGATTATTTTTTTTTAATATCTCTTTTCAGAAATTGCAGAATACTTTTAGAAAAAGTCAAATGACATCTGTGCTATTTTTCTCAATTTAAGGCGGTTTCTCACGTAGTGGATGCATATTACAAAAAGTTTCACTAGCTCGTGTTTGCTTGTCCTATCGCAAGTGAGCTATCAACATGTCTCTTTACTATACCTTATGAGCAAACTATGATATTCATTCTTTCTCAGCTAAAGATTTCTTGTTCCGCACGTCACAATGTTTAAACACGAATATTTCGAATTTGCATGTCCTACGAGGAATATGAGCTGCCGTACTTTCCCCATTTCAACCCGCAAGCTCACTTCGGTTGTACTGCATGCAAACCGTTTCCATTCATTCTAGTGCAAGTATCATTGCGGATCTCAACACCTAGTGTTATTATCTTTTTATCTAAATGCATCCTGATATCTACGATTGTAATACCATTATTTCTGCAGAAACCCGCAGTCGGCAACCTTGTACATAAATGTTAGTTCTTCTGCCATACGAAGGTCATAATTCAGCTGATTATAGTCTATTACAGCATGTGATTTGCATTTGAAAACTCATAATCTCACTACGCTATTATAAAATATTACCATGTATGGTTAGTTGTAGTGCATGTAGTCTTTTTTTTTAATATTTCGTCATTATCCGTGTCTAATTGTAATATATATCCCTAAGATATAAGTTGAAAATAGCGCTTAACATAATTTATATACGTACTGTCCTTAACGCAGATTTTACTTTCCATTTTCGTCTACACCATTGCGTGTGGAAGAACTCTTAGTTCTACGTGTGTGTTTTAAATCACAGTACAACAAAGATTCTGCTATATTAAGCGCACGAGAATTGAAATTCTTGTGCAATGAGATATTATCAGACTAGGAAGATGGCATTAGCTCAACGTGCTTCTGAGATGACAAAGTGTCTCGTCAAAATTATTTTAGAACTTCTGTTATCGTAACAGTATTTTGGAATGATTTATTAATCGTGCTAGCGTTGTGTCTGACGTTGAGTTAATCCTCCAGCAAATTTCGTGGCCGTATTGTGAAGGTTCCTTGAGTTGTTAATTTTTTTAATCTTCTGATACCGTATTTGCTTCCAGGGCTTCCATCTGAGTATAGTGATGTGCAAATTTTCTTAGAAAAGATGGCCAGCTGCGTGAGAAAACGAAGCTTTAATTTATTAGCTTTCAAATAAAGTTTCTAGTCCCTTTGGATGAAATGCAAACGATTAGGACCTTCCCTATATACTGCATCCAATGTTTACCGTTCGGATAAGGTCAGCGTCTTAATTTTGAAGTTTCCTAATATGGTTTTTGTCATGCAATTACTTTTTCTTGTAAATGTTGCATATTGATTTACTAATCCAGACAAAGTTCAATAAGATCCAGGATCCTAAATTTAGTCATCTCCTCCGAGGGTTGTAACTGTTTTCATAAACACATGTAAGGGTCGCGAACAAAGTCTAGGGTGCAACAGGTGTCCAATAATTCGAGGGTTTTAAAAGGCTTATGCCACAAAAAGAGCCACTAATTTGAAGAGCAGAAAAAATCATTTATTTCACATGTCTCTTTTTGAAAATTCAGCATATCCAAGTCCTTTAATGCAAAAGTAATCTTATTTCACCGTAGAATTGTCTTGATAAGAAATCGTATCTCATTTCTTCATTGTGTCGTCCACTTTCCCTCTAATGCTATATATTCATTTTCTTGGTGAGTCAATACTTTCCTCAATCTTCCACCTAACCGTCAAGGGAAGATCTCAAAATAACCAAAAATCTATTCTCTTTTTGTTTCATGGATCAGATCCGCGGGTTCAGACCCAAAGTAAGGCTGCTTCGGAGGATAGAATATAATGGGTTTTATAGCAAGTTTTTCATTATGCAATCGGAAAGATTTTAATAATCTTAGGCCGGAACGTAATGAATCCTACACAACTCTATGTAAGTTCTAGTGATCTGCAATGAAGCTAATTAAATGCATATTTGATAGTCTCGTGTGTTAACACACAGGAAACTTTGTGTAATAGTGTAAGATAAACCGTGCGAATCAGAAAGACTTTAAGGTTCTATAGCCTGAAGATTAGTGTGATAGATACGTAACGTTATCCATATAGCATCTTGATGAAGTGAGTCAAGGTTGCAAAAGACGCCTCGAAATTTTTTATAGACGCAAGTTTAACTTTCAGGCTAATCGAAAGTTAATAACAGAACCTATTACTTTCTTTGGGCATCGAGACGAGCAAGAACTCTAACAAGATTACTAAGGGAGAAAATTCAGGGTTTCTGCTACAAGATATAGAAAGTGAGCCTCGGAAATTATATATCTTTGAGGTTGTCTTAAATGAAAATCTCCCAATGTATCCTAAGTACAAAAAAAAAAAAAAAAAAAATTGGTCATTAGATTACTTTGTTGGCGTCTCTGTTCTACACCTTTTCTACCAGGGTGGTATAACTTCTTTGTATCGCGAATCAATGATTTACACCGCTAACTTTAATAATTCATCGGCCGGACTTATCTCACAGGCCAAGAGACAGTGAGTATCTTTCAGTGTCTTTATAAAGTGGAAAATATCTATCAGATAGGCCTGTTCAACCGTGGGACACAAAACCAGCAAGTACATAATACTTTTCCTTTTGATAGATCGCTATCTCCAATTTAATGTCCCAAAGTGGCAAAAGTTTCGATTAAAAACTTAGGCAGATATTTTTTAAAATAACCTTTATTTTGTGCCGGGCAAAGGGATTTAATAATTTAAAATCTCCCTCGGATCAAAAGTGTTGCTTTGTAAATACTTCTTTGTTATACCTGGTATGCTTATACCATGAAGGACATGTGTCCTTCTGCATACAGTCATTTTCAACCGTAAATTCCTGACAATTTGTGACAAATGCTTTGTTTCACTGTTTGCAATTCATTTCTTTTTAGGTAAATAAGTAGCAAACGATTACCAAGAGTGTGCTGCATTTTCCAGTCGTTTTATATTGTACATATCTGACAATTTATAACCATTTATAATTGTGTGTTCGAGCGTGCATTATTTTGTAATCAACTTGAGTTCGGGCTACTGTTCGGATTTCTCTTCTCGGTGGTGCTGCCAGTAAGTATTCCCCTGAGACCTTAATTTCCCTGAATAGCATGATGAAGGACCTCGCCAAGAAGGGGTTACAAATTGTATCCAAATCGCTCGTCGGTCTAAATAACCAGAATTGGGGATTAGCACTGGGGAAAAATTGCTTGGATAGTCCCACGTAGATATCCAGTTGCTGCGCCAAACAATCCTGAAGAGTTAAGATGAATCTTCAGCCAATAAAATAGTCTCGAAGGTAGAATACTAGTTGGAGGGCACGTATATAACTGACAGGTACGCACAAAGTATTTGAACAAGAGACGTCACTAGTTGGGGGCTAACCGTAAGAAAAAGTCCTTCGCCGACAAATAGCTTGTGCCCCTTAACACAGTCAGATTTAATTCCCGACGCAACGACCGCGGTGGCGGCAAACAATGCAGTGGTCAACTGAAGAGTGTTCGCAGTTCAATCTAATAATCACTCAGTTAACTCACCTGTATGCATATACAAACAGAATGTGGAAAATAATTTATGTTAATTCTAGTCCACTGGCTACGATGCATGGGACATAAAACAATTCTTTAATATATAGACATATACAGACCAGCAAAATTTTACTTCAGCTAAACTTTCCTTTGGCCCTTCTAAATTGACCCACATTTCGATTTAAATACGACGAATTAAGAGAATACAATTAATTCATTTTATTCTTAATAGTGTCGGTATCTAGCGAACAACAAACGCCATCCTCATTTCCAAACACTCCCTTTGCCTCGAAACCGTTTAGTTTTAGAATCTCCTAAAAAGAAGCAAAGTTTAACTGTCTTAATAAAGAATAATTCTTCGATATGTACATTTTTATCCAAGAGGGCGTAAAAATGAAAGCTCTATTACACGTAGAACGCTGTTGCTTTCAACATATTGCCTTAAGTTTTATACGACATAAAACCAATCAATACGCACTGCTCAGCATTTTCTTCCTTTGCGACTGAACCAAGCTGCTATTTTCACTCACGAGGCCACGAAGCTCAAAATTTTCCGTTACAGTTATATTACACTTATGGTAGTAAGCTTGTAAAGGAATCATATGCAGCGTACTGGCCTGAAACTCTAATAGGAGTTTTTTTTAGGTAATTTTGTACGAGATTACCTTATAAACCCAGGCACGCTTCTCTTGGCCTGTGAGAGAAGTCCGACAGATCAATTTATGAAGCTAGCGGTTTAAAGAATTGATTTGCGATACAAAGTAATTATACAGCCAGGGCAGAACAGGTGTAGAACACAGAAATCAACAAAATTAACAATTGACAGAAATTATTTTCGTACTTAGGTGACACTGGGAGATTTTCAGTTAAGTACACCTGAAAGATATATAACTTCCTATGTTCACTTTCCACATCTTCCAGCAAAAGCCCTGAATTTTCTTCCATAGTAATGGTGTTCGAGTACTTGCACATCCCGATGCCAAAAGAAAGTAATAGATACAGCTATAAGCTTTCGCTTATCTTGTAAGTTTAACTTGTGTGTATAAAAAATTTCGAGTCTCTTTTGCAACCTTGACTCACTTCATCAAGCTGTTATATTAAGAACACAACGAATACATCACACTAATCTTCAGGCAATAGAACCTTAAAGTCTTTCTGACTCGCACGGTGCATTTTCCTCTACAGACTTCCATACCGCACAATCTTAATAAGCTTATTGCAGGATTTGAATTTCTCGATCTTCTAAACGTTTTCACACCGGTGAGAAAAGTACTGCTAAGCTTCCCATCTGTAGCAGATTAGTTCACCATATTTATTAGGTTTCTGACACCTTTCATATATGAGACGAAATGATTAACAAGAAGAATTTCTGTAATCTTATTCATTAAATTCAACACTACCTCATTTAGCTGACTTGAATAGAGTTTGCGTGTCCTGTCCATCGACTCAAAGGTATCTTTTCAAGAGCAGAAAGCTACACCACAAAATGTACCCGATTAATCGCCAGCAGTTGAGGCTTACGAGGTGTACTCATCTCTAACACTGAACCAGACTGTCATTTGACCTGGTATGTAAGCGAGCATATCCATCTCCGTTGACCAGAGCCATCCTAGATCACCAAGTAAATTCCTTTACAAAAATAGAAAAATCAAATCGTCTGTACAATTCTGCATAGATGATCGCTGCATATAGCAGAATATCATGGCAAACTGCCTAGAGTACATTCTTAGCACAGTCCAGCTAAGAGCCGTTAACATTGGTAAGAAGAAAGTCGTTACCACATCGTTACTTCAGCCTTTTTTTAGAGAACATTGTAATACCAAGTTACAGAAACATTCAAATATTCTATTAAGAGGAGATGTCGAGATAAGTGTTGTTCTCTTATCAAAAAGAATGCAATCAGTTATCATGCTCTACAATCAACCAGACATAGAAGCGTAGTGAGATTCGGATTTTTCAATTGCTATTTACAAGTTGTAATTGACTAAGATCTGTTGAAAAATTACTTTCATATGGCAAAAGATTTAAGGTTTATCTACAAGACTGCCGACTGTGGCTTTCTGCAGAAATAGTGGTATTACTAAATGTAGACATCAGGATGCATTTAGAAAAAAAGATAAATACAGTAGATGACGAGATTCTCCATGATACTTGCATTAGAACGAGTGGAATCAGTTTGCATGCAGTACAACCGAAGTGAGCTTGCGGGTTGAAATGGGAAAAGTACAGCAGCTCACATTGTTCTTAGGACTTGCAAGTTCGAAATATTCGAGTTTAAACCTTGTGACGTGCGGAACTAGAAATCTTTAGCTGAGAAAGAATGAATATGACGGTGATCATAAGGTATAGTAAAGAGAAAGCGCGTCAAATGATGCACAAGTTGATGGGTTACTTGCAATAGCATAAGCATCCCAGAGCTTGTGATGCTTTTTGTAATATGCATCTACTACGTCAGAAATCGTCATAAAATGAGTTTGATAGCAGAGATGTCACTTGACTACATTGTAATATAATTCTATAATGTCTGAAAAGAAATATTAATAAGAGATTATATCGATCTCTAAGTGATGCGGTGTTAAATAAAGAATTTTGAGGATGGAAGGGGGTGTTCGATTTTTAATTAGTGGTTTAGAGTGCAACAAGCGAGCCAATAATTCGAGGGTTTCCTATGGAGGATACCGGTAAGGCTAAACGGATTATGTCGGGGTATGTCCTTCTTACAACGCTGTGAAATTTAGAAGTCAGCAATGAACATAGGCATCTATTCCATAATTCCTAATGGCTTAAAGCTAGTAAGAAAGTCAAGAATGAAACCGAAGCCGTAATGTCTTGTGTTGTGTACCTAGGTCTTAAGCCGATGTAGTAGTGCTTTTATAACTACTTAACTCACATTATACAATGGCATACCATTTAAAAAAACTGTGGATTTAAGTCTCCCTTTAATGAGGCGAGGGTATCACTCTCATATAACTTGGGAACGTTCAGCGGTTTGTTTTAGGTCGGCCCTTGGCATTGAAAAATGTTGTGATACCAAACGTAAAAAACGTAAGTATTTATTTATCAATGATAATCAAGCAATTGCTATACTTCCCGTTTATAAACACTACAATACTATTAAAAAGTGCTTCTTGCTCAAGAATTATATTTAACACCCATTACGCTCTGACCTTGTTCTTGATCGTTAGCCTGTTAGATACTGTTTAATCCAAGGAGTTGTGTTCTTACTGATATTTTACGAGACTATCAACACGAGACTATCACACGAGACTATCAACTATACATTTAATTTTGGTCATTGCTGATCACTAGAACTTACATAGAGTTGTGTAGGCTTCACTAGGTCCGGTCTATCATTATTAATATTTTCCCGATTGCATAATGAAAAACTTGGTATGAAACCCATTATATCTAATCTCCGAAGCAGCTTAACTGGTGATCTGATCGATGAAGCAAATAAAGAATCGATTTTAGGTTATTTTGAGAGCTTCCTTTAGACGGTTAGGTGGAAAATATTAAAGGTAGTCTGTCCAGTGTTCGCTAACAACTTATTAACACTCGACATCACAAAGCAACCAAACAGTGGGCTTATCAAATAATCTTTCCATAAGAGCTCACTGTATGCTTTGATTATTTCACGTCTTTTTTTTTTTTAAATTCTCCATATCAAAGTCCTTGAATGAAAAAGTAATCTTATTTCACGGTAGCATTCTCTTGATAAGAATATCGTATCTCGTTTCTTCATTTTGACATCCACTTGCCCCCGAATGCTATACACTCATTTTCTTGGTGTGTCAATGCTGTCCTCATCCTCACTCGCATCTCGCGTCTCCATTTCCTATTCTCAAACAACGTTCCTTTTCATATAAGCAGTGTATTGCCTCTTTATTTCTTCAATATTTCAACATCAAGTACTAATACTAAATATTCTACTCTTTCGCATACAGTGAATAAAGGCAAGAAAAGTGAACAAAGCACTTGTGTAATCACATTAGATCACCAATTACACTGAAAAGGTTTCAAATCGTACCTGCAGCTCAAGAAATTTCTAAACTTTCCAACGTTGTACCCTTAGGAGGTGTCTACTTAAGCAATCTCTAGGCATGATTGGATACATTATGTCATGAAATGGTATAGACGTTTCGGGTATCCTGTACACTATGACAACATTAGGGAAAATTTTGAATGTCCATTCAAACTCAACATCATTGGGAATTTACTTCTAGACTTTGCTGGCGACCCTATCATGTGTTTATGAAAACATTTACAACCCTCGGAGGATATGACTAAATCTAGGATCATGGATATTATTGAACGTTGTCTGGATGAGGAAATCAATAGGCAACATTTACAAGAAAATGATATTGCATGACAAAAACCATATTAGGATACCTCAAAATTAAGACGCTAATTTTAACCGAACGGTAAACTTTGGCTGCAGTATCTAGAGAGGGTCATAATCGTATTGCAATGCATCCAAAGGGACTGGATTGAACAGGGGACTAGAAACTTAATTTGAATGCAATTAAGTTAATGCTTCCGTTTTCTCACGCAGCTAGTCATTTTTTCTATCAAAAATTTAAACATCACTATACTAAACAGATGGAAGCCCTGGAAGCAAATACGGAATCAGAAGATTAAAGAAATAAACAACTCAAGGAACCTTCACAATTCGGGAACGAAATTTTCTGGAGAACTAATTCAACGTCAGCAAGATTAAAAATTCATTCCAAAATACTGTTTCGTTAACAGAAGTTCTAAAGATATTTTGAGGAGACACTTTGTCATCTCAGGGGCACGTTGAGCTAATGCCATTTTTCTTGTGTGATAATATCTCATTGCACAAGAAAGTCAATTCGAGTGCGCTGAATATACCAGTCTTTGTTGTACCGAGATTTAAAGCCCACACGTAGAACTAAGAGTTCTTCTACACGCAATCGTGTAGACGAAAATTGGCAAGTAAAATCTACGTTAAGTACAATACGTATATAAATTATGTTAAGCTCTATTTTCAACTTATATCTTATGGATATATATTTTAATTACACACGGAAAGTGACGAAAGATTAAAAAAAAAAATCAGACTACACACTCTACAACTAACCATACATAGTAATATTTGATAAGAAGCGTAGTGAGATTAGGATTTTTCAATTGCAAATCACATGCTGTAATAGACTAAAATCTTGTGAATTATGACCTTCGTATAGCGGAAGAACTAACATTTATCTACAAGGTTGCCGACAGTGGGTTTCTGCGGAAATAATTGTATCACTAATTGTAGATATCACGATGCATTTAGATAAAAAGATATTAACAGTAGGTGTCGAGATCCGCCATGATACTTGTATTAGAACGAGTGAAATCGGTTTGCATGCAGTATAACCGCCGAGAGCGTGCGGGTTGATATGGGGAAAGTACGGGTGCTCATACTGCTCTTAGGACTTTAAAATTTCAAATATATTTGTGTTTAAACCCTGTGACATGCGGAACAAGAAGTCTCTAGCTGAGAAAGAATGAATGTCACTGTGCATTGACAAGGTATAGTAAAGAAAAAAAAGCGCTAAAAGGATGGACAAGTTGATAGGTCACTTGCGATAGGACAAGTAACCACGAGCTTGTGAAGCTTTTTGTAATATGCATCCACTACGTGAGTTACCACCTTATACTGAGAAAAGTAGCACAGATGTAATTTGACTTTTTGTAAAACTGTTCTGCAATATCTGAAAAGAGAAATTAAAAAGAGTTTAAATCAAACTCTATGTGATGCGGTGATTAAAGAAATAATTTTGAGGATGGACGTGGGTGTTCCATTTTTAATTAGTGGTTTAGAGTGCAACAGGGTTCCACTATTTGGCGTAACAGTATCTGGGAATCAAAGATTAATTTTGCTAACGTTGTGTCTGACGTTGAGATAATTCCCGAGAAAATTTCGTGCCCTTAATTAAGCACTATGTGATAATCATATCAATTGGAACTTCACTCAAGAAGGAGTCTCTTTCTGCGAATTGTGAATATTACTTGAGTTTTTAATTTCTTTTAATTATGTTATACCGTACTTGCCTTCAGGGCTTACATCTGAGTATAGTGATGTGCAAATATTTCATAGAAAAGATGACCAGCTGCGTGAGAAAAAGGAAGCATTTATTTAATTGCCTTCAATTGAGGTTCTTGTCCCCTGCTCAATCTAGTCACTTACGATTGCAATACGATTAGGACCTTCTGTATCTACTGCAGCCAAAATTAAATGTTCGGAAAATGTCACCGTCGTAATTTTGTGATTTCGTAATATGGTTTTGGTCATGCAGTTTCAATTTCATCTTCTCCGACGGTTGCAAATGTCTTCATAACCACATGTAGAGAGCGCCGAGCAAAGTCTAGAAGTGAGTTCTCAATGATCTTGAGTAGGCATGGCCATTCAGCTTCTTCACTAAAGTTGACATAGTGTACAGGTTACACCAACGTTCTTCTATACCATTTCCTGACAGTGCATTCAATCGTGCCTAGAAATTACTTAACTGCAAACCTCCTAAAGGGAGTGCAACTTATTAACGATCAAAAATTTCTTCAGCTGAGGTACGATATTAACACATTGTCAGTATAATGGCTGAGGTAATGTCATAACGCATGTGCTTTTTTCTATTTTATTGCAGTTGTTTACTGTATGCAGAAGAGTAGAATATATAGTATTAGAATTTGTTGTTGAAATATTAAAGAAGTACTGATGCACTACACTGCATGTATCAAAAGGGAGGTTCTGTATCTCACCATTACACAATCGTTGTGCCGAAGCTTTTACAAGATGAATAGCTATCCAAAGGTTGTTTGAGAACAGGAAAACGAGACGCGACACGCGAGTGAAGACTTGATTAAATCTTGCGAGTAAGACAGCGTTGACACACCAAGAACATAAGTGTATTGCATTAGAGGTAAAATGGATGTCAGAGTGAAGAAATGTGATACGATATTCTTATCAAGACAATGCTACCGTGTTATAACATTACTTTTACATTCAAGAATTTGGATATAGAGAATTTTCATCAACAGACATCTG
This sequence comes from Thermobia domestica, assembly GCF_964235325.1. Taxonomy (NCBI): domain Eukaryota; kingdom Metazoa; phylum Arthropoda; class Insecta; order Zygentoma; family Lepismatidae; genus Thermobia; species Thermobia domestica. Next base: position 147,332,630 of record NC_137469.1, read on the forward strand.
AAATAAATGACCTTTTCTTCTCTATGAAGTGTGTGGCACTTAGTTACTAATCAAAACATACAATGAGATTATATGAAGAGATTAATTGATTAGCCCACAGTTTAGTCGCTTTGTGAAGACTTGTGTTACTAGTTCGGTAGCGATCTATATCATCTATATCAGTTTATCTTTCGATCTGACATTTCTACATGAATTTTCTTGGCAGAATGCACAAAACCATGAATACTACATATCGGCACTTCTACACGAAGATTTGGCTCGTTCACAATCCTATTTTGCAGTCACTTTTTATCTACAGGTAAGTAAGATTATCCGGTTGCAGCTGATGGTAGGTGTGTGGGTCAACAGACCAACCTCTTTCGATTGAGTTTAGGCTTAAACCATTTCGCTTCTGTAGTTGGAGTACTTTCGAATTGAATGCTTCACAGCTGCTGTGTTAGTAAAGGGAAAAGTGGCCATATTTTAGCTTTGTAACTACTTCCTTTATATATCTGATAATGCTTATACCAGGGAGACTATTTCCGCTTCCATACAGGTGCATAAAGAAATGTCTAACCTAATCATTTGCACGATTCACATTTAATTAATTGAAGACACTGACTAACTGCAGAATTCTTTTTCTTTTTGAAGGAACTTGAAGGCAGCCAACTATTCACTCCTGAGTATATCTGAGGTCGTGTCAAAGCTTGCAGCATAACTGAAAAAGTGAGGCAATCTTTTAATGACGCTAGAGGTTTAATAAATTTAATAATTTGGTTGAATTTCCGTTTAGTTCTGCTTGTATGTGTCTATAAGTTAACCAGAAACTGCTCATGAAGTCTTCTACCGAGATTCTTAAAGATCTGAATCAGACCAACCTGCAGCAACAGATTTCCCCTTTCTAGTTTCTTCTATTACTGTTCTCCACATACAACTACCTTTGCTCCTTCGATAGCCGTCTAGTGTTGACTCCAAGTTTCTCAAGAACTGTGATTGAATTGTCGTGGCTTCAATGGCAGAATTAAGTACGATCGTAATTTAATTTATATCCATAATTGCAATTTATATCCATAATATATAAGGTGAAAATAGAGTTTAGCGTAAATTATATACGTACTTAACTCAGATTTGTGTTGCCTTTTTTACTCCACAGCATTGCGTGTAGAAGGACTCTTCTTTCTACGTGTGGGTTTTAAAACACAAGACAATAGAGACTCTGCAATATTCACCGCAGTCAAATTGACATTCTTGCGCATTGAGATTTTATCACACAAGGAAAGTGGCCTTGGCTCAACGTATTGCTCTGATGATAAACTGCCATATCGCAAGTAACCAATCAACTTGTCCATCTTTTTAACACGGTTTCTCTTTAGTATATCTTATAAACAAACTGTGATATTTATTTTTTCTCAGCTAAAGACTTTCTATTCGCACGTCGGTGGGTTGAAACCAGAGCACAGCAAACCTAGGCCCAGTCCGGGTGGATCTGAAATCTTTTCCCGGCACGACCCGGCCCGGCCTAATATGGTTTTTGTCATACAGTTTCATTTGGTTGTATATGTTGCATATAGATTTCCTCAAGCAGACATTGTTGAATAAAATAGCAGACCCTAGATTTCATCTCCTCCGAGGGTTGTAAATGTCTTCAAAATCACATGTAGAGGTCCCGGAGCAAAGTCTTGAAGTGAGTTCTCCTTGATTTTGAGTAGGCATTGTCATTCAGCATTTTCACTAAATTTGTAATACTGTACAGGATACACCAAAATTCTTCTATTCCTTTTCCTGACAAATTGTATCCAATGGAGCTTGGAAATGACTTAACACGAATCTCCTAAGACCGGTACAACTTTGGGCCGTACACAAATTTCTTCAGCTGAGGCACGATTTGAACACCTTTGCAGTATAATGGCTGATCTAATATCATAACTCATGTGGATTGTTCATTTTTCTTGCAGTTATTTGCTGTGTGCAGAAGAGTAGAATATATACTACTGTATTAGTACTTGATGTTGAAATATTAAAGAAATACTGATGCACTACACTGCTTATATCAAAAGGAGAGGTGTGTGTCGCACCATTACACAATCGTTATAACGAAGCTTCAAAAGATGAATAGCTATCCAAAGGTTGTTTGAGAATACGAGTTCGAGACTCGAGATACGATTGAAGATTTGATTAAATCTTCCGACTAAAACAGCATTGACACACCAAGAACATGAGAGTATATCAATAGAGGGAAAGATTTTGTCAGAATGACGAAATTTCATACGATATTCTTATGAAGACAATGCTATTGAGTAATAATATTACTTTTACCTACAAGAACTTGGTTATAGAGAATTTTCATTAACAGACATCTGAAATAAATGACCTTTTCATCTCTATGAAATGTGTGGCACTTTGTTACTAATCAAAGCATACAATGAGATTATTTGTTTATCCCACAGTTTTGTTGCTTTGTTATGACCAGTGTTTCTAATTTGGTAGCGAACATAGGACTACCGTAGATATTTTCTAACTAACCGTTTAAGTAAAGATTTCAAAAGAACCTAAAATCGATTCTATAATTTGTCTCATCGATGAGATCACTGGTCTCAGTCCCAAAGTAGGGCTGCTTCGCAAGTTAGAATATAATGTGTTCCACATCAAGTTTTCATCATTATGCAATCGTGAAAATATTATTAATGATAGACCGGAACCTAGTGAATCCTACACAACTCTGTTTGTAAGCCCTAGTAAGCAGAAGGACGCTAATTAAATGCATATTTGATAGCCTCGAGTTTTAACACATAACAGAAATATTATAAATATTGTATCCGTAAGAACACAAATATTTTGATTAAGCAGTTTCCATCAGGCTCATGATAAAGATCAAGTTGAGAGCGTTTGTGAGCTATGTAGAGTTGTTCAGCAGGAAGCACTATCAAATAGTATTTTTAGTTGTATATAAACGGGAAGTATAGCAATTGCTTGATTATCAATGATAAATTAATAAGTATGTTTTTTACATTTGGAATCACAACATAATTCAGTCCCAAGCGCCCACCTAAAATAAAACGATTAAAAGAAACATTCGGGAAGTATTTCAACGATCTAATTTCAGTCTGCCATTGCAGCACGACCATTCAATCATGGTTCATGAGAAACTTAGAGATCGATACTAAACGGCTTCAAATGATGCAAAAAGTGTTCGAATGATAAAGGTAGCTGTATATGGACAGGAATAATAAAAGAAATTACAGACGGGATATAAATCATTAGTATGATATGAAAAGATTATTTGATTAGCCCGGAGTTTGGTTGCCTTGTGGTGAACAGTGTTATTAATTTGGTAGCGAACACAGGACTGACTATGCCGTATATATTTTCCAACTAACCGTCTAACGGAAGATCCCATCAGAACCTAAAATCGATTCTTTATTTGTTTCATAAATCAGATCACCGGTCTCAGACCCAAAGTAAGGCTGCTTCGGAAGTTAGAATATAATGGGCTCCATATCAGGTTTTTATGATTATGCAATCGTGAAAATATTATTAATGATAGACCGGAAATTAGTGAATCCTATACAGCTCTGTATGTAAGACCTAGTAAGCAGCAAGGACGCTAATTAAATGCATATTTGATAACCTCGAGTTTTAACACACAAGAGAATTTCTATAAATATTGTATCCGTAAAAACACAACTCTTTGAATTAAACAGTTTCTATCAGGCTAACGATCAAGAACAAGGTGAGAGCGTTATACGTGCTAAGTAGATTTCTTTCGGACGTAGAACTTTCAAATAGTTTTATAGCTGCATATAAACGGGAAGTATAGCAATTGTTTGATTATCATTGATAAATTAATACTTATGTTTTTCAGATTTGGTATCACATCATTTTTCAATACCAAAGGCCCACTTAAAACAAACCGCTGTACGTTCTGAAAGCTATACGACTGTGATTCCCTCGTCTTATTAAAGGGAGAAGTAAATCCACGTTTTTTTAAATGGTACGCCATTGTATAATTTGAGTCAAGGAGCTTTAAAAACACTACTGCTTCCTTTTGAGACCCAAGTACGCAATACAAAATACTTCGGCCTCCGATTAATTGCTTTACTAGCTCTAAGCCAATAGAAATTAAAGAATACATGCCGATGTCCACAGATGATTTCTAATTAAACAGCACTGTTGAAGGAGTTAATCCGGCATAAGCCGTTAGCCTTACCGGGCAGCTCGATATAGAACTCTATAATTATTGGCACGCCTGTTGCATTCCAAACAACTAGTTAAAAATCTAACATCCCGGTACATCCTCAAAATTATCTCTGTATTCACCGCAACAGTTAAAGATGGATTAATATCTCTCGTCAGACATTGTAGAATACTATTACAATAAAGACAAGTATAGTCTCGACTTCAATTAGTATCTCCGCTGGTGTTCTCCTTTTAAGGCGATTACTGTCGTTGTGGATGCAGATTACAAATACCTCACAAGCTCGGGGATGCCTGTCCTTTAACAAGTGACCTATCAACTTGTCCATCAAATAACGCGCTTTCTCTTTACTATACCTTATGAGCTCACCTCGATATTCATTTTCTCTCAGCTAAAGACTTTTTTTTCGCACCCCACTAAGTTTAAACTCGAATATTTCGAATTTCCAAATCCTAACGACAATATGACCTGCCGTACTTTTCCATTCAACGCACCCGCTCTCGTCGGTTGTACTGCATCAAACTGATTCCACTCGTTCTAATGCAAGTATCATGGCGGATCTAGACTTTTACTGTTATTATCTTTTTATCTAAATGCATCGTGATATCTACAATAACTAATACCTTTATTTCTGCAGAAAGCCACAGTCAACAGTCTTATAGATACGTCAAATGATTGTAATTTTTCAAAAGATTTTAGTGTATTACAGTTTGTAAGTTTCAATTAAAAATCCTAATCTGACTACGCTTCTTTTCAAATATTACTATTTCTGGTTAGTTGGAGTGCATGCTAACTGCTTGCATTCGTTTTTATAATGGAACAGCACGTGTCTCGACAACTCCCGTTAGTATAATATCTGAATGTTTCTGTAACTTGGTAACAACATGTTCTCTGAAAATAGTCACAAATATAGATCTAAGCAAATATCTGTGTTACGACTTTCTTATCGCCAAAGTTAAAGGTTCTTAGCTGGACTGTGTAACGAATGTACTCTAGGCAGTTTACCATGATATTCCGCTATTATCAGCGATCATCTATGCAGAATTCTACAGACGATTTAGTGCTTCTATTTTCGTAAAGTAATTTACTTGGTGATCTAGGATTGCTCTGGTCAACGGTTATGGATATGTTCGCATACATACCAGGTGAAATTATAGTTGGTTCAGTGTTAGAGATCAGTACACTTCGTAAGCACGAACTGCTGGCGATTAATCGGGTATATTTTGTGGAGTAGCTTTCTTCTCGAGAACATAAGTTTGAGTCGATGAACAGTACACGCAATCTCTATTCACGTCAGCGAGATAATGTAGTGTTGAAGTTAATAAATAAGATTATAGAAATACTTGTTGTTGATCATTCGGTCTTAGATATGAAAGCTGTCAAAAAGCTAGTACTGTTGGTGCACTCATCTGCAAGAGAGGGGAAGCATAGCAGAACTTTACTCACCGGTGAGAAAACGTTTAGAAAATCTAGAAATTCAAATCCTCCAGTAAGCCTAATAAGAGTGTGCATTATGCCAGTGTTAATAGCGCTTAACATAATTTTATACGTACTTAAAGCAGATTTATGTTGCCACTTTTGTCCACACCATTGCGTGTAGAAG